>NC_092461.1:28198070-28500587 GCF_047495875.1 Pithys albifrons albifrons | reverse complement strand
AGTGAGGAAAGTAAATTAGAAACTTTGGAAAGTAGCGATGAAACTGATTGTTGTGAAGCAGGAAGAGGGGAGAGAAGAGAGAAGAGAAGAAAGAAATCCTCTATTTTAGTAACTGCTCCTTTCCAACACTCTCCAGGGAACTGTTCACAAGTCTATCAGAGTTCAAGAAGTGTTTGGACAATGCTCTGAAACACACGAGATGATTCTTGGGGTATCCTGTGCAGGGTCAAGAGTTGGACTCAATGCTCCCTGTGGGTCCCTTCCAACACAGGATATTCTGTATGTCTTTAATCTGCAAATATCTTCTTTTTAATTTCACACATCCTTATTTTCCCTCCATGAAATCACCCCATCCATCATGGCACTGTCATGGATCCCTCAAAGGGGTTGACATTTGGATAGACTTGAGAGACGGGCTGATTGCAATGGGATGAAGTTCAACAAGGCCAAGTGCAGGTCCTGCCCTTTGGCCACTCCAACCCCCTGCAGTGCTCCAGGCTGGGCACAGAGTGGCTGGAGAGCAGCCAGGCGGGAAGGGACCTGGGGGGGACTGAGTGACAGGAAGCTCAACAGGAGCCAAGAGTGTGCCCAGGTGGCCAAGAAGGCCAATAGGATCCTGGCCTGGATCCAAACTAGCGTGGCCAGCAGGCCCAGGGCAGTGACCCTTCCCCTGGACTCTGCCTTGGGGAGGCCACACCTTGAGTGTTGTGTTCAGTTCTGGGCCCCTCAGTTGAGGAAAGGTCTTGAGGGGCTGGAGCGGGGCCAGAGAAGAGCAACGAGGCTGGAGAAGGGACTGGAGCACAAGTGCTGTGGGGAGAGGCTGAGGGAGCTGGGGGTGTTTAGCCTGGAGAAGAGGAGCTCAGAGGTGACCTCAGCACTGTCTGGAGCTGCCTGAAGGGAAGTTCTGGCCAGCTGGGGGTTGGTCTCTTCTCCCAGGCACTCAGCAATAGGACAAGGGGGCACGATGGGCTCAAGCTCTGCCAGGGGAAATTGAAGTTGGAGATGAGAAAAAAAATTCTTTGCAGAGAGAGTGCTCAGGGATTGGAATGGGCTGCCCAGAGAGGGGGTGGATTCACCATGGCTGGAGGTTTTTAAGGTGAGCTTGGCCGTGGCACTGAGTGCCATGATCTGGTAAAGGGACTGGAGTTGGACAAGGGCTGGACTCGATGATCTTGGAGGTCTTTTCCAAAGAAATCGATTCTATGATTCTGTGATTTTCCAAGTCACTCTGTGTGTGCACAGGAATATGTTGCCAGGGAACAGGATACCCCATGGAAGTGGTGGAGTTTTCCTCCCTGGAATGTTCAAAATATTGGTAGATGTGGCACTTTGTGATCTGGTTCAGTGGGCATGGTGGGTTTGGGTCTGAGGTTGGACTTGATGATCTTGGAGGGTCTTATCCAACCTTAATGATTCCATGATCCAAAGGGAATGTAAGAACATCAAACATCTGTAGCTCCAGGAACGTTGTTCACCATCACGAACTGAGAGCAGTTTTTGGGGATGGTATTTAATCCTGCAGACCCCAAAATAGAATTCCTTTTTCCTCTCCCTTTCCAGCACTTTCTCCTCATGTAGGTACTTCTTAGATCAACTCCAGCATCTTCAAGGATGAGAGCCCAGATTTTCTGCAGTTTTCCCATCTATCATTTTATTCAAAGGTTTTCCTTTCACTCCTACTTTTTTCCTGTCATCCACTCAGTCCTACATGTTCAGCACTCTCGAGTTTTCTGACCTCTCAAGGTGCTATTGAGTTTTCTAACCATCCACTGTCATTTCTTACCTCTCTAAATTCAAACCTGCTATAATGCAAAAAGAAAAAAAAATATCTTTGATACTCCTGGTCAAGGTGAGCTCCAGGAAAAAAAAAAACAACAACCAAGGGAGCCACACCTGTGTGTGGCTTCTGTACATCACTCTTTCCAATTTGGTATGAAGCACTTTATTGTTTAATAGAGCAAATACATACCTAGAACAAAAGACTTTTTATATCTTCTCAATATAAATTTATGCAGCCCCAAGTATTGGCCTAAATGAAATGACAATTCTTCCCATTCGGAATTCATTCAGCCTAGACAAACAAAATACCAATATATGAAGGAAAACCTTGTCAGATTGATAAAGACAGCAGAATGATGACTTTAAAGTGGATTTTCCTACTTGAAATGCATAGGTTACATTTTCTTTATGCAGTCTTTAAATAATTCATTAGTCCCCCAGACAGTTTTATTTAACTCTGGGAGCGTTGCTGTAGAATCCCAAGTAGCTGTAACTTCTCTGAAGCTTATGGGGACCAGGCACGGAATGCTAAAAAACACACTTGAAATGAAATAGTCCTACATTTGTGCTGGGAGATTGTGTTTTGTCAAACCATGGCTGCTTTTTATTCCCTGGTATCCCAGATCAGGAGCATTCCACAGATCCAACCAGCAGAGATCCATCAACATTTAGGAGCTCTTGGAGCTTCTTTCCTACCAGCCGAGCAGCAGGTGTCACTCACAAGGAGTTTGTGGGTTGGTTTTGGCAGGACATCAAGCCTTTAATTTGTATTATTTTTTGGGTTTTTTATAGATTTATACAATTGTTTGGGTTGGAAGGGACCTTCAAGATCATATAGTTCCAGTTCCTTGCACTGGACCACGTTGCTCCAAGTCCTGTCCAACCTTGAACACTTCCAGGGATGGGGCAGCCACAGCTTCTCTGGGCAACCATATTTATAGTCAAGGATTTCTTCCTAATGTCTAATCTAAAGGTGCTCTCTGTCAGTTTGAAGACATTTCTCCTTGTCCTGTCACTTCATGGCCTTGTCCAAAGTCCTTCTCCATCTCTCTTGTAGGTCCCCTTTGGGCACTGGATGTGCTATAAGGTGTCCCCAAATCCTTCAATTTGGAGCCCTGAGCAATCTGTTCTGGTGAAAAGTGTCCCTGCCCATGGGTGGGGGTTTGGAACAAGATGACCTTGAAGGTCCCTTCCAACCCAAACCATCCTGTGATTCTACAATTCAGACCTGAAAAATCTAAAAAGTGAAACAATTATGAATTACAGGACATTTAAAGTCTTTAGCACAGACTGTTTTCCTAAATTCATCTGTTCCAAAAAATTATGTGTCACCTGACTAATAAAAAGCTCATCTGCCTTCACTGTCTGATGGTGCATCCCAATTCTAAATTCAACAGCAGTTTTCACTTGGGTTGGGAAGTTGGAAGGGACCCACAAGGATCATCAAGCCCTGCACAGGACCATCCCCAAGAGTCCCACCATGTTCCTGAGAGGAGTACTTGATATTAAATGAGAGGAATATAAGCTCAACACCAAAAAATGTATCCTTAAAACAACATCTGTAGGGCACGGACAACTTCCCCCAGTCCTGTAGCCCTCTGCGTCTTCCCATACAGTCCCTGTTTGAGAAGAGGCATCCTTGCAAAGCCCACTTGGTGTTAGGCTCACGTCCAGCACTCCCACAAACTTACCACCTTCAGACCAATTATCTGCCTTGATTGACACTCTCAGGCACAGGAGGAAGTGGCTTAACTCCACCTCTCCCCTACCAGCAGAAATCAGGATGAAGTTTGTGCACCAAACCAGCTCTGCCATTGCCTACATTAACCACCCCCCCCCCCAGGTTGGAAAGCTCAGCACTTCACCAGGAATCTCACATTCACTCTGGCAGTTGAAATAGATAAAATGAGACTTCCAGACTGAGGGGAAATTTCTGGGGTTTCCATCCTTCAGATGTTTGTCATCTCATTCCTTGGCTCTCTTTTACAGTGAACAAAAAAAACAGGCAGTTGTATGGTTTGGTTCACTTGGTCTCCTCTGAAATCTCTGTTAGGAAGAGAAAATGTGTGTTTTAAGAGCTCTTGCACTGCTAATCTGCTTGTACCTCAATTTGCAATTAAACTGATACCCTCATTTCCCAAGAGAATCCTCTGTTTTGCTTAATAATTTCACCTTGCAGAAAATAATACTCTGACATGATTAAGACTGACAGCCTGGAGAAAAAAAAATTACAATCATCATAATAATTCTTTTAATTGTTAAAATGGTGCCTTGCAAGGCAGCGTTGCAGGAACACAGAGAGGCAGGGGGGACACTGGAACTGGGATCAGGTGCCTGCAAAGATGGCAGAAGAAGAATTGCAGAATATTCAGTTCTGTGATGTCTCAGTTCATTGCATTTGTATATTGAAATTTGTGGTACAGAGGTTTGAAAGTGGAAGTCAGGTGACAAAGTGGTCAATATTCACTTGTTAGAAATGTTTGACTGGATGTTTGAGGGGGGAAATTAGTTGTGGATTAAGATATTGATGCTTTGATATGTCCACGGTCACTCCATGTCCAAGCTCCCATTGCTGCCACTGATGGGTGAGCTCAGTGGTGTTTAAAGAATCATGGAATCATTAAGATTGGAGCAGAGCCCAACCTTTGACCAAATACCACCACACTCACTAAACCATAATGACAAGTGCCACCCTTGACTCATTTTTGAACACTTCCTGGGATGGTGACTCCACCACTTCCCTGTTCCAGTGCTTGACAAAGCTCTCAGTGAAGAAACATTTCCTAATATCCAACCTAAACCTCCCCTGGTGTGACTTGAGGCCACTTCCTCTTCTTCTGTCCCTTGTTTCCTGGAAGCAGAGCCTGATCCCTCACCTGGCTCCAACCCAACCTCCTGTCAGGGAGTTGCAGAGAGCGAGAAGGTCCCCCTGAGCCTCCTTTTCTCCAGGCTGAGTCCCCCCAGCTCCTTCAGCAGCTCCTCATCCGATTTGTGCTCCATCCCCCTATTAATGTATCTACAAAAAAAAAAAAAAATCAGGTCTTCAAATGCTGTTTGTCTCCATTTCCTTCCTCAGGAATGAGTTTATTACCATAACTTTTCTGAACCCCCTGTTGTCTCACATCTCTTCTGCCCCCTGAACAGCTCCACTGATCCACTTCATTCAGGTCTTCATTCACTGCACTGCTGACATAGGACAAAAATCTTCAAAGCTTTGCCAAATGCTTTATTTCCTCTTTACCCATTTAAACAGATAATTTCATCTTTCATGGCATGTCTTAATTAAGATAAAAGAAGGTGATTTTGGTTAATAATCTTCCTTTGGGTCACTGGCAATCTGAAGGGAGGGAATAACACCATGGCATGTTGAAAAGTAAAAATAAACCAGTGTTGGACCTTTTAAATGCTTCCTCGGGCCAGGGTAGGTTATTCCAAAGCCTGAAGTCATTCCATGAACTGTATCCTCTTCTGTACTCACAGCTATTGTTGGTAAATCATAGATTATCATTATTTCCTCATAGCTAAAACTCTGCTGCAATACAAATACAGCTTCTTATCTGACCCTGTTCCTTTGGAAATGTGTTTCTTGTTCTTCACAGATGGTTTGTTAACCATTTGGAATGGTAATATCCAGCCTGTTGTGGTGTTTTCCAGTTGTTTGCTCTGTTGGTTGGGCTTTTCAAGCAGAGCAAGTCACTGTGGTGAAAACCAGTGATAAAATTCTTCAAGCAGCATTGAAAGGCTTAGTGGGAATGTGTTCCTGCAGAGCTCCACCACCAGCCATCCCAGGCTGAAATGAGTTTTCTTCTCCACAGACCTGGGGTGATCTGTCCACGTGTGGCTTCGTTGCCTGGGGCACAAAACACTAGATCTGATTGCTTTGCTATTTGTGCCTTGCCCTCCATGCCAGGAGAGGAAAGGACGTGCCATGAATCACAGACTCACAGGATTGATTGAACCACTAAGGTGGGAAAAGACCTTTAAGATCATCAAGTCCAGCTGTCAACCCAGCACCACCACCATGTTCATCACTAAACCATGTCCTCAAGTGCCATGCCCTCATATTTGAACTCATCAGGGATGAAAATTCCCATCATTTCCCTGGGCAGCTGTTCCAATGCTTGACAAGCCTTTTCATGAAGGAATTTTTCCTAATCCCCATCTAAACCTCTCTTGGCACAACTTGAGGCCATCTCCTAATGTCCTCTCAGAGTCTGACACCCACCTGGCTCCACCCTCCTTTCAGGGAGTTGCAGAGAGTGAGAAGGTCTCCCCTGAGCGTCCTTTTCTCCAGGCTGAGCATTCCCAGCTCCCTCAGCTTCTTCTGGTCCTCCAGACCCTTCCCCATCTCCTTTTCCTTCCCTGTGTGTGCTCCAGCCCCTCAATGTCTTTTTTGCTGTGAGGGGCCCAAAACTGAGCACAAGATTCCAGGTGTGGCCTCACCAGTGCCAGATATGGGGGAATAATCACTTTTCTAATTGGGAATTGGGAGATCAGGAATCTTTGGCTGCCCAAAGTGAGAAATGATGTCTTGGTGTCAGATCAATGGACACTTGAACAGCATCCTGCCCTAACCTTCATTTATTTGCCTTTGAATGGGCATTTCTGGGGGAAAAGATAATAAAAATTGAGCAACCTGGTGTTGTTCCCATGGCAGGAGACTTGGAATGAGATGATCCTTCAGGCTCCTGCCAACCCAAATCATTCTGTGATTATATGTCAACTTCTCCTCCATCCCTGCCTTCCAACATGCCACTCATGCTCCATTTAATCTCCCCAAACTCCAGGGAAATGGACTTTTTCCTTGTTCCTTCTTCCAGATAAATAAATACAGGAGATGCTGAGTCCCTCTGGCAGAGAGGGGGAGGGAGGGAGGGAGGGAGGGAGGGAGGAAGGAAGGAAGAAGGAAGGAAGAAGAAGGAAGGAAGGAAGGAAGGAAGGAAGGAAGGAAGGAAGGAAGGAAGGAAGGAAGGAAGGAAGGAAGGAAGGAAGGAAGGAAGGAAGGAAGGAAGGAAGGAAGGAAGGAAGGAAGGAAGGAAGGAAGGAAGGAAGGAAGAAGGAAGGAAGGAAGGAAGGAAGGAAGGAAGGAAGGAAGGAAGGAAGGAAGGAAGGAAGGAAGAAGAAGGAAGGAAGGAAGGAAGGAAGGAAGGAAGGAAGGAAGGAAGGAAGAAGGAAGGAAGGAAGGAAGGAAGGAAGGAAGGAAGGAAGGAAGGAAGGAAGGAAGGAAGGAAGAAGGAAGGAAGGAAGGAAGGAAGGAAGGAAGGAAGGAAGGAAGGAAGGAAGGAAGGAAGGAAGGAAGGAAGGAAGGAAGGAAGGAAGGAAGGAAGGAAGGAAAGGAAGGAAGGAAGGAAGGAAGGAAGGAAGGAAGGAAGGAAGGAAGGAAGGAAGGAAGGAAGGAAGGAAGGAAAGGAAGAGAAGGAAGGAAGGAAGGAAGGAAGGAAGGAAGGAAGGAAGGAAGGAAGGAAGGAAGGAAGAAGG
Organism: Pithys albifrons albifrons; assembly: GCF_047495875.1. Lineage (NCBI taxonomy): Eukaryota > Metazoa > Chordata > Aves > Passeriformes > Thamnophilidae > Pithys > Pithys albifrons. The sequence goes on along the minus strand of NC_092461.1, from coordinate 28,493,330 downwards.
AAGGAAGGAAGGAAGGAAGGAAGGAAGGAAGGAAGGGAAGGAAGGAAGGAAGGAAGGAAGGAAGGAAGGAAGGAAGGAAGGAAGGAAGGAAGGAAGGAAGGAAGGAAGGAAGGAAGGAAGGAAGGAAGGAAGGAAGGAAGAAGGAAGGAAGGAAGGAAGGAAGGAAGGGAAGGAAGGAAGGGAGAAGGAAGGAGGGAGGGAAGGGAAGAAGGAAGGAAGGGAAGGAAAGAAAGAAAGAAAGGAGAAGAAAGAGAAAGAAAGAAAGAAAGAAAGAAAGAAAGAAAGAAAGGAAGAAGAAAGAAAGAAATGGAAAGAAAGAAAGAAAGAAAGAAGAAAGAAAGAAGAAAAGAAAGAAAGAAAGAAAGAGAGAAAGAAAGAAAGAAAGAAAGAAGAAAGAAAGAAAGAAAGAAAGAAAGAAAGAAAGAAAGAGCAGTTAAAACGTTGTGTCTCCAGGCTTGTAAAGGACTGAGATCCCTCTGACTCTCCTGACAGGATGAAGAAGGATGTGTCCTACCTTTAATTTCTTATAAATTTTTCCCTGTCAGAACGAGAGTATATTTAGAAGGAAAAAAATTTGCTTCTCTTTCTTGCTTGAAAAGAAATAGGAAACAAAATGAATAATTTCCCCTCAAATTACCTGTGAATAATTTTTGTTTTGTTTAATTTCGCATTATTTCTGAATAATCACCAATACTGGGGGGGTGGGGGGAGGAAAAAGTCTTATTTTTCACCTTGTTTTATTTTTTCCTGAAAATAAAGCACATTTCCTAATGTATTTATGTCATCTACAAGTCAGTGTTTTGAAGACTGTTGCAGCAGCTTTGACTTGAGATATGATAAGCCTGAATTATAAAACAAAGACATAATTGCAGAGAGATGGACATTTCCTCAGACGAGAAAGGGGGCAAAATCAAACCAATATTTTTGGGAGACACCACCAGAGGCATTTAATCCAACTGCACTGTTTTTTTTCCATCTTTCCTGGGTAAAAAACTTGCAAAATTCCATTTCTGTTTGCTGTAATATGATTTGTACCCATGCTCTGTGCATCCAAAAAAAAAAAAAAGTTGTCCTTAAATCCTCTGACTACTTCCAAAAATTTCATTTCCCTCTGACATCATTCCGTTGGATCCAAGCTCTTCCCAAAATTTCTCACTTATCCCTGGCAAACTTTGTCGGATCAGTGAATGATTCATATCCCAGGCTGTAATTTCCTGTTGATTTTATTTTTAGTGACTCATTTCTGTGCTAACTCAGCACCACCTCAAAGGGCCTTGTGTTTGCTCCTCATTGTTTGGAGTTCACTTCCCATAAAACCTAAAGGGGATAAATGATGGATCCTTTTGGCAGCGAATTAAAGGATTTGTTGGAAGGGATTAGAGAAGGTGCAATGGGCATTTACCCCACACCTGTTCTCTTGTGCTTCTTGACAATCTATTCCTGTCTCTCTTCCCATGCAGGGCCAGGATTTGGAGTTTGATGATCTTGTGGGTTTGATGACCCTTCCAGCTCAGCAATCCCATGATTTCCCAGTTGGCTCCATGTGAAGCCAATCACTCCCCTTCTCCAATATTATGTTATGGGCCTAAACTTAAGTTTAAAGTTCAGCTAGGCCTAGGATTGTCAGCTGACTTGAGCTGGGCTGAGCTAGCTAACACCTGACTTCTTCCAGCCAATAATATTGTATTCCATACCATATTACATCATCTCCAAGGGTGTGAAATCCAGTGTGTGGGTGTGGCTCAGTCAGTTGCTTCACAGCTGTGGTCCCAGCAAGACTCTCTGCCATCCCAGGAGGGATGGGGAGGCCCAAACCTGGAGCACCAACTTACCATCATGTTATCTTAGGGAAGTGAAATGTTTGTTCTTAGCTTTTCTCTCTGCTTACGTCTGTCCCTGAGGAATTGAATTCTCTAGAATGATTTGTAGTTAAAACGGTAGAATTTGTGTTTACTGAGAAGTGGGAAGTTATTTCTTGTTATGTATAACTTGTGTAAGTGTGTGTTATATTGTAGTTTCCTCTTAATTTTCTCTTTTCTGTATAAATGCATGCAGTTAGTTTCACCATAAACCTGGTTTGAGGGGGTTTTTCCCTCTCCCTCTTCTTTTTTTATCCCTCTCCCTCTTCTTTTTTTATCCCTCTCCCTCTTCTTTTTTTTTCCCTCTCCCTCTTCTTTTTTTTTCCCTCTCCCTCTTCTTTTTTTTTCCCTCTCCCTCTTCTTTTTTTTTCCCTCTCCCTCTTCTTTTTTTTTCCCTCTCCCTCTTCTTTTTTTTTCCCTCTCCCTCTCCTTTTTTTTTCCCTCTCCTTCTTCTTTTTTTTTCCCTCTCCCTCTTCTTTTTCCCTTGTCTGGCTGGGGGGAGGAGGAACCCTTTTCACTCTGTCCTGGACAGTTGGCGTTTACAGTTACTTAGGATCCCACCCCTAGGGGAAAGGGAAAGGGAAAAAGGGGAACCAATTAACCAGAAAATTGGTCTCTTCTCCCAGGCACTCAGCAATAGGACAAGGGGGCATGATGGGCTCAAGCTCTGCCAGGGGAAATTGAAGTTGGAGAGCAGAGAGAAATTCTTTGCAGAGAGTGCTCAGGGATTGGAATGGGCTGCCCAGAGAGGGGGTGGATTCCCCATCCCTGGAGGTTTTTAAGGTGAGCTTGGCTGTGACACTGAGTGCCATGATCTGGTAAAGGGACTGGAGTTGGACCAAGGGTTGGACTCGATGATCTTGGAGGTCTTTTCTAACCCAATCGATTCTATGATTCTATGATTTATTTCACAGGAAGTCTGAGAGAAAATGGGAAGGTAATGAGCTCTTATTTTTATAAATAAAGAAATAAAAATCATCATTTCACTGAAAGCTAAATCAAGACAGAACTTGTTAAAAAAAAGCAGAATGTCAAAGGTTAAAAAACTGAGTTTACTTTATGGCATCCATTGGTTTTCTGTCATTGGAAATCATGGAATCACACAATGGTTTGAGTTGGAAGGGACTCAAAGATCAGCTACTTCCAACCCCCTGTCATGGGCAGGGACTCCTTTCACCATCCCAGGTTGCTCCAAGGACCATCCAACCTGGGCTTGGACACTTCCAGAGATGGGGACTCCCCAACTTCTCTGGGTAAAATCATTTATTCAAGTTTGAATATTTAACTAGAAGTTAAATTGCAGTTCAGAACTAGAAAGAAGGGACTCAATAATTATGGTTTGTTCTAAAGGAAATCATTATCAAGCAGGAGTTGACCTTGCATAAAATAATGAGACAGGGGAGATCTAATTGAGTTTTTCTAATTGCAACTTTTGAGTTTTTCTAATTGCAAGATTTCAAAACACGTTTCCCAGCCTGTGGAAACTAAGATGGATTTTATTTGTAGTCATATCCATCAACTTTTCCCTTCAAAACTGAGTTTCAAATGCCAGATAAACCAGTTGGCTCCTTGCCTCAGTTTCCCTACCTCTAATATAACAGAACGTGAGTTCTCCATCTCATTTGGAGGTTTGAATCATTAACATTTTAAAAGCACATGAGCATCCCTTGTGTGAAATTCCTGGTGGTTTCAAGCGCCTTGTGCTGCAGCTGCTTTCTGGTTCACCACAAACTTGTGCTGGGTGGAGGTGTTGCCAACCCCATCAATGCTGTCTTTGTCCCATCCATCATGAAAACCCCTGGACTGAGTGGAGCAGAGCTCAGGTGCTGCTTGTTTTCACTCACAGATCGATATTTTCCATCTATTAGGCTGAGGAAATGCCCAAGACCATTTCTACATTAAATCATAGAATGGATTGGGTTGGAAAAGACCTCCGAGATCATCAAGTCCAACCCTTGGTCCAACTCCACTCCCTTTACCAGATCATGGCACTCAGTGCCACGGCCAAGCTCAGTGTAAAAATCTCCAGGGATGGGGAATCCACCCCCTCTCTGGGCAGCCCATTCCAATCCCTGAGCACTCTCTCTGCAAAGAATTTCTTTCTGCTCTCCAACTTCAATTTCCCCTGGCAGAGCTTGAGCCCATCATGCCCCCTTGTCCTGTTGCTGAGTGCCTGGGAGAAGAGACCAACCCCCACCTGGCCAGAACTTCCCTTCAGGCAGTTCCAGACAGTGCTGAGGTCACCTCTGAGCCTCCTCTTCTCCAGGCTAAACACCCCCAGCTCCCTCAGCCTCTCCCCACAGCACTTGTGCTCCAGTCCCTTCTCCAGCCTCATTGCTCTTCTCTGGACCTGCTCCAGCCCCTCAAGATCTTTCCTGACAATGATTTACAAGGGTAGGGTGTGTTATTAATTTGCGCTGCAATTAACACAACTGAGCTGGCCTTGCTAATTCTCCCTCTGTGACAGTAGAAAAGCAGAAAATGTATCTTAATCTGTGGCCATTATCAAGATATTCAACACTAAGAGTGTCATCAACCACCATGGCAAGCCCTGGCTGCCTCTGTCCCAGGAATTCCACAAACTTCTGTCCTAGTTCAGCAGGTGGGACCAGTTTATCCCTGTGTGGGTGTGACGAAAGCTGTGGATTCTCCACCCTCTATTCATTTCCCAAGAACTGTAACAATGGACCATTTGCAGCAGCTGCCCAGGGCACATCTGACCCCTCAGGCTGGGAGCTGGCTGGGAAAGAAGCCTGGGAGAGGAGCTGGGGCACCTCCCCTCCAGGGAGTCCTTGGCACCTCCACACCCACCTGAGGGCTCAGCTCTGCTCATGGGCCAGCAACAATTCCAAAATCCCCCCTGACTGCCAGAGTCAGATCCCCCAGGGTGGAACTCCCTGCCCTGGGGGAGGCACTGGGGGCTCCCACCTGGGCCAGAGGGTAAATAATCTGGGGGTTTGAAGACCTCAGGGAATCATTGTTGAATCCAGAGGAGGATCAGAGCCTTGACAGGAGGAGACCACCACTTTCAACCAGATTGTGACCACCACTCTTCACCAGACTGTGCCATCAGCTTCACAAACAGGTTTTTCACTTCCTTTCAGTTTGGACTCAGGGGAACCACGTGGGGCTTGGCACAGGGGCCAACAAACTCCTTGTGTTTGTGCCCCAGGGTGCTGGCTTGTACTTCTGGGTTTTGTGGGTTAAAACCAATTTCTCTTTGTGCCATTGCATTTATTGTAATATTGTTATTAAATTGTCACTCTGACTTATAATCTCTTTTGTGTTGGGTTCATTTCTCCTGCTGGTTTACCTTTAAACCACCACACTCTCCAATTCCCTCCCATGGTTTTGCCTCCTTCAAACAGTTTTACATCCTCTTTAACTCTCCAGATTTGTTGCTGTGCTCATCCAAGCAGCTCCCACCCACCTTCAGCAGAGCTGCTTCCAATCTTAGGTGTCTCCCAGAGAAAAAAAGATTCTACGCAGCTGGTCCTTGTGTCAGTGACATGTCTGTCCTCATAAAACCAGAATTAAGAATTAGGCTTAGTTTGGCTTTGCTTACCTCTAATGGAGTATTTTCCAAAATATAAGGTATATAAAGACCAGCCCTTCTTGGTATTTCACCTTTTTCCTTTTGTAAGCAGGTGAGAAAAAAGGATAAAAGAGCAGCAAAACAAAGCACTTCATTATCTCTGAACTCCTTTACCCCCCTCCTACCTCTTCTGACTTTCAAAGCAGGGTTTTATAAATAGATAAGAAAATGCAAGTGTAACAACTGTAAGTGCAAGGCAAAGGTTCAGACTGTTTGTTTTCCTCTGTGAATTCCTGGGCTTTGTGTGAATCAATATGTTGTTCAGTACATGGCAGAGTAGATTTACTAAATAAATACATATAAATATATATCTGCTCCACAATGCCACAGAAAACTGTTACGTTTGAGCTGGGGTTGTGTGCCAGCAAAAGGGCTTGATAGCAACAAAAAGAGAAACAAATCAGAGAATCATCAAGGCTGGAAAAGTTCTCCAAAACCATCAAGTCCAACGTTCAACTGACTGCCACCATTCCCACTGAACCACAGGATGAAGTGCCACTGCTGCCTGTGTTTTGAAAGCTTCCAGGAATGGTGACTCCACCACTTCCCTGGACCAGCCTTTTCCAATGCTTGACCACTCTTTCAGTGAAGAGTTTTTTTCCTAATATCCAATCTGAACCTGGAGGTCACCCCCTGGATGTGGTGATCCTAAAGTTACAATGACCAAGGCAGCAAAGGGGAGAGTCAGGAACACCCTGGCATGGCTTGGTTTTGTCTCATCATATATTTGGCTGAACAATGGAGAAATTATCCCCAGCTGATCAGGAATGACCTTGTTTGCCTTCCTGAATTCCACAGAGAAAGAAAAATCTTTATTTCTCCCCTTTTTGTTGGCCTTTCATAGAATCATCAAATCGATTGGGTTGGAAAAGACCCCCGAGATCATCAGGTCCAACCCTTGGTCCAACTCCAGTCCCTTTACCAGATCATGGCACTCAGTGCCACGGCCAAGCTCAGTTGAAAAACCTCCAGGGATGGGGAATCCACCCCCTCTCTGGGCAGCCCATTCCAATCCCTGAGCACTCTCTCTGCAAAGAATTTCTTTCTGATCTCCAACTTCAATTTCCCCTGGCAGAGCTTGAGCCCATCATGCCCCCTTGTCCTATTGCTGAGTGCCTGGGAGAAGAGATCAACCCCCAGCTGGCCAGAACTTCCCTTCAGGCAGTTCCAGACAGTGCTGAGGTCACCTCTGAGCCTCCTCTTCTCCAGGCTCAACACCCCCAGCTCCCTCAGCCTCTCCCCACAGCACTTGTGCTCCAGTCCCTTCTCCAGCCTCGTTGCTCTTCTCTGGCCCTGCTCCAGCCCCTCAAGATCTTTCCTCAACTGAGGGGCCCAGAACTGAACACAACCCTCAATGTGTGGCCTCACCAATGCAGAGTCCAGGGGAAGGGTCACGTTGATACAACATGTGTGATCCTCTCTGTACCTCTACACAAAACTGGTGCATTCTCGCCCTGCCTCCTGCTCTTTCCTTTCCCATGGGAAAACTTTAACTATTGAGACAGTGCTGTTTTATTTGTTGTGGGAAATCTGCCCACCCAGCAGCCCAGGAACCCTTGTCAAATTTATTGCAGTGTGGGTTGAGCCATTCCCTTGTGTTTTGGTCTCCTCCATCCACCCTGGATGGAAAAGCAAAAGCTCTTTAGGGGTTAACACTCCTTGCTGTTCCTTTTTGTTGGTGTTGGCTCATTCCACCAGGTTTTTGCTTTAATGAGCCCTCTTTAGCTCTGCACTGAAACTGGATATCTCCACTCTCATTAGTCTGGCTAATTATCCATTCTCCTCTGTCTGTCTGAGGTTCATCTAAGTACAGGAAATCTTGAGAAAATAACTAACAATTGCATTATCTTGCAAACTCATGGGCAGAAATGAGCCAAGTCCTGACTGAAAACACCAGAAGCTTTGAGCTTTGTAGGCAGGACAGGATCCCAGTAATGATTCAGGAATTGGACAGGCCACCCCTCTGCACTTCCTAAATCTGGAGATTTAAACAAGGATACACACCATGCCCAGAACTTGCACCAACCTTTAGTCAGTGGAGAGAGATGATCCTGATGGGAGATTTTACAAACACCAGGGAGGAAACCAAAACTTCCTTCACAGTCCCAGACAGTGCTCTGAGCCTCAGGTAACCCCTGGACACACTCATGCCACCAGTTATTCCAGATTTTCTTCTTGGTCTTGGATAGGAATTCTGTGGGGTCAAGGCAGAGCTGTTGTACCATCAAGACATCACATCCTAAAGCAGATACTGAAATTTAGCCAGAAGAATCATGGCATGGGCTGCCCAGGGATGTGGTGGCATGGGCTGCTCGGGGATGTGGTGACATCACCAGCCCTGGAGGTGTTGGAATCACCAGCCCTGGAGGTATTGGAATCACCAGCCCTGGAGGTATTTAAGAAATGACTGAAAATGGCACTCAGTGCTCTGATCTGTTTGACAAGGTGGTTATTGATCAAAGGTTGGACTTGATGATCTTGGAGATCTTTTCCAGCCTTAATGATTCCGTGATCTCTGAGCTCCACTGATTCCTCATATTGACTATCCATGGACTGCAAAGGGATCTAAGGCACCTTATGCAGACAAATCGTCCATGGTCTCTGTGCTCTACCCAAGGAATGTTGGTCTCATGTCCCTGCACCACGTCCTGGCCCCCAGACCACTCACCCAACTGCCCTCCAAGTCCAGTTGGATGTTTCTAATGGATCACACCCCACAACTTGAATGTTCAGCCAGAAAACAGTCAGGAATAGAATTTCATTTCAGGCTGTGGGGTGACCTAATTGTGGCCTTTCAGTACCTGAGGGGGACCTTCAAAACAGAGGCTTTGGACAAGGGCCTGGGGTGGCTTCAAATAGCCAAAGGGCAGGGATGGATGAGATAGTAGGGAGAAACTCTTCCCTGTGAGGGTGGGGAGGCCCTGGCACAGGTTACCCAGAGCAGCTGTGGTTGCCCCATCCCTGGAATTGTGCAAGGCCTGGTTGGATGGGACTTGAAGCAACTAATGTTTGACTTTTCTATTTTCCAGGTTTAATTACCTTTGAGAGATCTTTAAAAGAGTTGCTTTTAGAAATGCAAAAATCTGCCTGAATTCTTGTGGCCTCCCATGTGAGTGATTCTTCTCCTGCTATTTCCATAATTCCAGGCTTTTTGAAGGGAATATCATATAGATTTGTGTCCACAGGGGCTCCTTTTGCAGGATGATGCCGGATGCTTATGTGGAATTGGGTTTGAAGGACCTTTTGAAGCTCCCCTAATGCCCCTTTCTGATGTAGATTCTCATAAAAAGGTGAATCAACAGGAAATTGCCCATTGTGCACCAGGATGGGGTTGATTTTAAAGGCAAGGAGAGGGTAATAATATGAAAGAGAACAAGATGAGCCAGATAAAAGCAGTTATAGTCCTGACAGTTACAGTCTCTTGTGATTGTCTTTCTTAGAGCTTGGGCCTGTTGGGACGTGTTGGGAAGTTGGAACTGTTCCAAATTATCCCAATGGCTGCCATCCACTGGATGTGGATCACGATGCCAGGAAAAAAAGCTTCTCCTTCAAAAAAATCTATAATGTGCCACTATTCCCACTGTGACCTCAGCACGGTGGTTAATCCTTAGAACATGTCCTTGGGAGGTGAGCTGGGACACCAACACTTGCGTGGAGACCTTGTCATGGTAAACTTCATCAACCAGACTCCTGCAACTTTGGGAAGCACAAGGACCAGTTTTGATGCCTGAACACCATCATTGCTCACTGCTCTGAGTTGCAAGTCCCAAGTGGATGCTCTGCCCTGGGAGAAACTCATCCCTGCAGGAGAACACAAAGGCAGGTGACTGGAACTGTCCTCAGCCACACAGAGCCCAAAGTTCTGACATATCAGAAGGATGAAGAACCTTCCAACCACAGCAAACTCCAAAATGTCTTCTGGAGAATGAGCACAAGATAATTTGGGTTTTTCAGTCCTCCAGGTGGGACTCATCACTGCTCTGAGGGTCCATTTGAGGGGATGGAGAGCAGGATTAATCTGTAGTGCTGCCTCAGGGCACTTTAATATTTTCCAGTTAACAAGTCCCTAGATATTTTGCAATAGAAAGCAGCTGATGTTTGCAGGAAAGGTGGGTGTCCTGGAGCTTTGCTTTTCCAGTTACCTTCAATATCTGCTCTGGAAAGATATATGGACAGACAGGCTAAAAATCTAAAGGGGGAGACAGGCTCATAAAAACATTTAATTATAGAATCATAGAATAGAATTGATAAAGTTGAAACAGAGCTCCAAGATCATCAAGTCCAACCTTTGACCCATCACCACCTTGTCAACCAGTCCAGAGCAGCAAGTACCACATCCAGTCACTTCTTCAACACCTCCAGGGATGAGAAGTCCACCACCTCCCTGGGCAGCCCATTCCAATGCTTGACAACCCTTTCTGTGAAGAAATTCTTCCTGATGTCCAAGCTGAACCTCCCCTGGCATAGCTTGATCCCATGTCCTCTTGTCCTGCCACTGGTTGCCTGGGAGAAGAGGTGGATCCCCACCTGGCTACAACCTCCTTTCAAGTAGTTAAAGAGAATAATAAAGTCCCCCCAGAGCCTTCCTTTCCCCAGGTTAAACAACCCCAACTCCCTCAGACACTCCTCCATGTGATTTACCCTCCAGACCCTTCCCCAGCTCTGTTCCCTTCTCTGGACACTCTCCAGCCCCTCAAAGTCTTTCTTGTCATGAGGATCCCAGAACTGAACACAGCACTCAAGGTGTGGCCTCACCAGTGCCCAGTACAGGGGACAGCCCATTCCCTGGTCCTGCTGGCCACACAATTGCTGGTACAGCCCAGGATGCCATTGGCCTTCTTGCCCACCTGGGCACACACTGGATCACGTTCACCTGATGTCGACCAGCAGCTCCAGATCTTTTTCCACTGGGCTTTATCCATTCTGCCCCCAGCCTGGAGACCACCATGGGGTTGTTGTGACTAAAGGGCAGGACTCAGAACTTCACCTTTTTAAAACTCCTACCACTGGGCTTCATGGATCCAGCCTGTCCAGGTCCCTCTGCAGAGCCTTCCTGACCTCCAGAAGTTCAGCACTTCCACCCACCTTGGTATCATCTGCAACTCTAAGCTTTCTAAGTGTCCAAAAAGAAATTAGAAGGGGAAAAATAAGTCTCAGAGAAACAGGACAAGTGTCTGTTAACTCAGATTACAGAGCTTGATATAATTACATCAAGGGACTTGACTTGACACCTTTCAGCTCCATAACCTTTCACTGCACCAGTAACAAGGTGCCATCTGCAGCTCCACTGAACAGTGTCACCTTCAAAAAATATAAACCCTTTTTATAAAATTATTTTTCTCCCCAAACAGACCTGCAAGATGAATTTTTAGAAACACAGCTAAACCAGGCACACTGCCATATCCCAATATTCCTCTCCCTTTCCCTCATATTTTTCCGAGGGCTGCAGCTTCCCTTGCGCACGCCGATGTCGTTCCACGATTGCGTCACTGCGATCACATGGTGAGCTCCAAAATCCTCACCCTGGGATTCACTCCTCCGGGTTTTGCATCAGAATTGCTCCCTCCCAGAGCCTGAAATTCTCAACACCTCTGTCATCCCTCAGGAGTGTAGATTTAGGCTTCATTTGTACACACTTCACTCTGTGCTGACAGATGTCTTGGCACCTCGCAGAACGTCTTTATGAAAAATGTCAGTGATATCAAAATAAGCCACGGTGATTTATTCCCATGTTATCACCAGAAAAGACAGCCCTCCTCTGTCTTTTATTCCCTGCCTTTACAGTAGCAATCATTTTCATATTTGCTTCCACTTAAACCTTGATTTTCTGGTGACTGGGCTGTGCAGCAACATGTCCTGCATAGGAGAGTGAAGGACATGGAGGGACCTTCATGTGTGGTGAGCTCTTCCCCTCCCTGCCCTGACAGAAATCATAGAACCATGGAATGGTTTGGGTTGGAAAGAACCTTCAGGATCATCTCATTCCTACCCCCTGCCATGGGCAGGGACACTTTCCACTAGCCCAGGTTGCTCCAAGCCACATCCAACTTGGTCTTGAGCACTTTCAGGATTGGGGCAGCCAGAGCTTCTCTGGGAAATCTATTCCATCACCTCTCCACCCTCACAGGGAAGGATTTCTTCCAAATATCCAGTCTAAACCTGGTCTCTTTTAGTCTGAAGCCATTTCTCCTTCTCCTGTCACTCCATGATCTTGTGAACAGTCTTCCTCCATCCTTCTTGTTTCAAGGGTCACAGTCAAATCTTGCTGAAAGAGAGAGGGAACATGTGATTTTCATGGGTTTGGGTTGCATTTTTGAATGAAGGGGCACCATGATCATCAGCAACACAAACTAACAGTGTCCTACCAGGTCCTAGACTTGTCCTGGTTGGAGACAGCAGAAAATCCATCCCTAAAAGTGCACCCTCTGCACTTGTAGAAATAAATAAAACGTGTTGGGGGTGATTTTCTGGCCTCAGGACCCAATGATAGATCATGGTTCACATCCATGGTGTGACTTCTCCTCCCAGCCTTTGGAAGAGGGACCACTGGGCAAATCCAGGGACTTGACTCCCTGTCATTGCCTCAAAATTCTAGAGGGATAATAAAAGAGGGAAAAAAAAACCCAAAACTTTTTTGACTGAGTAGAAAAATCATGGTTCTGTAATAACAGTGATGGTATTGCACCAAATTCCATAAAAACATCTTTCAAGGTTTATTGCTCAGACATCTAAAAGGAGAAGATAAAATTTAAATGCTCATATTGCAGATGTTGCACAAAGAATGACTTTTCCTGTCTAACTTTAATAGGCAAATAAGATATATTTATGTTCATCCATCACTAGTTTTGAAGAGAATATATTATTATGCTAAGAATGCAATAAAAACAGCAGAGCACACTTGGGCTGTCAGTCATCCATACCAAAAATGATGTTCTAGCCCAGAGTTCTTCAACTCAAGAGCTGCAGGACTGCGGTAAATGAGAAAGGGTCAGAGTAAAGGTCACTTCACCTGGGTTAATTCCACAATTAGAATGCAGCCTCCAGCATCCCAGACACCCTGTTTCCCTCAGTTCTTCACCCTTCAGAAGTGATAATCTCCAAGATGATCTTGGGGAGATGACTCAGTCTACTGGAAGCTGAAATCAGCTGGTAAAATCCTGCATCTGCTGAAAATGAATGATCACATACACATTGCCCTTAAAGAAAGCAAAGGTTTTGCCTCAAAGTGTTGCTGACTTGCTGGCAGGATGAGAAGTCACAGCCTGAACTTGTCTCCTGTGGAAATTGTGATGGAGGGCTGAGTCCTGAAAGGTCTGAAAAGAACTCAGAGTCATAGAATGGTTAGTGTTGAAAAGGACTTTAAGGAGCGTTTAGTTCCAACCTGCTGGTTTTGGTTTGTCCTCTTCCTGTCTAAAGATAAATAAAAGTAATCCAGCCTGGATCGAGGGAACTGCAGATGTTAAATCTGTTTAAAACCCTCTGCATGGGCAGAAAGGACCATCCTGTGGCTCATGGCCCTTCCCACCACCCTGCAAAGCAGGGCAGAGAGTCAGGGGATGAATCCTCCAGCCAAGCCACAGCATGGCCCCAGATGGATTAGGGGAAAAGCAGCCCCCAGGTGACAGCAGGGCCAACATCAAAAGTCTAATCCCTTTCCTGACAGAGCAAGAAAGTGACAGATAAGAAGAGGATTTATTCAAAGAAAAAGCCCTCTGAGTTCAACAGAGGATCCTCCAGCCCCTGGATCTCACTGCCCACCCTTGTTTTCCAAAAGCCTAAAATTCCACACTGCAAATTCTCCACTCTTGTCTGTCATTGGAATTTTGGTAGGGCATCCAGAGGAGAAAGTCCCTCCTGTTCTGCTGGCATTTCAGGAGGAGAAGAGGCACAAATCCAGCAAAGCAACTGGATGCTGTTTGCAAGTGCAGTCCCTCCTGGGGAGCTCGAGGCTCCGGGCACGTCTGGGGAGTGCTGGTGTGATAAGGGCTGTCACCAGGCACTCTGCTCCAAGCCTGCTGTCCCAGGAAATGGAATAAAACCTGGATTAGCCAAGGCTCTGGTGGCACAGCAAAATCTGGACACCCTCGCCTGGGTGTCGCTCAGTCTTTGAGAACAATGTGGTAATTTTGCATTAAGGAAGGTGTTAATTAAAACCACTCTGACTCCTGCTAAAGCCACAGTGAGGAACAGGCAGGTGAGAGGCTGTTCAAGGGCATTTGCTTCTCTTATTATTTACACAATTCATTATCTTTAAAGTTACTCTCTTGGCTCATTGGTTTTATGTTTTGTTTTGTCGGTTTTTTTTCCTCAATTTATTTCTGTCAGAAGATAATTCATGGAGTGAAACTCATAATGGAAAGGCACAATTCCTGATGAGAAACCTTTTCTGAGGTTGGCTGTGGGTAGGACTTTCAGCCTCCCAAACTCTTGAGTAGCAGCTTGGAGAGAGAAATAAATTCTGTGGGGTGTTTGCTGTGTCAGGGGACACCTTCTAGGCCATGGTTTACAGGAGACTCAGGGTAAACTGGGAGAAAATCCTTGATTTTGAGTTGCATCAAAAGCAGAGTCAGCAGGAAGTCAAGGAAGGGGATTCTGCCCCTTTGACCTGCTCAGGTGAGACCCCACCTTCAGTTTTGCCTCCAGTTCTGGGGTCTCCAGCATAGGAAGGAGATGGAGCTGTTGGAGGGAGTCCAGAGGAGGCACCAAGATGATCAGAGGATGGAGTAGCTCTGCTGGGAGGAAAGGCTGGCAGAGTTGGGATTGTTCAGCCTGGAGAAGAGAAGGCTTTGGGCTGACCTAATTATGGCGTTGTAGGACATGAAGGAGGTAGCAAGAAAGATGGAGAGAGACTATAGACAAGGGCCTGGAGTGACAGGACAAGAGAGAATGGCTTCAAACTGATAGAAAGTAGGTTTAGATGGGATATTGGGAAGCAATTGTTCTCTGTGAGGCTAAGGAGGCCCTGGCACAGGTTGCCCAGAGAAGCTGTGGTTGCCCCATCACTGGAAGTGCCCAAGGACATGTTGGATGAAGCTCTGAGCAACTTGGTCTAGTGGAAGGTGTCCCTGTCCATGGCAGGGAATTGGAACTGGATGATTTTTAAGGTCCTTTCTAGCCCAGGTGATTCTATGATTCTGTGACATAGATGTAGCTTTAGATACAGAAATATATGATACAGATATAGAGATGCACACACAGATCTAAATATATGTACAGGGATTGTGAAAGGGAGGGAATGTCTCTTACTCACCCCATCCTGGCACGGAGCTGTTCACACCACAAAGTTGTGTGGCTGATATTTTGTTTCCTGAAAAAAAAGAGGTTTTGCCCCACAGGGAATGGTCCAACCTGCTGTCTCATCACAGACTTATCAAAGCATCAAAGTTTCAACCTTCTTACCCCAATTCAGCCAAGACTGGTCTCAGGGTATCATGTGTCTCTCTGGGTATGATATGTCTCTATGTCCCTTGGGGAAGTCAGGAAGGATGTTGAAAGCTGAGCAGGTATTTTAGGAAAAAAAAACCCAAACCAACAAACAAAGAAAACTAAAAAGAAACAACCAAACACAAAAAAAAAAAAAAAGGGGAAAAAAGATAGAACTGGGGAACACTCTGGTCAGTCTCACATCAGTGTTCAACAAGATCACAGAGGAGATCCTCCTGGAAACTATGGTGAGGCGCATGGAAACTAAGGAAGGTGATTGCTGACAGTCAACATGGCTTCACAGAAGGTCTGAGAAATTTGGTGGCCACCTATGATGGGGTTACAGCATTGGTGGATGGGAGAAAAGCAACTGGTGTCACTTCCCTTCTGCTGTGCAAAGCCTTTGACATTATCCTTCACAACAACCTTGTTTCTGAAAGGGAGAGATTGGGATTTGATAGTGGACCACGGGGTGGATAAGGAAATGGCTGGGTGGCCACACTCCACCAGTTTTGGTCAATGGCTTGATGTCCAAGTGGAGACCAGGGATAAGTGTCCTTTCTTCTGAGTGGATGTTGGGTCTGGCAATGTCCAACATCTTCACCGGTGGCGTGGACAGTGGAATCAAGTGCATCCTCAGCAAGTTCAGGCAACACACTGGAGGGAAGGGATGGCATCCAGAGGGACCTGGACAGGCTGGAGAGGTGGGGCTGTACAAACCCTATGAAGTTCAGCAAGACCAAGTGCAAGGACCTGCACCTGGGTTGGGACAACTCCAAGCACAAGCACAGGCTGAATAGAGAATGGAATAAGAGCAGCCCTGAGGGGAAGGACTTGGGGGTGTTGGTGGATTAGAAGATCCACATGGCCTGGTCATGTGTGCTGTCAGCCCTGGAAAGTCAACCCTGTCCTGGGCTGAATCAAGAGAAGTGTGACCAGGAGGGTGAGGGAGGTGATTCTCCAGCTCTACTCCACTCTCCTCCTGGAATGCTGCTCTGGAGCACCCAACATAAGCAGGATATGGATCTGATGGAGCAAGTCCAGACGAGGCCACAAAGGTAATCAGAAGGCTGGAGCACTTCTGCTCTGGGGACAGTCTGAGAGGGCTGGGGTTGTTCAGCCAGGAGAAGACAAAATTCCAGGGACTCTTTAGAGCTCCTCCCAGTGCCTAAAGTGACTCCAAGAGAGCTGGAGAGGGACTCTGGACCAGGGATGGAGTGACAGAACAAGAAGGAATGGCTTCAAACTGACAAAGGTTGTGTTTAGAGTAGATATAAGAAAGAAATTCCTTGCTGTGAGGGTAGTGAGGCCCTGGCACAGGTTGCCCAGAGAAGCTGTGGCTGCCCCATCTCTGGAAGTGTCCAAGGCCAGGTTGGATGTGGCTTGGAGAAACCTGGACTAGTGGAAGAGGTCCCTGCTCAGTGAGATTGGAAAGAGATGGTCTTGAAGGTCCCTTCCAACCCAAACCATTCCATGTTTCTATGAAATTTTTAGAAGTGAAAAGGAATGAAGTTTCTGTTGGAACATTAAATTATTGCCATGCTCCAGCCTTGTTCTATCTGGAGGAAAAAGAGAGCAAGGGACAAAGAAGAGCTCAGCAAGACCTTGGGGAAAGATGCAGGTTGGCCTCTAAATGATGCACAGACTGCAGAGCTTTGTGACTGGATGCATTTTAAGCCTGGGTTGTTTGGAGCTCTGAGCTCTCCCTTTTCTCTTTGCTAATGTCCCTGTGGAGAACTGATAAGAAACCTTTTCCTGATAAGAGCAAGGATTAAGAGGAGAATCTCTGGAGGAGATCAACCATCAGTTCATTTTTAACCTTCCACAGAAATTGGACACAGGGCACTTTCAGATCCAACTTGGCCAGCAAATGTACAACTGTGCCTGCCCTCGTGTGAAAGCCCAAATTTTGGCAGTTTAGAGGGACACCACGAGCTTCAGCTGCTCTGCTGCAAAGGATTTTAGGTTTCCATAACCAGCTCTGCCCTCAGTGACACTGATGATCCACTGCTGCTTTCAGGTCAGAGATGCAAAGCAACTTGTCCTGTCTCTGCAGTTTGCTCCCAAAAATTGGGTAACAGCTGAGTGAGAGGTCACAGAGGTCGGAGCCTGGGCCAAAACTAGTTTAACATCTGTCACAACTGGAATGGTCTTAGAATCCCATGCTGGCAGCAAGGATTTGGAATGTTACCAGACATGGATCATGCAGGTGGAGTTGCAGCCAACAGATGTTGGTGTCACTTGTTGGTCACTGGAGGACCATGAAACTGAGTGGGTGGATTTTTTCAGCCATGAAAGGGTGGAAAGTTGTGGCAAAGGAGTTGAGCTTGGTGTTGTTGTTGCCTCTCTGATAAATTCTGGTGCTGGGGAGATATATCTGTGCTCTGTGTAGCCTGTCATGACCACCTTTCTCTGCTCCAGACCAGACCTGGAAAGTCCTGCTCTTGTCCCTGACATATTCTGACCACCCTGGTCCCTCTGAACTTAAAGCAGATGCAGCTTTGGAAGCAAATTC
This sequence comes from Pithys albifrons albifrons, assembly GCF_047495875.1. NCBI lineage: Eukaryota > Metazoa > Chordata > Aves > Passeriformes > Thamnophilidae > Pithys > Pithys albifrons. The sequence continues at coordinate 28,475,938 of NC_092461.1, read as the reverse complement.
CTGTGGCCTCTGCTTTCAGGCAGGCTGTCAAGTTTTATTCATGAGCATTAAGGACTCAACTAAGCATCAGACAATGCTGAGAGTTGGGGAAGGAACAAAACCAAATTTTGTTTTTAAACTGTTCAGAAGTCTTATCTGGTTGAGTCCCATCAATTCCTCTCAGAGCTTTGTCCCTCCTGATTATTTTGTTGCATATTTTGCAGGATTTATTTTCCTCTTTTAATACAAGGCAAGTTTTATGGTCGAAATCAAGAATGGCCGTTTTCACCTTCCATAAAGTGAGAGGTTAATTGTCCACTGAAGGAGAAAGGCTCTAATGACCATTGCTCATTAAAAATGTCAGGAAGATTCTGCTCTGCACTTTCTCTTTTTGAATAAACTCTGTAGGAAAAACTGAGTGTATAGCACAATTCCATCCCATTTTGCATTTATTTCTCACTAACTCTGCGCTGTAGTCAAACAAGTCATCACAGCCTTTTATTTCTTTGTCAAAAATGAGTGGAGAGTTTCCCTGCTCCAACTTGGCATGCATTGGTTGGAAGTTTTTCTGCCTGGGTGTCCTAGTTCAGCAGGAGGGACCAGCTAACCCTGTGTGGGGTGATCAAACCTCTGTATTCCACCCCCTCTATTCATTCCCCAAGGACAATGGGCCATTAGCAGCAGCTGCCCAGGGAGCCATTATCACCTCACACCCAGCCTGAGGGGGGCGGAGCTGCTAATGGGCCATCAACAGCTCAACACCCCCTGGCTCCCAGAGTTAATCACCCATTGTGTGAGTCCCCGCCCAGGGGGAGGGACTGAGTGCTCCCTGAGGGTACATAAGGGGTGGGTAAGAAGACCTCGGGAACCTCTCGTCGGATCCAGAGCAGCAGCAGGACCTTGACAGGAGGAGATCCCCGCTCTCGCCCAGACCACAGCCCTCGCCTGCACCAACAGGTTTTTCTTTTCCTTTTGCTCTGGACTTGGGGGAACCGCAGGGGTCTCAGCACAAGGGCTAACAAACCCCCTTGGGTTTGTGCCCCAGGACACTGGGTTATACTGCTGGGGTATTGTGAGTTGAAAGCAATCTCCCTTGTGTGTCAGTGTTGTTATTGTAATATTATTATTAAATTTTAGGTCTGACTTATAATCTCTCTCGTGGTGAGTTCATTTCCCCTGCTGGTTCACCTTTAAACCAGCACACTGGGTAACAGAGGAAGGTGTCCTGCAGTGACAGTTGTATCTCACTAGTAGTGAGATGCAGACAGATGTGAGTCAGCTTTGGTCTGAAATGCTGCCATAAAACCACTGGAGAAGCCAAGTCTTTATACATGTCTTTATACCTCACACAGGTTCAATAATACACAATAATATATTTATTTTATTTGGAAACAAGGAAAAAACCCCTCCACTTTCAAAGATCTTTAAGGCTTCTTCTCTGTAGCATAAAAGAACCTGACATGTATCAATTAATTTATCTGCCCAAGAGGATCTTTGTCTTCATCTTGGCAGTGAAAAAAATTAGATGCAAGGACAATTCCTGATCCCAAAAATACTTTGCCATAAAGATGAAGATTCTCTCCTTCTACTTCACCATCTTGAGACTCCACCTGAAGCACAGCATCCAGTTGTGGGGCCTCAGAACCAGAAGGATGTGGAGATGCTGGAGCAAGTCCAGAGGAGGCCATGGAGATGCTCCAAGGGTTGGAGAACCTCTGACATGGAGACAGGCTGGGAGAGCTGGGAATGTTCAGCAGGAGAAGAGAAGAATCCAGGGACACCTCAGAGCCCCTTCCAGTGCCTGAAGGGCTCCAGGAAAGCTGGAGAGAGACTTGAGACAAGGAATGGAAGGACAGGACAACAGGGAATGGCATTAAATGGAAAGAGGGCAGATTTATATTAGATATTGGGAAGAAATCCATCCCTGTGAGGAGAGTGAGGCCCTGGGACAGGTTGCCCAGAGAAGCTGTGGCTGCCCCATCCCTGAAAGTGTCCAAGGCCATGTTGGATGAGGCTTGGAGCAACCCGGGCTAGTGGGAGGTGCCCCTGCCCTTGGTAAAGGGGCTGGATTTAGATCATCTTGAAAGTCCCTTCAATCCAAACCATTCTATGATTTCTTCAATATTGAACAAATCACTTTAGGGATGTTTTCCCTGTCCCTGAGGTGAATTTGCCCAAACTGACACATCCATATTATAGAATATTTTTCCTTGATTCCCCTGTAGAACTTTTCCAATTCTGGTTGATTTTAACACACAGTAATGGTACAAGAGCTCGTGTGTGCCTTCAATCCCAAGGGTCTGATTGGATGTAGAGAAACAATATTTGCTTCTTCATTTTACCCCTATTTATTATTTAATGCCAATTGTTATTTATTAATTGGCATGTCAGTATTAATAATCCCCTCCCCAGCCTGAGGAATTCCATGCTCTGGGAAACACTGAAGGGTCTGAGAGTGCAGGGAATCAGATGAGACCAGAAGCCTCCCAGCCTTGATGTTTCCTTGTTTCTAAGGGTTATTCAGAGTATCTCTGGTCTCTTAGCAGGGATAAGAAAGGCTGGTGGAGGGGGAACTCCACGGATTTATTTCTGACTTTTCTGGATGACCTTGAGCAGATGATTCCAGGATTTTCTTCTTTGTCCATCCTTGGGAGCAGTGCCAATAAGAAGCCCTGCAGACTTGCTGGTGTGTTGTTCTGCTCCAAGAGAAGCCTTTTGTGTCTCCACAGTGCTTGGCACAACAGGGTTTTGATCCATGGCTGAGCATCCAGGATCTGGCATAGAAACAGGGATAAATAAGGAGGAGATCCAAGAATCGTACTCCCGTTATGTCAGAAAGCTCAGGTGACCCTTGTGACCTAAAAATGACACCCAGAGTTATTACCCAAAGACATCTGGCACAAACTGTCCATTTCTTGGCACAGAGGCAGAGTGGAGTTGTGGAATTCTTGCCATGGGATATTGCAGGCACTTTAAGAGTTTAAAAGCTGAATAAATGCCTGGGGGAGGAAAGGAGGAGTTATAAATATAGGAATATAAACCACAAAAATCCCACCTCAGTGTCAAATGACCCTGGAGCACAGATATCCTGACATGGGAACAAGTACTTTAGGGGAATATATCCCTACATCCCCACTCCAAGAAGTGCTGAAGGCCAGGGTGGATGAGGCTTGGAGCAACCTGGGATAGTGGAAGGTGTCCCTGCACAGGCCAGAGGGGTGGAATGAGATGATTTTGAAGGTCCCTTCCAACCCAAACCATTCCATGATCCCATGATACTCACCCTGTTGTTACAGTTTTTCCTATGCACATGATCTTAACTCTTGGGGATATTTGATATGAGTTTAGGAGGATATTTTTTTAGGTTGGATAGCAGGAAAAGTTCTTTACAGAGAGAGTGCTCAGGCATTGGAATGGCCTGCCCAGGGAGGGGATGGATTCTCTGACTGTGGAGGTTTTTAAGGTGAGATTGGGTGTGGCACTGAATGCCATGATCTGGTAATCAAAGTGGGGTTGAATTAAGGGTTGGATTGGATGATCTCAGAGGTCTCTTCCAACCCAACTGATTCTATGATTCCATGACACTGAGCCTGTACAAAGACTCATCTACATCCTTATGGTCATTCATGACTTGAAGATGACACAGATCAGACCAACAGCCAGACTTCCCTATTTCCTGCCTTTCTGGAGCTTTTGGGAATATCTCACCATCCAGAAAATGACTCTCAGCTCTTTGTAGATCCTGGTAATCTCCCATATTAGCATTTTGGGGAACAGCTTTTGGTTATCAGGTTCACAGCACATCTTTATCAAGTTAAACAAAGAGACAAAGACAAATGTGTGGATCCAGGAGGTCCCTTTCAAAGTTGTCTTTATGGTTCTTTTGTTCCTTTGCTATCTCAGTGCTTTGAAGTCAAAGAATTGATGAATCCTCCTGCTTTTTGGTCTTTCCCCATCATTAGGTCTGTTAAGAGGGATCCCTTGGGATGGATCTGTAGATCCTAAAACAGGGGAGGGTGTGGGAGATGAGGAGTGGTTTTCAGAGCTGGTTTGTGAATTCTGCCAGCAGTGGGAGCTGAAATGGGATGTCCTGGACACTCAGCTGCACAGGTTTGGCATAATTAAACCCATTATTAACATGGATTTTGATGGACAAGTCTGAAAGAAGAACAAAACCCTCACAGTGAACTGAATCCCACCTTCAGCCCAAGCCTTGGACTGACATGGAGTGACAGAAACACCAGGAGAGGGAGCATCTCTGTCACAAGTCCCAGATGTGCTCACTGAAGCTCTGCTGAGCATTCACAAGCTCCCATGTGGAGCCACAGGTCCCATGAAGATTGTAGTGACTCAGGGAGGGTCATGGGGAGGAACAGCAGAGGAGAGTACAAGGGAAATCAGAGGCAATGGGACTTGAGAATAAAATTCCTCTGAGACAACTCAGTGTGACTCTCAGTCTCATTTCCACCGAAAATGGAAATGTTTTATCCCAGATCTACAGAGATCTAAATTCAAATCTTTTTTTTTTTTCCAAGTAGGTGTCCAGGTAGTCTCAGCTTAATTAACTCCAGTCTGAGAACAACTTTATTACAAAAAAACCCCTTTCCTAATCCCATATAATTTCTCAGGGTTGAAAATTATATCAGAAGTTTTCAGAAAATTGGCAGTTCACTTTCTAATTACCTCAGTGTACAAGAAGTTGTTTTCATAAAGTCATAGAATCCTTTATTTTGGTAAAATCCTCTAAAACCTTTGAGTCCAACCATTAACCAGCACTGCCAAGGCCACACTAAACCATGTCATTAGGCACCAAGTCTACACACTTTTTAAATCCCTCCAGGGATGGGGACTCTATTGCTGCCCTGGGAAGCTGTGCCAGGGCTTGGCCACTGTTTCAATGAAGACATTTTTCCCAATATCCAATATCCAAACCTTCCATGGTGCAACTTGAGGACATTTTCTCTTGTCTTGTTGCTTGTTACCTGGGAGAAAAGATGAACCCCCACCTGGCTCCATCCTCCTGTCACAGATTTGCAGAGAGGGAGAAAGTCCCCCTGAGCCTCCTTTTCTCCAGGCTGAGCCCCCCCAGCTCCCTCAGCTGTTCCTGGTGCTCCAGACCCTTCCCCAGCTCCATTCTCTTCTCTGAACATGTTCCAGCACCTCAATGTCTTTCTAGTTGAGTTTTTCAACGTTCTATTACCTCCACTTTGCTTTCAAACCCAAATTCTTAAAGGTGAAACAGATGTGACCTCATGCAGTGCCTGCTGATGTTTAAGGGAGCCTTAACAGGGTTTCCCCTTCCTCTCTCTTTATTCTTCCATTTTTTTCTCTTTCCACCTCTTCTCTCTCCTCTCTCACCTGCACTGTAGCACTTTGAGAGATGCAGCCTCTTTGTTCTGTGTTTTTTTAGTTCCTGTCACCTTCTGGTCCACTCCTGGAACAAACTGATGACACAACCCCAAGAGAAACCACCATTGTGCCAAGACAGCAAAGCCACTTGTGCAGCACATGGTGGTACTTGCTGGTTTAAAGGTAAACCTGCAAGAGAAATGAACTCAAAACAAATAAGATTATAAATCAGAGTAAGAAGTTAATAAGAATATTACAACAAATGCAATGGCACAAAGAGAAATTGGGTTTAACCCACAAAACACAAGAAGTGGGACCCAGCCCCCAGGGGCACAAACACAGTGAGGTGTGTTGGCCCCTGTGCTGAGGCCCACGTGGTTCCTTCAAGTCCAAAGCAAAAGGAAGGGACAAACCTGTTGGTGCAGATGATGGCACAGTCTGGTCAGAGTGGTGGGGTCCTCCTGTAGAGGTTCTGATCCTCCTCTGGATCCAACCAGTGGTCCCAGAGGTCTTCAAACCCCCAGATTATGTACCCCCAGGTCCAGGTGGGAGCTCCCAGTGCCTCCCCCAGGGCAGGGAGTTCCACACTGGGGGATCTGACTCTGGGAGTCAGGGGGGATTTTGGAATCGTTGCTGGCCCATGAGCAGAGCTGAGCCCTCAGGTGGGTGTGGAGGTGCCAAGGACTCCCTGGAGAGGAGTTCTCCCAGCTCCTCTACCAGGCTTCTTTCCCAGCCAGCTCCCAGCCTGAGGGGTCAGATGTGCCCTGGGCAGCTGCTGCAAATGGGCCATTGTTAACAGGTCATGGAAAATGAATCAATGGTGGAGAATCCACAGCTTTGGTCACCCCCACACAGGAATAAACTGGTCCCACTTGCTGAACTAGGACAGGTACCATCATCTCCACAGATCACATGGGTTTGGATCCTTCACCAGAACATCCCATCTAGTGCTGGCACAGCCAAAGGAGCAGGCTCTGACCCTCAGCACAGCTCTGACCCTCAACTCAACACCTCTCTGGGGGTGCCAAGTTATCATTTCACAGATTCAGTAATTCTCTGTTTCCTGAGGAGCCAGAAACACTTCAGGCTACCTAAAAATGAGCTGCCCTGTGACTCAAACTCGATGCTTGAGAAGGAGGAGGGTTTGTAGAGGTGCCTTTTTTCCTATATTTTAACAACCCTGGTTTAGACAGAGATTTTATAAAAGTTAAACATATAGAAGTTCTATTTTATGTGGGCTAAGTATTGCTAAAAGAAGAGTTGGAGATTAAATCTATCTTTGTACTTTAAAAGTATCTTACAATTTTAAATTTCTAGTTTGGACTGGATGGACACTAAAATTAAAAGCCAGAGTGATATGAAGGTGAGCAAAACTGGAAGAGGAAATTCTTTCCTGCTCTGACCAGATGTTATTTCTTCTCCAACACACCTTTTTCCATAGACTTGGCAATTCCAAGAGTCCATCTTTGAAAACCAAATCACCTTCTCAACTTCATCTTCCCTTCAGTGAAATGTGGCTTTCCCAAGTTTCCCCTTGCTGTTTCTAGAATGGCAAGATCTGAGCAAAATGCCCAAATATTCTCTCCAAATTATTCTTTCTTTTATTATTTTTTTTTCCTCTACATGTGCAGGTGTGTGTAAATTTATGGCAATGCTGAAGGAAAGCTCTGCTCACCTAATGCCATTCCTTTCACAGATTTCCTTCCCATCTAATCCCTCAGCCTCAAAAATAATGAATAACCAATCCAGTTTTAGCTATTGTGGCCTTAAAAAAGTAATGCAAAGACGTAAAAGAAAGTGTGTGAAGTCATTTCAGGCTTTTCTTTGTTTTAAATGATTGTCATTTGTATCTTCTAGCAGAGCAATAATAGGGGAGTAATTTCTCCTGCATCCCAGGAACAGGCACACACCTCTTTGCTGTGAGTTATTTTAGGTGACATGCCAGAAATACTCAGCAATCCATCAGATCCCTGTAACATATTGGCTTCTCAGAGCAGGGTTTTTGTGAAAAAATAACAAAAGAAATAAGTATTTGGAGTGATTTGAAAACCTGGGAGTTTTTTCTGGCCGTAGGAAATGTAGGGATAAAATGTCCTGGAAACTCTTGATCTATTCAGAGTTGAATTTCTTTGATTGCCACTGGGGGTCTAAATATGAGCCAAAAATACATTTTCAAGGTAGGGGGTGGTGTCTCCATCTCTTATTGCCAGGGATTTCCACCTCAGATGGTAAGAACATGCTCACACCATCATCATCAAGTCTAACTTGGTGTTTGCCCACCTCTCAACTGTGGAAGTATCTTCCCTGGTGGGATGTGGAACTGATGTGTGGTAGGACATGTGACAGGGAAAGGACTGTGGATCTTGTCTGTGCAAGAGCAGGAGAGTCTGGAACCAGGATCCAACTGCACTCGCCACCGTGGCTCCTCTCCCTGCTAAGAATTCCACTGTTGGAGTCACAGATGACCTGCATCTGGAATTTTGGATCTCAAGGTGGAAAAGAGGTCCTGATGCTCTGAGAAACAATTGAGTTTTGTATAGAATCATAGACTCATGTGGTGGTTTGGTTTGGGAAGGACCTTCCAGATCATCCACTTTCAGCCTCCTGTTAACTCTCCTCCCACTAGCTCAGGTTGCTGCAAGTCCCATCCAACCTGGACTTGGACACTTCCAGGGATGGGGCAGCCACAGCTCCTCTGGGCAACCTGTCCCAGGGCCTCATCACCCTCACAGGAAAGGATTCTTTCCTAATATCCCATCTAAGCTCCATTATTTCAGTTTGAAACCATTTCCTGTGTCCTGTCATTCCATCCCTTGTCCAAAGTCCCTCTGCAGCTCTCTTGGAGCACCTCTGGGCACTGTAAGGGACTCTGAGGTCTCTGTGGAGCCTTTTCTTTTCCAGGCTGAATAACCTCCAGCCTGTCTCTGTAGCAGAGATGCTCTGGCCCTCAGAGTTGGTTATCTGAGTTCATGGTCCCCTCTAGAGTTGGTTATCTGAGTTCATGGTCCCCTCTGGAGTTGGTTATCTGAGTTCATGGTCCCCTCTGGAGTTGGTTATATGGATTCATGTTCCCCCTCGAGTTGGTTATATGGGTTCATGGTCCCCTCTGAAGTTGGTTATATGGGTTCATGGTCCCCCCTGGAGTTGGTTATATGAGTTCATGGTCCCCTCTGGGGTTGGTTATATGGGTTCATGGTTCCCCCTGGAGTTGGTTATATGGGTTCATGGTCCCCCCTGGAGTTGGTTATATGGGTTCATGGTCCCCTCTGGAGATGGTTATATGAGTTCATGGTCCCCTCTGGAGTTGGTTAACTGAGTTCATGGTCCCCTCTGGGGTTGGTTATATGAGTTCATGGTCCCCTCTGGAATTGGTTATATGAGTTCATGGTCCCCTCTAGAGTTGGTTATATGGGTTCATGGTCCCTCCTGGAGTTGGTTATATGGGTTCATGGTCCCCCCTGGAGTTGGTTATATGGGTTTGTACCTGAGTTCCAGAACTCTTGCTCCCTCCTCAACCATGTTCTCTTCTAAACCTGGCCTCTCTTCCATGACCATCCACATGCAACTCAAACAGCACATAAAATTATAGAAGAGACCTGGTTTGGGCTGGAAAGGACCTTAAAGATCACCCAATTCCAACCCTTCTGCCATGGGCAGGGACACTTTCCACTAGCCCAGGTTACTCCAAGCCCCATCCAACCTGGCCTTGGACACTTCCAGCTTTGGGGCAGCCACAGCTTCCCTGGGCAACCTGCAGCCCAACCCACCACCACGACCAGCTCAGCTGGAATCGCTCCCACTGTGGCTGCCTAAATTAAGAAGAGATGGATCACCATAAAGTGAGAGAGATCAACACCCCCAGAAGTTACTCCCCAAAGTGAGAAGAGGTAAGGACTGTTCTGGTAAGAATTTGGGGACAAAGACCATCTTCCAAAGCAGAAAGTTGTCTTTGTAGCAGGAGTGGTTTCCCTGCTCCTCTGTCACAGATCAGCTTTCTCAGCATCATGAAAATGAGAAGGGGTTGAGTCTCTTTCCCTATCTTCTTCTGAGGGATTGGATAAAATCTCTCCAGAGAGATTTCACTTATCTCCTTTTCCAGAAATATGGAAATCAGGTGGCTTTGAGGAGATCAGGAGATTTCTTTGATCACTGAGGAACATCAGCAATGCTGAGAATGTCCATGCAGTGTTTTTAGAGTCCTCAGCTTTAAGTAGTGCAAACTTCAAATCCTGAACCCAGCTCTGCCCTGCTCTGACTCTTCTAGGCAAGAATTTGGATGAGAGAGGCACCCTCCAGCATCAGCTGGGACTGAGGAGCTGTTGGTAGGAGAAATGTGTCCTTTGGAAGGATTACAACCTAAATATCACTGAGGAGTGTCAGTGTCGTTGCCAGAGCATTTTAGTGATCTGTTCTCCTCCTTTTTCCTGGGTGTTTCCCATCTTTTCCTACCTTAGAAAAAGCAAGGCTGATTCACCTCCTCTTCCAGCAGGAGTCTCCCTGTTTGCAGCCTCTTCCCTGGCTTTGCCTCTGAACAGGTGATCCAAGAGTCTTGTTCCAAACTCACAGAGTGTTTTATTCAGACAGTGACAGCCCCAGAAAGGCCAAGATAAGCAGCTCTTTCACTGAAGCTCTTGTTAAGAGCCAGGCACTGAGTAGCTCCTGGATGATCCCACATCATGGACATGCAAAGTGACTTGGCAGCTCCAGAGCTGCTGAGGACCTTTGTTGGTGGAACTCGGGAAGGTGGTGCTGGTTGCTGAGCCGTGGGAATCCACATCCACAAAGGATCGACTGCTCTAAAGATTCGGCGTGTCTGGAAACCTGTTCCCACGGCCAGTTTAATTCTCACAGGCTGGGAGAGTTTGGGCTCTTCAGCCTGGAGAAAAGAAGACTTTGGGGAGATCTTAGAGCCCCTTCCAGTGTCTACAGGGCCTCCAAAAGAGCTGGAGAGGAATTTGGGCAAAAGCAGGTAATGATAGGACAAAGGGAAGAGCCTAAAGCTGATGGAGGGTAGATTTATATCATATATTGGGAAGAAATTCTTCATTATAATGATGGTGAGGCCCCAGTGCAGGGAGAAGTTGTGGACGTCCCAACCGTGGAATTATTCAGGATCAGGCTGGATGGGTCTCAGAGCAACCTGGTCAGCTGGAAGTTGTCCCTGCCCATGGCAGTGGGGTTGGAACTTCAAAGACCATCCAGTTCCATCCCCCTGCTGTGGACAGGAACACCTTTCACTAGACCAGGTTGCTCCAAGCCCTGTCCAACCTGGCCTTGAGCACTTCCATTGGACACTCCCAGTGCAGGAGAACTAGGGAAAAGTTCCCCAGGGAAGAAACCCCACCAGTTCACTCCCCTGTCCAGGAATAAATACATTCCCAGTGGTCTCAGAAATAATCCCAATGTTGCAACTTTTCTCAAAGCAAGAAGATTTTGGCAGTCATGAGCTTCTAACAACAGAAAAGAAAAGGGGAAGGAGTTCCATGGGGACTGTGTTATCCCTGTGTTAATTAGCACAGGAACAATTACACTTCTCACTGGGAGCTGCTGTTATGAGCAAATATTTTTCTAGCAGGTGCTGTAGTGATGCTGGAGAATGTTCCTGTCCTGCAGGATGGTGTGTTCAGGATATTTCCAACAGAGACCCCAAAGATCAGCTTTCCAGAAATTTATTTTTGAGAGTTTGTCTGTCCTTTATGAAATGTGATGGATATTTTCCCAGCTGCCTTGGGTTTAGACTTTGCTGCCATCCTCTGTGCTTTGCTGATACTGCACCTGCTCATGACAGCACAGGAAAATTCCTCCCTGGGTTGTTTTCTGCATGTCACAGACTACTCTGAGTTGGAAGGACCCACAAGGATCATCGAGTCCAACTCTTAAGTCAATGGCCCACACAGGGGATTGAACCCATGACCTTGGCATTATTACAACCAAGTTTTAATCAACTGAGCTAATTTCAGGGTGTTCCCCACTACTAGAGGACAACTATTGATACATTCCCTTTCTAGGACAGCACTGGCACTGATTCCCCAGGGCATGAGCACCCCCGTGCCCAGCAGCATCTGGTTTGGGTGGTGCCCACCCCGCAGATTTGCAGGACACAGATGGGAAGGGAGCTGAGGGATTTGGGCAGGAGGATCCTCCACACCCAGACAGGAGCAGATGTGTGATGTCCCCACGGAGCAGATTTCCCCACTGCCATCTCAATTATTCTGCAGTGGGAACATTTTTCTCCCACAAAATTTCATGAACTAGCCCAGAGAAAGCCAAAGTCAAAGCCACTGCAAGGACAAGTCATGGCAAGGCTGGGTCTCCTTCTCCTTTTTACCTTTCCCTTTCCTTCTCTTTTCCTTTCTTGGCTTCCTGTCCCAGCAGCAGTTTAGAGAAGAATTGACCTCAGATTACCTTTTCCTCCCTTGTTATCCCTAGAAATAAAGGATTCCTCTGGAACTGATCTTCATCCATAAATCTTTCTTCATCAATAACTAGGAGAGGGTGAGAACTCCTCCCACACAGTGTACATACCATGGCCATGGTGGACATTGACAATGATTCAAAGTGGTACATTTTGCTAAATTATTACCTGAATTCAGGTTCTAGTTTGTATTCCTGGGAAGGAACAGATACAGGGAAAGGGGATCCAGCAAATTCTTACTCCCTGTTTTATTTGGGTTCTTGGTTGTAAATTATAAGAATCACAGAATCAGAGAATGGATTGGGTTGGAAAAGACCTCCAAGATCATCGAGTCCAACCCTTGGTCCAACTCCAGTCCCTTTACCGGATCATGGCACTCAGTGCCACGGCCAAGCTCACCTTAAAAACCTCCAGGGATGGGGAATCCACCCCCTCTCTGGGCAGCCCATTCCAATCCCTGAGCACTCTCTCTGCAAAGAATTTCTTTCTGATCTCCAACTTCAATTTCCCCTGGCAGAGCTTGAGCCCATCGTGCCCCCTTGTCCTATTGCTGAGTGCCTGGGAGAAGAGACCAACCCCCACCTGGCCAGAACTTCCCTTCAGGCAGTTCCAGACAGTGCTGAGGTCACCTCTGAGCCTCCCCTTCTCCAGGCTGAACACCCCCAGCTCCCTCAGCCTCTCCCCACAGCACTTGGGCTCCAGTCCCTTCTCCAGCCTCGTTGCTGTTCTCTGGCCCCGCTCCAGCCCCTCAAGATCCTTCCTGAACTGAGGGGCCCAGAACTGAACACAACACTCAAGGTGTGGCCTCCCCAAGGCAGAGTCCAGGGGAAGGGTCACTGCCCTGGGCCTGGGAACCTCTGCTTGTTTGATTAGTTAGATGTGCAGTGAGTGAGGCCTTGCTCCCTGTAGCAATGAGAGGCATCTTCCACCTCTCCTTTAATGGTTTTCTCAATAAAACCCAGCAATTTACCCAATTCCACTGTGGATTTTCTTTATTTCGTATCTGGGACACATAACATGAGAGTAACCAGCAGCTGTCAGTCAAGCAGGGACTGGAGCACAAGTGCTGTGGGGAGAGGCTGAGGGAGCTGGGGGTGTTCAGCCTGGAGAAGAGGAGGCTCAGAGGTGACCTCAGCACTGTCTGGAACTGCCTGAAAGGAAGTTCTGGCCAGGTGGGGGTTGGTCTCTTTTCCCAGGCACTCAGCAATAGGACAAGGGGGCACGATGGGCTCAAGCTCTGCCAGGGGAAATTGAAGCTGGAGATCAGAAAGAAATTCTTTGCAGAGAGAGTGCTCAGGGATTGGAATGGGCTGCCCAGAGAGGGGGTGGATTCCCCATCCCTGGAGGTTTTTCAGGTGAGCTTGGCCGTGGCACTGAGTGCCATGATCTGGTAAAGGGACTGGAGTTGGACCAAGGGTTGGACTCGATGATCTCGGAGGTCTTTTCCAACCCAATCCATTCTATGATTCTGTGATTCTTTGAACTCAAAGAGGGTTCTGCGCTGAGTTATGAGTACTAGACTTGATGCCAAGCAGTTCAAAAACCATCAGACTTCTATAAAGACCTCAGTGTCTTTTCTGGGCAGAAAAATGAGAGACCTCTGAAAATAAAAAAAAAAGGAGTGTTAGAAAAACTCCTGTTTTAAGGAATTGCTGAATTCGGCCCAAGGTTTTAGCAGAACTAATCCAATCTTGTCCAAATAAAATGGAGAATAAGAAATTGCTGGATCCCCTTTTCCTGTATCTGTTCCTTCCCAGAAATCCAAACCAGAATCTGAATTCATGTTAAAATTCAGTAATATGCACCACTTTGAAACATCTCTCTGCACACCATGGCCAAGGTATGGTGTCTGTGTGGGAGCTCTTCTCACCCTTTCCTAGTTAGGAAGAAAAGTTTGTGGATGAAGATCAAGGCCAGAGGAATTCCTTATTTCTAGGGATAAAAAGGGAGGAAAAGGTAATCTGTGGTCAATTCTTCTCTAAGCTCCTGCTGGGATAGGAAGCCAAGGAAGGGAAAGGAGAAGGAAAGGGGAGAAGGGGAAGGGGAAGGGGAAGGGGAAGGGGAAAAGGGAAGAAAGGGAATGGGAAAGGGAAAGGGAAAGGGAAAGGGAAAGGGAAAGGGAAAGGGAAAGGGAAAGGGAAAGGGAAAGGAGAAAGAAGGGGAAGGGGAAGGAGAAGGAGAAGGAGAAGGAGAAGGAGAAGGAGAAGGAGAAGGAGAAGGAGAAGGAGAAGGAGAAGGAGAAGGAGAAGGAGAAGGAGAAGGAGAAGGAGAAGGAGAAGGAGGAGGAGGAGGACGAGAAGGAGAAGGAGGAGGAGGAGGAGGAGGAGAAGGAGAAGGAGAAGGAGAAGGAGGAGGAGGAGGAGGAGGAGAAGGAGAAGGAGAAGGAGAAGGAGAAGGAGAAGGAGAAGGAGAAGGAGAAGGAGAAGGAGAAGGAGAAGGAAGGAGAAGGAGAAGCCTTGGCACAAGTGAAAATGTTATGCTTTCTATTGCAATTTATCTTCTTGTGAGAGACAAGACATTTGCGTTCTCTTCCCTTCCTCCCTCCACCAAGGTCCTTCAAGGCCAGGAATATCTTTCTATCATTCCATTCCATTCCATCAGAGTCCAGTCTCAGTCATTATCAGGGACAAGTTCTGGGTTTCACCTTTGTTCAGTCCCTGGGAGAAGTTGGACTCTGCAGTCACAGTCTTTACCACCTCACAGAAGTTCATAACTGGGGGTTTGAGCATCTTGATTTCTGGAAAAGGCTTTTGGAAAAGAAACATGAAATGTCACTATTTAGCCTGGAATAAAGTGGAGCTTCCTGATCCTCCTCTTATTCTCATTTTCCAAGCTCAAATTCTTCAAGTCCAGTATCTTAAAATCACCCTCAGGACCCACTAATTTAAGTAATGTTTGTCTGGACCCTGCAAGTAGATGAGGATTTAATGTCCTGCTCTTGTGTTTGAAGATGTAACTCCTGTGCACCTGAATTTTGCCCCAATACAGTTTAAAAATGAAGCAACTATTTACTGTGAAAATTTTATAACATTTTGGTGATTAAAAAATAAATCCCATCTGTTTGCTTTTCCCCAAAAGGAACAGGAAAAGCTTTATTAATAGAAACACTTGGCATTTGTATGTGGAAAAATAAGTTTATTTATATAACCCGGAGTAGCCACATGAAATTAAAGGAAGTTTAGCAGAATGACATAAAAAACATCCTAATCTGCTAATTTATAGTTTGAAGGGTCCCAGTGGGGATCCTGGAGCTGAAGTTCTTACAAAGCAGAGTAAGAGGACCAGGAATGAGTTACCCCAGGAAGTCCAAGCTGCAAGAAAAGCATTTGGGTGCCCACAAACTGGGGGCAATGGATAGATCAGAGAATCACAGAGTCATGGAAAGACATGGGTAGGAAGGGACCTTAAAGACCATCTTGTTCCAACAAGATGATCAGGGACACCTTCCACTATCCCAGGTTGCTCCAAGCCTCATCCAACCTGGCCTTGGACACTTCCAGGGATGGGGCAGCCACAGTTTCTCTGCCCCTCCACACCCTCCCAGCCAGGAATTCCTTCCCAGTATCCCACCCAACCCTGGGAAGCCATTCCCTGTGTCCTGCCCCTCCATCCCCTTGTCCCAAGTCCCTCTCCAGCTCTCCTGGAGCCCCTTTAGGCACCGGAAGGGGCTCTCAGGTCTTTCTGGAGCCTTCTCTTCTCCAGGCTGGACATCCCCAGCACTCCCATCCTGGCTCCAGAGCAGAGGAATTTCATTGGTCAAATTTAAAGCCCTCTGACTCTTTGTCCTCTTTCCATGTGCCCACACAGACGTCCAGGTTTTGTGCCATCTGGCCCCAGATGTTTTTCTCCACCCCACAAATGCTTTCACTTCACTGGATCAGAGGAGAAGAGGCAAAAAACAATTAAAGCTCCAGTTCAACAGTCAGGTGCTCCTGTGGGACCCAAACTCTGGACATCACACCTGAAATGACACCCTTTTATTTCTGAGTTTCCAACTCAGTGCCTTTCTAGAGTTCATGTTCTTGTTCAGTCCCAGTCTGCAGTGATTTTGTCAGAAGAAAAAATGAAAATCTTCTGATTTTCCTCAAGATTAATCAGCTGATTATTTGTCTCTGTCACTGGTCCTGAATCTTTAAACTGGCAAGGAAAAAAAAAGAGCCAAATTAAAATCCACAGGTCCTAAATCATTCATGGGATAGAAAGGCAGCATTGCAGGTTTGCAAGTGAAAAATGTCCCAAATTAACCAGTTCCACCTTTCCTGCCACCATCACCTGTGACAGAACATTCCAGGATCTTCAGGGCCAGGCAGGGACCTTATTAAAGAGGAAACATGAATACATCTCCCATGGCTCAATGCCAGGCCTTGTTCTTCCAATAGAAACCCAGGATTCATTCTTGGCAAAGAGGAGAAGGAAAAACCTCTTTTTTGCCTGTTTTACATGAAAATTATTAATTTTGTTGTTTGGTGTCATGGGCAAACACTTGAACAGGGTTTTTTTTATCTTTTAGAACAGGATTCCCCTCTTTGACTTCTTCCCTCCTCATTCCAGGGCAAAGTACCCTTTCCTGAGGTTTTCCTGCATTTAAGCAGCCAGTTAAATAATTTGTCAGCCTCTGCTGTGCACTCTGCAGTGTCTGAATGCAAATGAATAAATCATTCCAGTTCATTTGTCACATCTCAGAGAACACAAAGCACACGAGTTCATCAGGAGAGGACAGGAGAGCAGGAAAAGGGGGAATGAGGCCACACCTCGAGTGTTGTGTTCAGTTCTGGGCCCCTCAGTTGAGGAAAGATCTTGAGGGGCTGGAGCGGGGCCAGAGAAGAGCAACGAGGCTGGAGAAGGGAGTGGAGCACAAGTGCTGTGGGGAGAGGCTGAGGGAGCTGGGGGTGTTCAGCCTGGAGAAGAGGAGGCTCAGAGGTGACCTCAGCACTGTCTGCAACTGCCTGAAGGGAAGTTCTGGCCAGGTGGGGGTTGGTCTCTTCTCCCAGGCACTCAGCAATAGGACAAGGGGGCACGATGGGCTCAAGCTCTGCCAGGGGAAATTGAAGTTGGAGAGCAGAAAGAAATTCTTTGCAGAGAGAGTGCTCAGGGATTGGAATGGGCTGCCCAGAGAGGGGGTGGATTCCCCATCCCTGGAGGTTTTTAACCTGAGCTTGGCCGTGGCACTGAGTGCCATGATCTGGTAAAGGGACTGGAGTTGGAGCAAGGGTTGGACTTGATGATCTCTGAGGTCTTTTCCAACCCAATCCATTCTATGATTCTTCTTGAGGTCTGGGCTCAGGGAGACAACAGGAGACCAGCAGAGAGAGGATTCTAGACTGATTTGGGTGGGAAGGGACCTTCAAGCTCATCTCGTTCGCCCCCTACCAAGGGCAAGGACACCTTTCACCATCCCAGGTTGCTCCAAGCTCCATCCAACCTGGCCTTGGACACTTCCAGGGATGGGGTAGCCACAGCTTCTCTGGGCAACCTGTGCCAGGGCCTCACCCCCCTAACAGTGAAGAATTTCTTCCCAATATCTAATCTAAATCTGTCTCCTTTTAGTTAAATACCATTTCTCTGGTCCCGCCACTGTGTCAAAACTCACCCTCCCTCCTTTTTGATAAGACTCCTTTAAATAATCCCAAGGAAACCTTGTTCAAAAGATAAAATTCCTTGTGTGGCTGGAAGGAAAACTGGAAACTGGGAAGTGAGTTAGTTAAAAATGCTCCAGACTTTCTGATTTGTGTGAAATTCCAGAACTTCCTGAATTTTTCCCTTCTGAAACTGAATAACCCCTGAAATGCTGAGAACTTCAGACAAAAACAAATAAAACATTGACTGAAAAGTTTTGTTCCAGTGGCATCACAACACAGTGTTTTGCCTTTTAAGGTTTATTTCCATGTTTGGGTGGTTTTGGGGGGTTTTTAGTCAGTTCTTAAAATAAATTTTTGAGATAAAAGAATGGGATAAATTCCAAAGAGGCAATTTCAGATGAAGCACTAAAACATTCTGTCCTTTTCAACACTGTAAAGACATTTTTGAATACCTGACATTTGTCATCAAAAACGATGTTCTCTCTGTTGTTTGACTTAAACTGGAGCAGAATTTCACTCCTCCCTGAAGTCTGCCCAAGAATTTCTGCACCACATTGGAAAGGTGACCTTGTTTTAACCTCCCACCTCTCCCCTTTGGTTCTTATATCTGGAAACATCAAACTTTTAGGAATGAGGTGATGACCAGAGAGCTGTGTTTGATCTGCATGATCATGATGTGTTTTAGAGGAATTTACAACTTCCTCAGGAGGGGAAGAGGAGGGGCAGGCACTGATCTGTTCTCTGTGGTGACCAGTGACAGGTCCAGAGGGAATGACATGAAGTTGTGTCAGGTGAGGTTTAGGTTGGATATCAGGGAAAGGTTCCTCACCCAGAGGGTGGTGGGCACTGAACAGGCTCCCCAGGGCAGTGGGCACAGCACCAAGGCTGCCAGAGCTCAAGGAGTATTTGGACAACACTCTCAGGGACATGGTGGGATTATTGGAGTTGTCCTGAGCATGGCCAGGAGTTGGATTGAAACACCACATCCCAAGAATATTGGTAAAGAAGAACCTGCATAAACCACGACATTTGAGTCTGTCTGATGCAGCCCCTCCATCCATGGTGGGATCCTTGGTCCTGTCCTGTGCAGAGCCAGGAGTGGCACTTGTGATGATCCTTGTGGGTCCCTTCCAGCTCAGGATATTCCACGATTCCATCAGCTGCTGGGAATTCATCCGAAAAACAAAGGCTGGGAAGTGAAGGTGAGCAGAAGTTGTTCATCTGCTTTAACCCTGCTGGTTTCCCAGGACCCACAGTTAAATATTCAAGCATCTCAAGCTAATTGCAATTTTGCTACTAATTATATCCACTTGCAAACCTCCTCCCAGCCAAATCTCAAGAGCCAGAATTGCTCAAACTTGGAATTTTTTTTTCTCCATCCCACCTTTCTTTGGATTTCCTGTGATATTTTCTTTTTTCTCCTGTGCATAAGCCCTTAAAGTAGTTCCCACACTCCAAACCTGAGTCCCACTTCCCTCCTCAGCCTGGATTCAAAGCTTTCTCCTCTTGCCTTCTCCAGCAAGTTCTCATTTAATTCAGAGTTCGAGTGAGTTCATGATGGGCCTTGACAATTCTGAAGGAGAAGGGAAAGGAAGAGAAAGAAGAAGAGAAGAGAGGATGAAAAAAAACTCAGAGAAAAAGCCTTGTAAAGATTAGTTTCTCGAGGGGGAACTGAAAACAAAAAACCCTCTCAGTCTGGAGGGAAAGTTTAATTAAAAAGAGCAGAGTTTTTAATTACCAGGGAAATCTACTTGAATGATTTATTTGCATAATCCCATTGGCAGTGGGAGAACAGGCAGGAACAAGATAAGATTCTTTACAATCCCTCTCTTGCTTTTCCATATCTCTCCCCAAATGACTCTGATCCTTCACTCCTCCCCTCTCTCGCTCCCTGTTACATTGTTCTTCCATCTGATTGCACCCTTTGGCCTTGGGCTCCCTCTTGTTTGGCTCTTCCTTTGCTTTTGTGGGATGCATTTTGATACAAATCCTGCACCTTTTCTCTTTTGGGGTTGTCCAGGTGAGGTGACTCAGCCCCAGACTCCTCCTCTTGTGGTTCTCAGACTGCTGAATAGTCCCTGATGGCTGAGCACTGATGTGGGTCATTCAGAGTGAGGACAGAGAGAAATTTTTCAACAGAGAATCCACCCAAGAGGTCAAATCACCCTTAGACAGTTTTGGAGGTCAGCAACAAAATGACCCATGAAAATTAGACTCTTCTGCATCAAAAAGTCAATCCTGTGAAGACTAAGAGGGGACAAGTTTTCCATGTGATCTTCTTCCTGAAGGGAAGTTCTGGCCAGGTGGGGGTTGGTCTCTTCTTCCAGGCACTCAGCAATAGGACAAGGGAGCACGATGGGCTCAAGCTCTGCCAGGGGAAATTGAAGTTGGAGATCAGAAAAAAATTCTTTGCAGAGAGAGTGCTCAGGCATTGGAATGGGCTGCCCAGAGAGGGGGTGGATTCCCCATCCCTGGAAGTTTTTAAAGTGAGCTTGGCCATGGCACTGAGTGCCATGATCTGGTAAAGGGACTGGAGTTGGACCAAGGGTTGGACTCGATGATCTTGGAGGTCTTTTCCAACCCAATCCATTCTATGATTCTGTGATTCTTATCCCCATTTCCAAATCTGTCACACCCACCTCTGGCACAGTACATCTGGTGATCACCATCCCCCCTCCATGGGATGTGGGGACACCAACAGAGCAGGATGTGGCAGTGGCAGAGGAGGAGAGGGGAGATGTGGAGCTGATGGACCCAGTGCCTTGGCCTGTAGCTGCTGCTTGGTGAGATCTTCAACATGCTCTGTGCCAAGCCCACCCAGAATCCTCCTGAGAATCAGAGAATCACAGGATAATTTAAGTTGGAAAATCCCTCTGAGATCATCAAGTCCAACCATTAACTGCCAAGGCCACCACTAAACCATGTCCCCAAGTGCCACATCAACATGTCCTTTAAGTCCCTCCAGAGGAGATAAAGCCAAAGGCATAGGCAGGTGTGCCACGTGTCATGGACCTGCCATCTGGACCTGTGGGAGCTGTTCTGCCACAAGGTTCCTCAAGGATCTGCCTCTCCTTCTTTCTCCTTCTCCCTTCTTGCTCCCTCTGCTTCTCTTTCTTTGCTTCTTTCTTCATGCTTTGGGTGGTTTGGAGCTGGAGGGATTGCATTTTTACTTAAGTGCCATGGAGGGATTGGATCTTGACTCAAGTGTTGTGGATTAGTGTGTGCTGGGTCAATATTGTGGTGGAACATTTTGTCTGGCTTGTGTGGTGCCCTGTTGAACTTTTTCCAATTTCCCCTATTTTCTCCCCAAATTATCAATAAAAATACCCCTTGGGAACAAGTCAGGGGCTGATTCTCTTGACTCGATCTCAAGGCATTAAAGAACCATTAAAGTTAAACTCTTGAACTGAGCCTGTGGAGTTGCTCAGTGTCACAGGTAGCAGAAATCTTTATAGGCTTTTGTTACAGCAGCAGCTGAAAAGGTCTTTTGTTCTTGCTGCCTTTGAGTCTCAGAAGTCAGAAAATTAATGGGAATTGTGTGGTTGTCTGACCTTTCCTCACTTCCTGACATCCTGGCTATTGACATGTGTTTGGGATGCTGGAAGCCAAGAAGGGTCAGATGATGGACAACCTGGACCTGGACCTGCAATGTGACAGAGGCAAAAAAAACCAGTTGGAGAAACCCAGAGAGGAGCAAAAGAAGTCCCAAGAAGAAAGGAAAATAATTATAAGAAGCCAGAGAGGGCAGGGAATGTTCTGGATGCAGAGTGTGTGCAAAGCAGGATGTCACCACAGAGCAATTTATCCCTCCAGCCCTCTGTGACCCACAGGGTGGAGTCTGGGGAGTGACAGCTCAGTGACTCTGTCTCCAGGCTGATGGATGAGATGTGAAACACAGATTTTTCTTGTTTAATTGAGCTGAGGGGGGTGACAGGCACCACAGGAAAGCACCAGAAACTCCATTTTCCCTCACATAGATGCCTTCAAATAAATCATTCTGTGCAGATCCCTGGAGAGCAAATTTTGGGGGATCTGCCTGTATGTTCTCCTTGCACTTCTGCACATAAAACCAGGTAAGGTTTGTGGGAGGATGTAATGCTGCTTCAAAAATTAATGTAATATCTGTATTTAAATTATATTTCAGGTGTATTTTAGGTATTTCAGGAAAGCTCCAACCCTGGAAGTGTTCAAGGCCAGGCTAGTGGGGCTTGGAGCAACCTGGGCTAGTGAAAGGTGTCCCTGCCCATGGCAGGGGGTTGGATCAAGATGCTCTTTGAGTCCTTTCCAACTGAAACAACTCTGTGTTTCTATGATTTTATAATAAATTGTGAACATTCATATGCTCATACACAGAAAACAGAGTGTAAAGCCCCAGCCCAGGATGGTTTTGTGTGGACTGGTGTGTGGATGGATGGATGGATAGATGGATGGATGGATGGAGGGAGGGATGGATGGATGGAGGGAGGGAGGGATGGATGGATGGAGGGAGTGACGGATGGATGGATGGATGCATGAGGGATGGAGGGAGGGATGGATATACGGATGGAGGGAGGGGTGGAGGGATGGATGGATGGATGGATGGATGGATGGATGGATGGATGGATGGATGGATGGATGGATGTCCTTACCACCACCTGCAGCAGAGGGGAGAAGAGACTCTCCTGACCTTCACTCCCTTTTGAGACCACTCATGATGAAGAACAGTTCCCAGTTTGACCTGCATGCTCTGCTGGAGAAAGCAAAAAGGAGAAAACCAGGGAGATTCCAGCTGGCTGGAAAATATCAGCTGACAGAAGGGTTGTAGGGACATCAAATCCCATGCCCAGAGGCAGATCCCGGCAGTGAACTCCATTCATGACTTGTGGAAAGTCAGGGGCCAGAATCCAGAGCGGACCTGGGTGAGCTGTGATGGACTAACTGTGTCCTGCAGGTCCCTCAGCAGATTCAGTGCCCACCGTCCCACACACCCAGAGCTGCATCTTGGGTGCCACAGCCCAAGTTTTCGGATCTCCAATGCCATTCCTTGATTTCACCAGTCCAGTATGATCCAAAATTTGCCTTTATCTATTTCTCTATGACTTTCTGGTGAAGAGACTGGAGCACAAGTGCTGTGGGAAGAGGCTGAGGGAGCTGGGGGTGTTTAGCCTGGAGAAGAGGAGGCTCAGAGGTGACCTCAGCACTGTCTGGAACTGCCTGAAGGGAAGTTCTGGCCAGGTGGGGGTTGGTCTCTTCTCCCAGACACTCAGCAATAGGACAAGGGGGCACGATGGGCTCAAGCTCTGCCAGGGGAAATTGAAGTTGGAGATCAGAAAGAAATTCTTTGCAGAGAGAGTGCTCAGGGATTGGAATGGGCTGCCCAGAGAAGGGGTGGATTCACCATGGCTGAAGGTTTTTAAGGTGAGCTTGGCCGTGGCACTGAGTGCCATGATCTGGTAAAGGGACTGGAGTTGGACCAAGGGTTGGACTTGATGATCTTGGAGGTCTTTTCCAACCCAATCCATTCTGTGATTCTCCATCCTGCAAACTCCTTTCTGCTTTCTGTGTTACCTTCACCCCCAGCCCATGACTGCCTTCTCTGCCTCCCTGCAAAGCAGGGAAGTGCTCTGTTCTCTCAGACAAGGATTTCTCAAAGGAACTAAGACATTGAAGACTTCAAACCTCTTTTCACAGAAGCCCAGAATGGTTTGGGTTTGAAAGGACTTTAAAGATCATCTTGTTCCAGCAGAGCTCTGGATCCAGTTCTGGCGCAATCCAGAGGTTGATTCCTGTGGAAGGAACAAAAGTTGACACAGAATCACAGAAGGGTTTGGGTTGGACGGGACTTTCAGGATTATCTTTTTTCAATCCCCTGCCATGGGCAGGAACACCTTTCACCATCCCAGGTTGCTCCAAGTCCCATCCAACCTGGTCTTGGACATTTTCAGGGATGGGGCAGCCACAACTTCTTTGGCCAACCTGTTCCACTGCCCATACCAGGTCAGTGAAGAGGATCACCAGGTCCTGGAGGATGAGAGAAAAAGTTCCTGAGGTGTATCCCATGTGATTGATATGATCAGGAAACCAGGCTGCAAATGCAGCCAGCCCTTAGAGATGCATTGTAATTATCTGAGTTGGATGTTACACACATGAGTCAAAAGAAAACAAGGAAAAATAACCCCCCAGCAATCCTGTTATTGCAGTCTCAGCTCTCAGGACTGCAGATTTCTGGAATTACTGATCTCTGTGCAGCTCCTCGTTCCAGGGTTATGCCCCTCCTGCCATCAAACCTCAGCTCTGATGCCTGGGAGGTAAAAATATCCCTCCTGCTGAATGAAATGGAATATAATTGAGTGGGCATGTCCTGGGGGGGGTGGGCATTGCCAGTCCTGGGCCAGCTGTGCTGTTAACCAGCCCCTGGAGCACATTCCAACCTCTCAGCTGTGCTTCTCACATCCTTCTGCACTCAGCTGATGCTGAACTGCAGCAGTTTAGCACAGAGTCTTGGAAAGATTTGAGTGAGGAGAAACCTTAAGGATCAGTGAGTTCCAACCCCTCTGCCATGGGCAGGGACACTTCCCATCAGCCCAGGGTGCTCCAAGCCCCATCCAACCTGGCCTGGGACACTTCCAGGGATGGGGCAGTCACAGCTTCTCTGGACAACCCATGCCAGGGCCTCCCCACCCTCACAGGAAGAATTCCTTTCCAATATCCCATCTAGCCTTGCCCTCTGGCAGTGGGAAGCCATTCCCTGTGTCCTGTCCCTCCATCCCTTGTCCCAAGTCCCTCTCCAGCTCTCCTGGAGTCCCTTTAGGCACTGGAAGGGGCTCTGAGGTCTCCCTGAAGCCTTCTCTTCTTGAGGTGAACCCCCCCCCACCTGTCCCAACCCATCTCCAGAGCAGAGGAGATCCAGCCCTTGGAGCATCTTCATGGCCCCTCTGGACCTGCTCCAGCAAGTCCTTCTTTTTTTGAGGTTCCCAGACCTGGATGTCTCCACTTTAGATGGGGTCACATGAGGGGGAAATAGAGGGGAAGAGAGTTTAGAGCCATTTGTGCAGCTCCTGGATGAAGCAAATATTGGATACCCCTTGGCCTGTCAGTCCTTTATAAGAGTTGATAAGAGAGAAAGAAAGAAAGAAAGAAAGAGAGAAAGAAAGAGAAAGAAAGAGAGAAAGAAAGAGAAAAAGAGAGAGAGAGAAAGGGAGAAAGTGAGAGAGGAAGGAAGGAAGGAAGGAAGGAAGGAAGGAAGGAAGGAAGGAAGGAAGGAAGGAAGGAAGGAAGGAAGGAAGGAAGGAAGGAAGGAAGGAAGGAAGGAAGGAAGGAAGGAAGGAAGGAAGGAAGGAAGGAAGGAAGGAAGGAAGGAAGGAAGGAAGGAAGGAAGGAAGGAAGGAAGGAAGGAAGGAAGGAAGGAAGGAAGGAAGGAAGGAAGGAAGGAAGGAAGGAAGGAAGGAAGGAAGGAAGGAAGGAAGGAAGGAAGGAAGGAAGGAAGGAAGGAAGGAAGGAAGAAAGAAAGAAAGAAAGAAAGAAAGAAAGAAAGAAAGAAAGAAAGAAAGAAAGAAAGAAAGAAAGAAAGAAAGAAAGAAAAGAGAGAAATCTCATGAGAAAGCCACAGTGCAGGCAAGAAGATCTATCAAAGTCCAAAACTGCTGCCATGTGGGACAGGAGAAATGAGATGGTAATTATCAGCTGGTGATGGCAATTATCAGTTCCTAAGTCTGAACATCAATTCTATACAAAACAGTGAGGAAGAAACAAGCTACAAGATGCAATCAATGAAGAACCAGAGAGTCAGAATATAATTAGTGTCAGTCAAGGTGCTTTAGGGAAGGGTCCTTGTCAAGCCACACTGATTATGTTTGGGATGAGATGACAGGATTGGTGATACTGGGAACAGCATCAGTGGGAGAGTTTTCTAAAGGGTTTGATTAATTTCCGGCAGTCCTATTAAAATAAAATTAAATAAAAATAATAATTAAAGCTGGTGATTTGATGGATCTCAGAAAGAGCTTGTCAATGGGAAATCATCAGTGGTGCAGGTTCTGTTATCAATGAGTTGGGAATAAGGGTAAAATCTCTGCTGGCATTTCTAAAAGGCAATGATTGCCTCAGAGCAGGGCAGAGGGATTCTGCAGAGACATCTGAACTGGTGGGGAATGCAAATTTTCATACCCAGGACCAAGAAATGCAGCTCAGCTGATCCAAATCCCTTCCAGGACCTGAAAAGAACCAACAAGAAAGATTTGGAAAGACTCTTTCCAAGGGCCTGGTGTGACAGGCCAAGGGGTAATGGCTTCAAACTGACAGAGAGCAGAGTTAGATTGGATATTGGGAAGAAATTCTTCCCTGTGAGGGTGGGGAGGGGCTGGAATGGATCTCCCAGAGAAGCTGTAGCTGCCCCATCCCTGGAAGTGTCCAAGGCCAGGTTCAATGGGGTTTGGAGCAGCCTGATCTATGGAAGGTGTCCCTGCCCATGGCAGGGGTGGGACTGGATGATCCTTAAGGTCCCTTCCAAACCCAACCCATTCTGTGATTCTCCCAAAATGACTTAGGGGAGTTTTCATGAAGCTCAGACAATAAAATGAAGAGTCCAAATATTGCCTGTGGCCACTTTTTCCCTCTCTGCTTCCTCTGCTCCTTTCTTCTCATTGCACAAGCCACACCTTCAAATCTCAACTCCCCAAGGACACTTCACTTTCAAACCATTGCCTTCCTTTCTATTTTTTTATCCTAAACCTCCCACAGGTAGATCCCCAGGACACTTTCCAATGTGGATTTATCTGTTTCATGAGTAACCCAAGTTGTTACTCTATGGAAGGTCCAGGTGTGATGTATCTTCCAAACTTGAGGGTGCTGAAATTAACTGCAAGGGGCTTATTTTTGCCCTATTTAGCTTTCAGTTGGATGCTGGTGGTGCCTAAAAGCTCCCTCTAAACAATCATCTGTAGTTCCTATGCCAAATGCCAGGCAGGAACAGAAATCTTCAGGAGAGGAGCAGACAAACATTGTCTTTTATAGCTTGGAAACAGCTGCTCCAGCCTTCAGGCCTGCACACTTTGAACTCACTGACCTGGTTCACCCAGCCCTTCTTTTCTGCTTTATAGCCCCGTGTCTGGTGATAATTGATGCATTTCTAACTGTTACTTAAACTCAGTTAAAGGGAATATTGGCTATTAATCACCTCTTGCTTTGTTGCAGCAATTGTACTGCCAGCAGAAACATCTAAAGTGCAGACCAATTATGTTAATTCTTTAGTGAGAGTGATGAGACAAGGGGGTTGTTTTATTGTTATTTGGGTTTAGGAGGCTTATTGGGGGTGGGTTTTTTGGATTTATTGCTTCTTTGTTCCTGGTCCTGAACTTGCTGAACCTCTAAAACACCAAGCTGGAGTGTTTTCTTCCAACAGCTTTGCAAAAGAGGATAAAGATGGAAATAAATAACCATATGGTGCACCTGAGCCTAATTCATGCAAAGTTGCTCATCCTGGGCAGATGGAAATGGATGTTTGAGTACCTTGGGTGGAAAAGCTGCCTGAAAACTCCTCTTCCTTTTATTTTTGCTGTGTCATCAGCCTGGTTAATGAGCAGCTCCAAGGCGACTTTTCCTGCTGCTGAGACTCTGGTGCAAATTAACTTTGCAGCCACGTCTCCTCCTTGCCCCTTTTCTCCCAGTTTCAGATGAGAGACTGGTTACTTTAATGGCAGAAAATGCAAAGCAGGTCCAAGCTGTTCCCACTGTTAATGCAGAGGAGAGTCTGATGTAGGAGACATATGGAAGGAAAAGGAGAGGCATCAACGGGTCTGAGACTTCCCCACCACCCAACAGGTTCTTCTTTTAGCTCTTTCTCCACCAGCTGGATCTGCAAAACTCATTTATGATCATAATTTTTCTCCAAACATGTCTGGATATTCTGTCTGAAATTCTGAGGCACAGCTCGTGGCAAATTATCAGCTGGCTGCAGCTTGGGGGAATTTTTAAGGCATTGATCCCTCCTCTCTCTTTGTTTTCCTTTCTTTAATCTGTTTTCCTTTTTTCTTTCATCCTCTTTCCGCTCCATCCCTGACTCATCAGACACTGATCTGGTGCAAAGTGAGGCAACAGACTCGTGGCACTCATTTGATTAAGCATCTTTCCACAGAGAATCAAAAGAAAAGACATTGGAGAAAAGAGAGTGTTGCCAGGTCTCGTGGAATACTCCACCAAAAAACCCTGGGTCACCAAGACTCTGAATTTTCAGAGCTTGAAGTAGTTCAAGACTTGACAAGGACCAGGTGGCTTCTGGTTATTTAACTTCCTAATGGCTTTAAAGTGAAAGAGGGCAGGTTTAGATGAGACAATGAGAAGAAATTCTTCCCTCTGAAGGTGGAGAGGGGCTGGAATGGATTTCCCAGACAAGCTGTGGCTGTCCCATCCCTTGGAAGTGTCCAAGGCCAGGTTGGACAAGGCTTGGAGCGATCTGGGCTAGTGGAAAGTGTCCCTGCCCATGGCAGGAAGGAGGAACAGGATGATCTTTCAGGTCCCCTCCAACCCAAACCATTCCAGGATTTTATGATCCTTAACCACAGGAATTCTGCCTAGGATTTTGAGGAACCAGAGCCCTCAAGAAGGAAAAACACTTCCATGTTTTATCTGTAGCTCATCATTGTGTGTATTTTCTCCTGTACAGAGGCCTAGAGGTATTTGGTCATCAACCTGTGCAAGATGAGGCTTTCATAGAACAACAGAATATCCTGACTTGGAAGGGACGCACAAGAATCATCAAATTCCAGCTCCTGACCCTGTGCAGGACACCCCAAGAATCCAACCATGTGTCTGAGAGTGTTGTCCAAACCCTCCTTGAACTCATCCGCCCTCCTGGTGAAAAATCATTAACGAATCAATAAATGCTTCTGTGGATTGCAATATATTCAGTGAGATATTAAAACAAAGACCAACCCCTGATCATGCAATGGAAAAGCCCCAACTTTCCCTGAAAATCCCAGCACTGTTTTTATCTTTCAGTCTGCACAGCAGGTGTCCTCACCCCAAAGCTCCTTGGATTTGGCAGTGATGGGATTGTTGGATTCTCTGTTATTTTCTTGGCTTTGAGGTTCAGAGGGAAAGCATTTGCTGAGTGGGAAAACAGCTGGAATTTCCACTACAAGGTGAGACAAACTAAGGAGCTGACAGAGGGGAGCGTGGGTGCTCAGGGAATGAGCTGGAGGAGAGGAATTTTTCAGCATTGATGTCCTCATCTTCCCCAAGTACCAAACCACGAGTCTCCTGCAGATGTTCCAGTGCTGCCTTTCCACTGCTGGCAGAATTGGAGTTTGGAGAATGTGGAAAACAGCAGAAACTCCTTGAACGTCCTTCAGGACGTGCCTTTTTTTTTCAACCAGAGTTGTCATTGAGACCTGAGGGAGAAGATGATGGATTTGTTCATGAGCTTAATAACTTCAACATTAAAAATATGGGAAAAGAGGGCTGTTTTATAGAATCATAGAACGGATTGGGTTGGAAAAGACCTCAGAGATCATCAAGTCCAACCCTTGTTCCAACTCCAGTCCCTTTACCAGATCATGGCACTCAGTGCCACGGCCAAGCTCACCTTAAAAACCTCCAGGGATGGGGAATCCACCCCCTCTCTGGGCAGCCCATTCCAATCCCTGAGCACTCTCTCTGCAAAGAATTTCTTTCTGATTTCCACCTTCAATTTCCCCTGGCAGAGCTTGAGCCCATCGTGCCCCCTTGTCCTATTGCTGAGTGCCTGGGAGAAGAGACCAACCCCCACCTGGCCAGAACTTCCCTTCAGGTAGTTATAGACAGTGCTGAGGTCACCATGAATGTTTCTAATGTGTCTTTCTCATATTCAAAAGGTTCTTGAGCTGAAAACCTTTTGCTGAAATTCCTCCCAACTGCAGCATCAGGAATTTCTCTGTGTCCCACGGAATCGTTAAGGTTGGAAAAAATGTCCTCAAGGGCCATATCCACACATTTTTTTGAACACTTCCAGGGATGGTAACTCCACCAGTTCCCTGGGCATCTTGTTTCAACCCTTTCCATGAAGAAATGTTTCCTAGTATCTCATATAAACATCCCCTGGTGCGAATTGAGGCCATTTCCACAGGGCACATCACACCTTAATGTTGAAAGGGCTGTTCCAGCTTCACCCACAATTTAAAACTGAAGGGAGTAGATTTCTCCCTTCTTCCAGGAATTAGTTTTTATTGGCCTGCACCTTGATCCCTCAAATGACTTGGAAAGGAGATTGCTCACTGCTGACCAAGGATACAAAGGCAGAAGAAATGATTCCAGGATGTTGTGTGGAGAATGAGAAGAACTCCTTGGGAAAAGGACAGGAGAGAGAGGAAAAAAAACCCATCACAGATGATGGGACATTTTCAGTACAGCTCTTCAAAGGTCTCTGCCACCCTTCTCAAGGCAGTTCCCTCTTCAGAGGCTTCAGGGTGGTTATTCCAGCATAAAGTCATAGAATTATTAGGGTTGGAGAAGATCTTTGAGGTCCAACATTTAACCCAACTCCACCTTGACAATGAGACCAAAGCACTGAGTGCCACACCCAGTTGTTTCTTGAACACTTCCAGGGATGAGACTCCACCTGGGCAGCCCCTTCCAATGCTTGAAGGCCCTTCCAGTGAAGAAACTCTTCCTGAGAGTTGCATCCTGAGTTGCATGAAGGTGCCTGCTCATCATTCTGATTTCTAAGGCAGCATCAAATGTTTGGTGGGTGGGAGTAGATCCAGCCATGGAAATTGTTTTAGAAGTGTTAATTTTGGTCTTTAGACAGACCAGATCAAGTGAGGAGGGCAACCAAAACCTTGAAAAGGCTTGAAATGGAGGCAGTAAAAAAATAGAGTACTGAAATTATCCACATGGCTTGCAAACATTCAAGCTAAAACTTGTCATGGCATTTTCTAGGAAAACAAGTATTTCCTTCATGGAAAAGGGCTTTAAACACCTGCCCAGGTGAACATGGATTCACATGTTGTTTTAGAGAACCTCAGCATTGTGCCTTTGCTCCAGGCTGGACAACTCTACCTGGAGTTTGAGTAGATCAAACAATTTCAAAACCTCTTTTTTTCTCAACTCAAAAGCCATTGATTTGTTTTTGATGCTGCTTTTGGTTCAAGCTTTGTCCTTTCTGTGGAAACATTCCCTCCCTTCCCAGTCATTTGGAACGAGCTGGTGTCCAAGGTTATTTTTTCACCCAAGATAAATCAGATAAAGCTCTTGCTGGAGGAACCTCTTTCTGTGTGTACAGTGTAACAAGGAGCTCTTGGCTGCCACTTGCCCTCTGGCATTTTTCAGTGGTGGAAAAGAAGGAGGAGAAATGAGCTCAGCCTTTGGATTGGAGCAAGTCCTTCCCTTCCAAAGGAAGCTGCTCCCCATCCTCAACTTTTCAACCCTTGCCAGGGGGTGAATGTAACAGCTTGTTCCTTTATTTTCCTGCCAGAGGCTTCCCTGGACAACAATTCTCTGCAGCTCCTGGTTAAAACTAAATGCAGTTTGCAGAGACAATTTGTGTTGTGCCAGCTCTGCAGTGCCCTGTGCCCTCCCTGTGCCACTAGCTGGTTTTTCCTCTCTCTTACACACACCACACATTGGAATAACCTCACACCACACCAGAGCTACTGCAGCTCATACTGGTGGTGACTCAGTGTGTGCAAAGCCAGTGCTCTGCTCTCTGGAGTCGTGGTGAGAAATAATTGCAGGAATTCTCCACCCCAGACAAGGTTAATTAGTCCTGCAGCACTTCCACTTGTACAATTTTCTTCCTCAGCATCAGGAAAATACCCTGATTCCTGTGTGAATTCAAGGAATTTTGGTCCCCAGTGCTGCAAAGAGTTTCCTGGTCCTGCTTTGAATTGGTGAGATTATTCCTTGGACAGATTTTCAAAGGTCAGTTCTAGACTTGAGCAGAAGAACAAACAGGCTTAGGAAGTATTAAAGTGTTGGATTTCCTGTGAGAGTTCCCAGATCCTCCAGATAGCTCTGGAGAAGGGTCAGGAACATGAGTGTGATGAGGAGCAGCTGAGGGAGCCGGAGGGGCTCAGCCTGGAGAGCAGGAAGCTCAGGGTGAGCCTCTTTACTCTCTACAAATCCCTGACAAGAGGTTGGAGCCAAATGAGAGTCAGCTTTTCTCTGGGTAACTCGTGACAGGACACAGGGAATTGGCCTCAAGTTGTACCAGAGGAAGTTCAGGTTGGATATCAGGAAAAATTTCACTGAAGGAGTGGTCAAACATTGGAACAGGATCCAATAGGAGAGTGGTGGAATCACCATCCCTGGAAATGTTCACAAAACAAGTAGATGTGGCACTTCATGGTATGGTTTAGTGTTCATGGTGGTACTGGGTCAAATGTTGGACTTAATAATCTTGGACTTCATAATTCCATTGTTAGCAAATTTGCTGATGACACCAGGTTGGGAGGGAGTGTCGATCTGCTGGAAGGCTGGAGGGCTCTGCAGAGGGATCTGGATAAACTTGAGGGATGGGCTGATTCCAATGGGATGAAGTTCAGCAAGGTCAAGCTCAGGTCCTGCCCTTTGGCCACCCCAACCCCCTGCAGCGCTCCAGGCTGGGCACAGAGTGGCTGGAGAGCAGCCAGGCAGGAAGGGACCTGGGGGGACTGAGGGACAGGAAGCTCAACAGGAGCCAAGAGTGTGCCCAGGTGGCCAAGAAGGCCAAGGGGATCCTGGCCTGGATCCAAACTAGCGTGGCCAGCAGGCCCAGGGCAGTGACCCTTCCCCTGGACTCTGCCTTGGGGAGGCCACACCTTGAGTGTTGTGTTCAGTTCTGGGCCCCTCAGTTGAGGAAAGATCTTGAGGAGCTGGAGCAGGGCCAGAGAAGAGCAACGAGGCTGGAGAAGGGACTGGAGCACAAGTGCTGTGGGGAGAGGCTGAGGGAGCTGGGGGTGTTTAGCCTGGAGAAGAGGAGGCTCAGAGGTGGGTGACCTTAGAACTGTCTGGAACTGCCTGACAGGAGGATAAACCCAGGAGGGGAGTGGTCTCTTCTCCCAGAGAGTAGAACAAGAAGGCACAGCTGAAGCTCTGGCAGGGAAGGTTTAAGTTGGATACCAGAAATTCCTTCCAGAGAGAGTGCTCAGGCATTGGAATGGGCTGCCCTGAGAGGGGGTGGATTCTCCATCCCTGGAGGTGTCTAAGATGACACTGGATGTGGCTCTCAGTGCCATGGTCTGGTGACCACAGTGGGGTTGAATCAAGGGTTGGACTTGATCTCGGAGATCTCTTCTAACCCAGCTGATTCTGTGAGTCTGTGACATTTTCCCCTGTCCCACAGCACTGATTGTCCCTTTCCCATTAGACAGGGCACTGCAACATTTTCCCTCTCACTGTTAATCTTTATATCATTCAAACCCATTAAATAAATTTAATTTGTCCTGTCTTTCCTTTTTCCTTTCTTTCTTTTTCTTTTAAATTTTACCCTTCAAGTCCTCCCCATCCCATGGCAGGAGAGTGGGGTGGGGGCATTCTGGGAACGTGCAGGGCACTTTTCTGAAGTGTTTATTATCTCTGAAACCGGCCCTGCTCCGAACGAGTCCCTGTGCCACCCATCGGGGTGCCAGCCGGGCTTTCAGGGAGTGGCACTGCCATCCATCACTGCTTAAAATGTCCTTAATGGGCAGGCAGCACGTGAGGAGCAGCCACCGGGAGGAGGAGGGACATTAACGGGACAGCGGAGATAAGAGGGAGGAAAACCGAAAAGCCTCATTAAATGTCTGGGCAGCCCAAGGAGAGAAGTTTTCTGAACATCTCTCAGAAGGAGGTTTCAAGCCACCCACATATGCCCAAATTTTGTGAGAAAGGCCTTTTTTAATTTTTTTTTTTGGTGCAGCTATAAAAGAAAAGGAATATTTTATAGCCTTTATTAATAAAAAGGCTGCACTTGAGATAAAAGACAGGACAGCAGCACATGCCAAATGGCTTGGCAAGCCCTGAGGCAGTTGCAGAGCAGGTCACTGCAACATTTAACTAAATGGAGCCCGTTAAAATTTTAGGTCTGGAGATTTTCCTACAGCAGGTAAAGATTTACTGGGTGTTAAATACCTCCTCAGCACCAGGGCTCACTTTGGCCCAAAGCCATCCAGGCTTTTATAGGCCAGAGGAAGGAAAGAGGTGGTTCTACCTCACCCTTTCCTTGCTGCATTTCATAGTTCCATCATCTCATTCCTTCCCCTGCCATGGGCAGGGACACCTTCCACTAGCCCAGGTTGCTCCAAAACCTCATCCAACCTGGCCTTGGACACTTCCAGGGATGGGACAGCCACAGCTTCTCTGGGCAGCCTCTGCTGGGGTCTCCCCACCCTCACAGGGAGGAATTTCTTCCCAATATTTAATCTAAATAACTCCTTTTTTAGTTCAAACCTGTTCCACGAACCTTTTGTCCAAGACAATCCACAAAGACTGAGGAAAAAGCAGGGATGGAGGGAGGTATCTCTGCCTCAAGCCCACTCTATAAAAGCCTGACTTTCCCATTTTCCCCTCTCCTCAGATGCTCTTCCCTGTGCAGAAGAAGAATTGCACAAACCTTTCTCTCCTCAACTGGTTTTAGATGATGCAACCATTGCTTTGAGGGTGGTTTATTCAACAGGTCTAAGCCTTCCTGCTGGGGTTTTGTGTCCAGCAGGAAACTGAGTGGGTGGTTTCCATAAGCTAAATATTTCTGGGGGGGTATTTTTGTGTGCTTTTCATTTGGTTTGGGGTTTGTTTGTTTATTTTTTAATGTTTATGGTGGTTTGGATTTTTTTTGTTCATTTGTCTGGTTGTTTTCTGTTATTTCTTTGACACACAAGCAAAAAATCCAGTACATACATGAGAAGAAAACTAAAACCAAAAAGTTAAACCTCTGATTTGGTTTGAGTTATTGTCAGGCAGCAGCTTCACTTCCACAGATGGTCCCAAGTGTTTTATTCTGATCCCCTCTGTGTTCATCTCTCTCCTGAGAGGAAAGACCTTTCCAGCCCTCCAATTCCTGGACTCATTTTGATTCCCAAGCTTTGGATCTCTCTGCACAATTCCTGGTTCACCAGTGAGATGCAAATTCTCTGAAGCCATTTCCTTCCCTTCCTGATATTTTGCTTATGTTTCTCTCTGCTTTATCCACACCAAAGAACTTCCAAACTCAGGAACCAGACCAGAGAATCCAATTGTCATTTTCTTCCCTTCTTGATACTTCCACTTCCTATACAAGGTGTTTAAAAATTCCTGTTTCATTTCTTATTTTTATTGGGTTTTTTTTCTTTTTTTTTTAGGTAATCTGCTTAATAAAGTGATTTTCTCTTGTTTTTTTTTTACGGCTAGAGGTGTTACATGCCCTGTCTGGAACCACAACCAAGGACAAGGAAAGGAAGCGAAGACATTTAATTTTATTTCAGTGGCCAAACTGCCTGACCAGCCTACTGAAAAACAGATTAAACCAAAAGACAAAGTCTTCTGCTCATAGAAAGAGCAAATATTGGAGTATAGTGAATGTCATGGTGGCAACAGTCAAAGTCGGTGATGACAGGCAAAGTCAACACTGTGTCTCATCATCCCATGACTCTGGATCACCTTGAGCAGAAGGTCACACCTTGGAGGGATGTCATTAAGCCATCAGACCCCTGGACACACCAGAGGACATCAACCCTGCTAATTAATTTTGGGTCTCAGCCCATTCTCCAGCCCAGCTCTGCCTGTGCTCACATCACCTTTCAGAGCCTTGAGGTCAGATAATGTCCTGGGAATCTTGGAGGATGGGAATTCTGAGCACCCTCAACCTCTCTCACAGGTTAAGCTCTTCTTGAACCAAGGCAAGACTTGGCCCAGACAACCAGCAAGTCTCAGATCTTTCAAGGTGTGTGCTGAGTTGTTCCCAGGCACCTGGAGCACGAAGAACAGACATTTGTGATGGATGCACTGGGAATATGTAGGAGCTGGGGCTGGAATTTCCTCATTCCACCTTGAGCCTGTTCTTCACCGCCCACTGTGCTGAGCCCTTGGAGCACAAAGAGAGTGAGCAGAGCTGTTGCAATGGATTGGTTGATGTTTTGGGGAATCTTTTCAACCCATAAGTCCAGAAGGTTTTAGCACTTGGGTGACTTCTCACTTGAAGGTTTGGGGAGGAGCTTGGTCTGGGTTTGTGTTTATGAATCCTCACAAAATAAACCTCTTTGTTGGTTTCTCCCAAAATTTTCTCTCAGGATTAACCGCAAGATTCAGGGGATATCTCTGGGCAGACACAAAACCCAGCACTGAATATATTTTGTACTGTTTTTAAATGGAAATGGAAATCAAACAGATGAAGAAAGTTCTTTAAAACACTTGGAAATAAAACCTTTTGTGTGTGTATATTTACTAAACTGCTCAAATCATTGAAAATATGGTTAGAAGTGGGGCCATGCTGGTGGAGCAGCATGAAAGGACAGATTTGGAGGCTTCAGGGCATGAGTGGCCATGCAGGGCAGGTTCTGGGAGGATGGGGTTTGCCAGGGCATCACTTGAGCTCCCTAAATGGATCCATGTCATACTTAGAGAAGGGACAAGAAGTGACATTAGAGCAAAGCACCTCTGTGGCTGGGCATCTGCAAACCTGAAGGCTCTGCCTGGCTCTTTACCCTCCTTGACAGAAAGAAATGGTCTCAGTTGTAAGTTGTCACTTTACATTAAAGCAACTTCCTTCCGCTTCTCTGAGCTCCAGAGAGAGAAACAACCCAAAAAACACACCAGAGAATTGGCTGAACAAGCCTCTGGGTCATTGCTAACAACCTTTCATTAGCAAGGGCCAGCTGGCTGGCAAATAAACTCCTTCCCAGGAGCACTGGAGGAAAGCAGGGCCGTTTGTTCCAGCTCTTTCCACAGCAGTGAGTGCCCCTGTGATGGGCTGGAGACAGGAAGGTGCTGGGTGACTGTGCTTTGGAGGATTTCCAAGAGATCCTGTGTTTGCAGAACTCCTGGCAGTCTGACATCTGGGTGAAATTCCTGCTGTGCAGTGTGGGAACAGCTGTCCCAGGGGACTCAGAAGGTAGATGTGGAGAAACAAGCATGAGGAGCTTGAAATGAGCTCCAAATCCTCAGCTGAAGTTGCTCTCATCCTTATCCAGCTGATCAATCCCAGAAGGGAAGGCTCCTGCTGTGCCAGGATTTCAGTGCTCCGCAGGACTTCAGAATTGTTCTTATGGATGATCTTTGCTGTAGAGTAAATTTATAAAGAAGAAGCTTCCCCTACTTTGGTTTGTGTCTGTACACACAGAGACAGATCTACCCAGGCTGAATTAAAATGGCTTTCTAGTACCTTCTGGTTCTCTGTGTCCAGTTCTGGGCCTTCTGTCCCAAAATGGAGGGGAATTCAATCACAGAAACATGGATTAGTTTGGATTGGGAGGGAGCTTAAAGATCAACCACGTTTCTCTCGACCAGGTTGTTCCAAGTCCCATCTAACCAGGCTTTGAACTCTTCCTGGACAATGTTGTCTTAGACGTCTCAGACTGCGAAGTTGGAATCACAGAATCATAAAATGGATTGGGTTGGAAAAGACCTCTGAGATCATCAAGTCCAACCCTTTCTCCAACTCCAGTCCCTTTACCAGATCATGGCACTCAGTGCCACGGCCAAGCTCAGCTGAAAAACCTCCAGAGATGGGGAATCCACCCCCTCTCTGGGCAGCCCATTCCAATGCCTGAGCACTCTCTCTGCAAAGAAGTTTTTTTCTGATCTCCAACTTCAATTTCCCCTGGCAGAGCTTGAGCCCATCGTGCCCCCTTGTCCTATTGCTGAGTGCCTGGGAGAAGAGACCAACCCCCACCTGGCCAGAACTTCCCTTCAGGCAGTTCCAGACAGTGCTGAGGTCACCTCTGAGCCTCCTCTTCTCCAGGCTAAACACCCCCAGCTCCCTCAGCCTCTCCCCACAGCACTTGTGCTCCAGACCCTTCTCCAGCCTCGTTGCTCTTCTCTGGCCCCGCTCCAGCCCCTCAATCTCTTTCCTCAACTGAGGGGCCCAGAACTGAACACAACACTCAAGGTGTGGCCTCCCCAAGGCAGAGTCCAGGGGAAGGGTCACTGCCCTGGGCCTGCTGGCCACACTAGTTTGGATCCAGGCCAGGATCCCATTGGCCTTCTTGGCCACCTGGGCACACTCTTGGCTCCTGTTGAGCTTCCTGTCACTCAGTCCCTCCAGGTTCCTTTCTGTCTGGCTACTCTCCAGACACCTGTGCGCTGCAGGGGGTTGGGGTGGCCAAAGGGCAGGACCTGCACTTGGCCTTGTTGAACTCATCCCCTTGGAATCAGCCCATCCCTCAAGTCTATCCAGATCCCTCTGCAGAGCCCTCCTGTCTTCCAGCAGTTGTAGCTGCCCCATCCCTGGAAGTGTCCAAGACCAGTTTGGGTTCATTCCAGCACCTGGTCCGGTGGAAGGTGTCTCTGCCCATGGCAGGAGGTTGGACCTGGATGGCCTTTAAGGTCCCTTCCAACCCAAACCATTCCATGTTTCTGTGACTCACTAGCAAAGAACTGCTGAGTGAACCCAGGACATCTTCTTTGTGTCAAAACACCTCACAACAGGCAAAGCCTCTCCCCTTCTGAGCCTCTGCTTTTTCTCTCAGCCCTTTTTCATTCTTCCCTGAATTTCCCTGCCATGGGCAGGGACACCTTCCATAGATCAGGCCACAGATCATGTTATTGATGGACCTCAGTCATGGACCTCAGTCATGGACCTCTGCCAGTCTCAGCAGCACGTTAATGAAATTCCAACACCAAAGGACAAGCCTTGGGCCTGGGCAGAAGGAGCAAGTTGCAAATAAAAGAAAGGTTTTATTGCCCAGAGCGAGTTATTTAATTAATATTTTAAAAATGCCTCAAGATTCCATCAATTAATGCAACGAGGGTGTACAAATTACCTATAATTATTATTACCTCCATAATCAAGGAGCAGATTCTCTCTCTCTTTCTGAGACATTTGGGTAACGAGCTAATGAGGGGATTCCACTCCAGTAGGTGTGCTGAGCTTTAACACTCAATTTTGCCGGGTGAGTGATAAAGGGCTTTGAATTATTCCTCACTCTCTTGGCCATAAACCTTTTAACAGCTTCAATTCTTTACAAACCACAGCCCTTGCATCACAGCCACCACTCCAGGCAGCTTAACTCCTTGTGCTGCTTAATGCACTATAAAACCTCTCTCCTAAAGAACATTTCCATGGAAACAGTCCATTAAAAATGAGTTTTATAGCTTATGTTTTCTATAAATGGACAGCTCACTTAATGGCCTCTTGCTATCACACTTTGGCAGAGAGGCTTCGAGTTTAACTGTATTTAATTATTTTATAATTTGAAACAGCACATTTTATTTTATTTTATTATTTTATTTCATTTTATTTTATTTTTATTTTATTTATTTTATTTTATTACTTTATTTTATTTTGTTTTATTATTTTATTTTATTTTACTTATTTTATTTATTTTATTTTATTTTTTATTTTATTTATTTTATTTTATTATTTTATTTTATTTTATTTTTTATTATTTTATTTTATTTTACTTATTTTATTTATTTTATTTTACTTATTTGTTTTTTATTTTTTATTTTGTTTTATTTTATTTTGTTTTATTTTATTTTATTTTATTTTATATTTTATTTTATCTTATTGTATTTTATTATTTTATTTTATTTTATTTTATTTTATTTTATTTTATTTTATTTTATTTTATTTTATTTTGTTTTATTTTGTTTTATTTTATTTTATTTTTTATTTTATATTTTATTTTATTTTATTGTATTTTATTATTTTATTTTATTGTATTGTATTTTATTGTATTTTATTGTATTTTATTGTATTTTATTTTATTGTATTTTATTGTATTTTATTTTATTGTATTTTATTTTATTGCCATTGCAAAATTTCAGCCTGGTTCAGTGAATTAAGAATTAAAAATTAAGGATCACGTCCCAAATACAAAAACTGTCTAAACGCATCTATAATAAAGTGGGGTTTCCCCACAGATTTAACTTCTTCAGGATGTCCAAATTCTATTAATTTTATCCCAAATCCACCACGGTTCTTATTTCACCTAAAAGTGCAAAAATCAGTAGAACAGCAGGACAGATCAGCCTGAAAACACTTTTGTTTTTGGTGTCAAGATGACTTGGCAAAGCAAATTTTTAGGTTGCCTTTATCTAACTCTCTTGATACCCTCCTGAATTAAAGAGGAGACATATTTGCAATGAAAACCAGAATCTTCCTCCACTGGAAGAAACAAAAAAATAGTGTCAGCACTTTGCTGTTATCTGAACTCCTCAGGAACACAATTAATTCTTGGTGGGTTGCACAATTTCTCAGAGCTCTCCCGAGGGAAGTCTTGGCCAGGGCTGTGCCTGGGCTGCAATTTCCAGAGAGTTCAGGAGCTTAAGGAAGTTACTGTGCTGTCACAGGGTATTGTTCATCAACTGCCAGCTACAATTAACATCAGCCTTCGTCAATTAACGACCTCATCATCTCCTTAAGAAAACTCTTCCTGGAGGCAGCTTTGGCTGAGCTGTTGTTCATCAAAAACACCCTGAATTTGTTGCTTTTTTCCAACTAGAAGCCATTTTTTTCCCCAAGCTCACCTTGAAGACTTTGCATTGATGTTGAGAAGTCCATGATGTCCACGTGGGAATCTTTGCTATGTCCATATTCCTGAACACCAGACATGTTTTTCCGTGCACAGCCCCTCTGATGCTTCCAGAAGAGCAATTCTGAGTGTCTGGGGACAGACAGACCATGGGCACAACTCTGGGCCATTGAACTTTTATCTCCAGAAGAATCATTGACTCAAAGAGAGGTTTGGGTTGGAAAGAACTTAAAGTTGAACTCATCCCCTTGGAATCAGCCCATCCCTCAAGTCTATCCAGATCCCTCTGCAGAGCCCTCCTGCCTTCCAGCAGTTGTAGCTGCCCCATCCCTGGAAGTGTCCAAGACCAGGTTGGGTTCATTCCAGCACCTGGTCCGGTGGAAGGTGTCTCTGCCCATGGCAGGAGGTTGGACCTGGATGGCCTTTAAGGTCCCTTCCAACCCAAACCATTCCATGTTTCTGTGACTCACTAGCAAAGAACTGCTGAGTGAACCCACGACATCTTCTTTGTGTCAAAACACCTCACAACAGGCAAAGCCTTTCCCTTTCTGAGCCTCTGCTTTTTCTCTCAGCCC
Organism: Pithys albifrons albifrons; assembly: GCF_047495875.1. NCBI lineage: Eukaryota > Metazoa > Chordata > Aves > Passeriformes > Thamnophilidae > Pithys > Pithys albifrons. The sequence continues at coordinate 28,435,464 of NC_092461.1, read as the reverse complement.
TTTTTCATTCTTCCCTGAATTTCCCAGTCCCTGGGCCACAGATCATGTTATTGATGGACCTCAGTCATGGACCTCAGTCATGGACCTCTGCCAGTCTCAGCAGCACCTTCCACTAGACCAGGTTGCTCCAAGCCCCATCCAACCTGGCCTGGGACACTTCCAGGGATGGGGCAGCCACAGCTTCTCTGGGAAACCTGTGCCAGGGCCTGCCCACCCTCAGGGAAGAATTTATTCTCAATATCCCATCTATCCCTGCCCTCTGGCAGTGGGAAGCCATTCCCTGTGTTCTCTTCCTCTATCCCTTGTCCCAAGTTCATCTCCAGCTCTCCTGGAGCCCCTTTAGGCACTGGAAGGGGCTCTGAGGTCTCCCTGGAGCCTTTTCTTCTTCAGGTGAACCCCCCCAGCTTCCCCAGCCCATCTCCAGAGCAAAGGGGCTCCAGCACTCAGAACATCTTTGTGGCATCCTCTGGACCCGCTCCAAGAGATCCTTGCTCCCTTTCCTTTGCTCCCTCACCAGTTTGATGGCCTCTGTGGGACCTTTCCCAGTCTGTCAATGGGTTTTCCCACCCTGGTAAAATGTAAATCTCCCAGAGAAGGAAAACTGACAAAACCCTGAATAATCCTCAATGCTCAGAAATGCTCAACAGCCCCCTCTGTGCTCCTGTCTCCTCTCCTGTGTCCTTTCATAGAATCATAGAATCATAGAATGGATTGGGTTGGAAAAGACCTCCGAGATCATCGAGTCCAACCCTTGCTCCAACTTCAGTCCCTTTACCAGATCATGGCACTCAGTGCCACAGCCAAGCTCACCTTAAAAACCTCCAGGGATGGGGAATCCACCCCCTCTCTGGGCAACCCATTCCAATGCCTGAGCACTCTCTCTGCAAAGAAGTTTTTTCTTCTCTCCAACTTCAATTTCCCCTGGCAGAGCTTGAGCCCATCGTGCCCCCTTGTCCTATTGCTGAGTGCCTGGGAGAAGAGACCAACCCCCACCTGGCCAGAACTTCCCTTCAGGCAGTTCCAGACAGTGCTGAGGTCACCTCTGAGCCTCCTCTTCTCCAGGCTGAACACCCCCAGCTCCCTCAGCCTCTCCCCACAGCACTTGTGCTCCAGACCCTTCTCCAGCCTCGTTGCTCTTCTCTGGCCCCGCTCCAGCCCCTCAAGATCTTTCCTCAACTGAGGGGCCCAGAACTGAACACAACACTCAAGGTGTGGCCTCCCCAAGGCAGAGTCCAGGGGAAGGGTCACTGCCCTGGGCCTGCTGGCCACACTAGTTTGGATCCAGGCCAGGATCCCCTTGGCCTTCTTGGCCACCTGGGCACACTGTTGGCTCCTGTTGAGCTTCCTGTCCCTCAGTCCCCCCAGGTCCCCTCCTGCCTGGCTGCTCTCCAGCCACTCTGTGCCCAGCCTGGAGCGCTGCAGGGGGTTGGGGTGGCCAAAGGGCAGGACCTGCACTTGGCCTTGTTGAACATCATCCCACTGGAATCAGCCCATCTCTTCAGTCTATCCAGAACCCTCTGCAGAGCCCTCCTGCCCGCCAGCCTGTCCAGATCCTTCTCCAGATCCCTCCAGCCTGTCCAGACCATTCTCCAGATCCCTCCAGCCTGTCCAGATCCCTTTCCAGGTCCCTCCTGCCTTCCAGCAGGTTGACACTCCTTCCCAGCTTGGTGTCATCAGCAAATTCGCTGCTGATGGACTCAATCCCCTCATCTAAATCATCAATAAAGATGTTAAACAGGACTGGACCCAACACAGACCCCTGGGGAACACCACTGGTGACTGGTGTTCTCCCTATGCATTGGATAATCATGGCTAAATGGTCCTGAAAACTACTTTGTGGCCACTCCAGCTGTCCTAAGGGATGTGAATTTGAGCTCAAATCCACACTCAAGGCTGTTGGTGCCATGCAGAGTAGAGAAAACTTCTGCAATTGATCCCAAAGACATGGAGTTCATTGGGGTTTGTTAATTGAAAGAAGATTGACACAGCTCAGGGTGGGCACTCAAAATCCAGGTTCTTGGATGTCATAGGCAATCCAGCAGCATTTGGAATAATCAATGCTGAACAAGCAGAGGGAAGAAGGAAATAATCTTAATTGGGAGATGAAAAAACTCCATTAGGTCTGAAGACTACAGGGTTGTATCATCCCGTCTTCTGAGGTTTCTTTCATCCACACACCCAACTATTTTCCTTATCACTACACTGGCCAAGTACTCCCCAGGGCAAATAGACTCTCAGGGTATCATTATTTGCAAGATCTGGATTTCTTCACCCAGAGGAAAACTGAAACAGCAGAAAAAATGAGATATTGTAATATTTGGAGATACTCAAAACTTGACTGGAAAAGTCCCTGAGCAACCTGCTGTAATTTTGAATTTGGTTCTTGCTTCAAAGTTACTCCTGCTCTGAGAAGGGGTTTTGAGCAGACACCTCTGAAGTTCCTCCTGACTTCAATAATTATATGACTTCTCTACAAAGAGTTGCCATGAGTTTGTGTGAACAATATCTGGGTTCCACAGGTCTTGTGTCTGACTCTGTTACCTCCAACCTGGTGGAGCTTCATCTTTGCTGACAACAAGCAATATTGGTGGCTCAACAAAGAATCCGGGGTGCTGTGTAATTATTTTCTATATTTTCTTTCTTCTTCCCATCTTTCCTAACCTTCCTGATCCTTCCCTTCATGTTTTGTTGCCCCTAATCATGCCTGGTGAGGCTTCAATGCAGCCAATCCCTGTTGTTGCGGGTTTCCAAATCATTTTATTTAGGGAAATAAAATGTAGAAGGCTGATTTGAACTCTAACGATGTGAGATACACCTTTTTTATAGATAAAATCCATCCCTGCTTAATGATCTAAGTCACTGCAGACTCCTGGTTAAAGCAGATAAGGGCATGTGGCCCTCTCAGAATAACAGGGGACTAAGTGATACTTAATTAACAGTCACCTCAAGTCTATGTGGTGATGAGTAACAGGATCTATGAAACGACTTAACGAGAGACCAGAATAGTTTAGGGCTTCTCAGCCTCCTGCATTTTAAACCTACTCATCAGGAAAAAGCCTCCCCTGATGGGGGATGAAGTAAGAAGGATCATATAAAATAAAGGCTGGATGCAATCCTAGTTAAGCCTGTCTTAACTCTAGGACACTCCTAGGGCAGTGTCCATGGCTGGGATGAGCAAAGCAGAACATCCATAACCATGGCAGGTGTTTGAAAGTCGTTATAAAAGTCAGCAGATGCAATGGAAAATGAGGTCAAAATGTGGAGATATCCTGTCAGGAGTGAAACAGAGCAGGCCCATGTGTCTTCTCTGGTCTGCATGGACTGCTGTGGTCTGGAATTGGTTTATTTTATGTGGTTTAAGTAGATATTGGGAAGATTCACTGTGAGAGCACTGGAACAGATTGCCTGGAGAGGCTGTGGATGCCTCATCCCTGGAAAAGTCCAAGGCCATGTTGGACAGGGTTTGGAGCAACCTGGGCTACTGGAAGATGTCCCTGCTCATGGCAGGGGGTTAGAACTAAGTGATTTTGAAGGTTCCTTCCAACCAAACCATTCTGGAATTTTATGGAATAAAAGTTGAGTGGAAAAATTCCCTTTGGGTCTCCTCAGACTTCAGACCATTCAAACCATGCCCAATTCCTCCCAGCTCACAGCTGGCTCAGCCCCAACCAGGGCAATGCAGATCTGCTTGCGCAGTTGGCACCATCATTCCTAATCTATTGTCCAAAAGTGCTTTTTAGCAGGTCAGTCTGGTCCTGTTTGTTGGGCTGGGAAGGGGACGTGGCCACAGGATGGAGATGGGCAAAGACCTCTCTTATTCCAAAGGATAAAGAATCACAGAATTACTAAGGTTGGAAAAGACCTCCAAGATTATCAAGTCCAACCTTTGCCTGAACACCACCATGTCCACTAAACCAGATGGTGAAGTGCCACATGTACTAATATTTTTAACATTTCCAGGGATGGTGATTCCATCACTTCCCTGGACATCCTGTTCCAGTGCTTTGACCACTCTTTCAGTGAAATTTTTTTTTTCCTAATATCCAACCTGAACCTCTCCTGCTTGAAGCTGTTTCCACTTGTCCTACTCAAGTGTTTGTACAGGAACTGTTGCATTTGCCTCCTGTCCAGAATTACTGTAGGTTTTACACTACACTTATTTCCACAGAGAGACTGTACCATGAGCAGCTTCAAAAGTACCAGCAGAGTAGGATGAGCCCCTAAAAAAGGCAGCAAATTGACACTAATCCATTAAAAAAAAATAAAAATTGCTTTTTTGCTCTTCAGAACTGTTGGACTGAAGCCATTCAGGTCCATTTAACAGCTGAATTCCTCAGCTGAAAAGAAGAATTTCTGCAGTGATGAGATGCTTTATCTTTCCTCACAGGCAATATTTAATTTGGAAATTTAGCCCCAAACAACAAACCATTAAGGGGCAGAAATAAAAGCTTTTGATCCAGGTTGAATAACTGCTTTGCTCAACCCAAGCTGAAGGTTTATTTCTGCAAGAGCAGTTGATTGGTTTGGGTTCATTTAACCCAAGGGGGTGTTTTTTCTGCCTCCATTACTCCAGTTTATCACCTGGAAGAGAGCACAGAAAGAAGCCAGAAAACAATTGATGCACCTCTTTTATACAAGCCCTTCTTTGTAATACAAGCTGGAAACCACTGAGGTTTGATCCCTTCCTGCCCCAGGTCTTCTGCAATCAGCAGAATGTCTTCTGAATGATGTGTGGCTGCTCCTTGTGTCACTTTGGATGACTCCAGCAAAGATCAGCACTCTCCGTAGCATTAAATCCAAAGGAGAGCAGAGTCTCCCAGCAAAGTGCTCCTGTTTCCTTCCCCACCTTGCTCGATCACATCAATGGCACAAACATTAAAAATTCATAGCCACTAATGACCTGCTTGGCCCCAGCTTTATTGTCTAATTTGGGAGTCATCTCTTTTATTTTACTTTTTTTAACAGCCCTGTTTTAATAAAGTCGGCAAAGAGGGCCAGGTAGAGGCAAAGCAGCAAACCCATCAAACAGGACTTTAATGGAGAAATTATTAAACTGGGTTTAGCTCATGAGTTTTCTCACTTTTACCCTTTTGATTCTCTCCTTCTTTCACTGGGAGGGAGGGGAGGAGTGACTGAGCATCTGTGTGGTGCATTTATCTGTGGTTTTGCTGACATCAGTCTTGAATGTGAGGTTCATTTGCTGCTGCTTAATTAGCTGTTATTAGTAAACCAATCTTAGAGTCTCAGAATGGTTTGAAATGGGAGGGAACTTAAAGATCAACTTGTTCCAAACCCCTGCCCTCCTTCCACTAGACCAGGTTGCTTCTAAACTCCTTCAATTCTGAGAGAGTTTGATGTTAACTGAGCAGCTTCTCTCCTGCCACAGGTACTTTTCAGGGCCAATCAGAGACTCAAAGGATATTTGAACACTGTCCTGACAATGTCATTCCTGGTGGGACAAGCTGAGACACTTGGGGCTGTTCAGGCTGGAGAAAGGAAGGTTTCAAGGAGACTCAGAGCCCCTTCCAGTACCCAAAGGGGGACTACAGGAAGGTTGGAGAGGGAATTTTTGCAGGGATCTGTGCTGACAGCACAAGTGGAAATGGCTCTCAGCTGAGAGGGTGTAAGTTAAATGGGATTTTGGGAAAAAATCCTTCCCTGTGAGGGTGGTGAGGGCCTGGCACAGGTTGCACAGAGAAGCTATGGCTGCCCCATCCCTGGAGGTGTCCAAAGTCAGGTTGGATGGAACTTTGAGCAACCTGGGCTAGTGGAAGGTGTCCCTGCCCACAGCAGGGAGTTGGAACAAGATGGTTCTTAAGGTTCCTTCCAACCCAAACCATTCCATGATTCCTGAACAGGGAAGTTTGAGCAGAAATTATTAAAAACTCTGACTCAGTTTATCCCTAAGCCTGAGGTCAGCACATCCTCAGCACACAGGTAGGACAGTCCAAATCCAGTCCTCCTTTTTTAGCAGGTGCTTCATCACCATTCATGGATTCATCTTCCCATGGGATTCACCCTCCCATGGGATTCACCCATCCATGGGATTCACCCTCCCATGGGATTCACCCATCCATGGGATGGATCCATTCATAGACAGGGCTTGGAAGTTCCTAAGCATGTAGCTCCAGGTCTGATAGAACAGGAAGAACAGGAACAAGGAACCAAGACCACACCAAGGCACCTCTTCCCACTGAGAGCTTCAAGTGCAAGAGATTCTGCTCCAGTTTCAAAGCTCCTTTCTGGAGCTCCTCCGTTTTCCAGCCTTTCCCCTACAGCAGCAATAAGAACATCCTGAGGTAACCACTTGTTGAGATCCTATTTTGATTTATCCATCAGCTTCTTGACATCTGAGGTGCTGAAGGGTGACAATTGTCACCCCTGGTGCTCTTGTAGGAACTGGTGTCTTGCCTTGGAGGAGCCATAAACCCTGTGATTGTAGGAAGTGTGGCAGTTAAACCTGGCCTAAGAAAAACCCACGAGGTCTTTATGTCTCTTGACTTTTCAGGGGCTGCCTCTGCAGATGTTTATCCAGAATGAAATATGATAAACAAAGGAGATATGGAGGGAGGGGGAGAAACCCTTGTGTAGACCCTGAGCAAGTTCCTCAGGTCTATTGCAGCTTTCCTCAGAGCATCCATTGGGACCATTTGATTCCTCTTTAACGTCACCATTGACATTTCATTGTTACAAACCTCCTAAATGTCTCTCTCTTCCAGGGAAACATCGACAGTGGCTGAGGGATTATTTAGGCCCCTGGAGTTTTCCCACTGGCAAATGGGTTTGTGAGCAAGTTTGATGTGTTTTACTCCACTATTTCTTTAAATCTGTGAAGGATTTTCTTCTTCTCATCATCTCCACACATTGCCTGGCGAGTGTTCAGTTCTCATTTACTCAGACTAAGTCCTGAAGTCATTTCCCCAAATCTTGAAGGCAAGCCCAATATTTGGTATCAAATCAGCTTCTCTCAGGGATACTTTTCCCATCCTACCTTGGCAATGAAGAAGCTGATCCAGGACACTGAGATTCATTGAAGAGTTGTTCCTTTTTCCACGCTCCTGAAAGGAATTCCTTGGGCAAGGAGCAAACACACATCTAAATAAAATCTCAGGCTCCTGAGGGCTTTGTGGTCCTTTATTTTGCAGTCTGGACACATGACCTTGTTATCTTTGTGTCACATTTCACACAAGAGACATTTGTCCTTAGTATCTTGAGATCCCAAGTTGTTCACTTAGATTGGTGGCAGTTAAAAACACTTCTACATCTCACAGAGCTTTTAAATATTTTTAATATATTTTTATTTTTAAAAAAGATAATTTTCATGTGAATTCAGTGAAATGCAGTTCTACAATCAGGAACCAGAAGAAAAGGGAAAGTTTTATGGTCCATGGAGAGACAAATCTCTCCCTTTGGCTTCACAAACCTGTTTGTAGCCACCTGTCAAGAGGGAGAGCCCTTCAGGATTGAGAGCAACTTGACTCCAACTGAGACAGGCCTTGTTCAATTTCAGCTGCCCACATCTGGATTTGTAAATTTGGAAACTCTGTGGCCTTTCCTTGTCCTTTAGTTTTGATCCTTTTGAGCACAGCCAGGTCACATTTGGGAAAACTGACTGGGCAATTATGGGAGGTTTTAATGAAAATATGAAAGTAGAGATTATCACAAAATAACACAGGGCTGAGATCAAGAGCTTGAAGGATTGTACCAACCACCAAGAGGCTCTCAGTAAAATTATGGGAGCTGAAAATACCTCACTGTGTTAATGGAAAACTACCAGGACAACAGGACTGGGCCAGGACTTTATTTTAAAAGGGGAACACACTCAGAGTGGAGAGATCCCACAAAGGGAAGTAACTTTTTTACCTTCCATGAATTCGTTGACTCCCACCTGCTCTGGGAAAATGAACATCCTGAGAATGGATTTCACTGGGATTTTACAAAGAGAATTAAAAAAAAAAAAAAGAAATTAAAAGGCCAAAAGCCTTTCCAAACCTTGAGCTCAATTGAGCAGTTCTGTGGCACTGACAACAACAGAAAAATAAGTGTTAATAACTTGGACCAAAGCACCTGGCCAAAAAAAAATAATATAAATAAAATTACAAACACAAATTGCAGTAGCGAAACAAAGAGAAGACAGAACGTTGGAACTGGAGCAGCCCAACAACACAACTCCAGGCTTTCAACAGGGGCAGTGGGAGCCCTGGAAAAGCTCTCCTGAACACCTCATTCTGCTGCATGAATCTGGACTTTTATTAATAGAGAGGTTCTGAAAACTCCCTGGAGGCTCCGAGAACATTCAAAATGATGGTGTTGTTCAAGGGGCAAAGGGATCAGGCCAGATCTCAGAGGGCCCGTGGGGCAGCACCAGCTTTTTGCAAAGGAGATGCCACCTCTCCACCTGAGAGTTCAGAAGGTGAGGTGAGTCCTGTCTCCACCTCTCCACCTGAGAGTTCAGAAGGTGAGGTGAGTCCTGTCTCCACCTCTCCACCTGAGAGTTCAGAAGGTGAGGTGAGTCCTGTCTCCACCTCTCCACCTGAGAGTTCAGAAGGTGAGGTGAGTCCTGTCTCCACCTCTCCACCTGAGAGTTCAGAAGGTGAGGTGAGTCCTGTCTCCACCTCTCCACCTGAGAGTTCAGAAGGTGAGGTGAGTCCTGTCTCCACCTCTCCACCTGAGAGTTCAGAAGGTGAGGTGAGTCCTGTCTCCACCTCTCCACCTGAGAGTTCAGAAGGTGAGGTGAGTCCTGTCTCCACCTCTCCACCTGAGAGTTCAGAAGGTGAGGTGAGTCCTGTCTTCACCTCTCCACCTGAGAGTTCAGAAGGCGAGGTGAGTCCTGTCTCCACCTCTCCACCTGAGAGTTCAGAAGGCGAGGTGAGTCCTGTCTCCACCTCTCCACCTGAGAGTTCAGAAGGCGAGGTGAGTCCTGTCTCCACCTCTCCACCTGAGAGTTCAGAAGGCCAGGTGAGTCCTGTCTCCACCTCTCCACCTGAGAGTTCAGAAGGTGAGGTGAGTCCTGTCTCCACCTCTCCACCCGAGAGTTCAGAAGGCGAGGTAGTCCTGTCTCCACCTCTCCACCTGAGAGTTCAGAAGGTGAGGTGAGTCCTGTCTCCACCTCTCCACCTGAGAGTTCAGAAGGTGAGGTGAGTCCTGTCTCCATCTCTCTGCATTCCAGCAGAGCTTTGGATCCAACTCTGGCACCATCCAGAGATTGGCTCCTGTGGAGGGAACCAAAGTTGGCACAGAATCACAGAATGACCTGGGTTGGAAGGGATCTTCAGGATCATCTTCTTCCAACCCCTCTGCCATGGACAGGGACACCTTCCACTACCCCAGATTGCTCCAAGCCCATCCAGCCTGGCCTTGAACACTTCCAGGGATGGAGCAGCCACAGCTTCTCTGGGCAACCTGTGCCAGGGCCTGCCCACCCTCACAGGGAGGAGTTTCTTCCTAATCTTTGATCTAAATCTCTCTTCAAAGTCACTCTCTCTCTTCTTCTAAGCCCCTTTTAAGCCCTCACATCAGGTGGCCTGTTGTGTTGCAGGGCAGAGTGGCAAAAATGGGCTCAGCAAGGAACTTCCACACCTTAAAAATGCAATTCAGCATCATAAACCTCTGAACTATTGACCTCTGTTTATCCTGACCCTCCAAAATATCTCCTCATATCATCTTTTCCCCCTCATCCAACACCCAGTTCTAGTACCAGTTCCAGCACAGCTTCACTAAAAGAACAGAACTACTTAAGGTTAGAAAAGACCTCTAAGATCATCAAGTCCAAACATCAACCCAACTCAACCACATTCATCACCAAACCATGTCCTCAGGTGCCACATCCACACATTTTTTGTGAACTTTTCCAGGAATGGTGAACTAAGAGCTTCTCCTTCCCTCACTGGAGAGCTCCTGCTGGTCATGCAATTGGTTGCACCTTTTTCCTGTATAATAACGAAGCTCCTCCATCCAGTGAAGTTCAGCAGCAAATACCTGGACAGGGAGAGTTGGCAGATGTGACATCTGAGTCAAGGCTGTCAGAGAGGCACCTTTGTCCACTCAGGATCCAGAGCCCAAAACCTCTAAGTCAGTGGAAGTTTAGGGAGTCTTCAAAGGAATGAAGAGTAACCTCTTTGAAAGGATTGGTGTCACCCACTTTGGATGGCACAAAGACAAGGAAATCTACATGGGAATCTTCTTCAGGAAGGAGGAGAAACAAAAATGGTCCAACATCTACATTATGGGAGACAGAAGTCCTTTGTCCCTGGTCCAATTAATCCAACAAAACTGAGTCATTAATGCTTAATGGAAAGTTTTGCAGGAGCCACTGCTCAGACTGGATTTCTTGTGTTAATCCACACTCACCAAAGAGGAAAGAAGATTTAATGGCCCAAACTTTTAATGCCCCAAATGGTTTTGAAGTTCACAGCCCAGATCAGCAAATCCAATCATAAATCCTTGATGCTTAAATCAGGACAGGCACCCACTCCTTAAAAATAAATTTAAAAAAAAAATAAAAAAAGAGAGAAGAAGAAACACTAAATATTTGTGACATCCTTCAGATTGTGGTTATTTACCTGCTGATTAAAATCTTCTTGTGGACACAGTCCCCACCTGTACTTCTCAAGCTGCAAAAATGTTAAATAATCTCTCTGGATTAGGGAGTGTGGGATATTCCATAGGTAGGATGAGGTCCCTCAGAGGAGAACGATGGTTCTGGTCCATATACTGGAATCCCACCATAAGTTTTCCATAGTGAGTGGCAGCCACTTGTCAGTATTAGACAGGAATTTCCCTCAGATTCCACACCTGTTTTCATTCACTCACTGATAGTTACCATTAACATTAGAAAAGAGCAGCTGCTCATTTAATAAAAGATAAATGGAACAAACAATTTATTTTCAGCTTCTAAAAATTGAGACTGAAAAACACCCGATGGCTCCAGGAGGGAAACAAAGTCCAGAAAACTGCCTTGAGAAGGAGGTTAAAATATTCCTCTTTCAGGACCCCCTCTGGCTTCTCCTCTAACAGGCCCTGATCCCCTCCCCAATCTTTGAATCATTCAAATATTTCCCCACCAATAAATTCACATTTGCCTTGAGCAACCTGCTGGAAACCACGTCAGATTTGGGAGCAATCCTTGCAGAACAGCCTGGGAGCTTTTTATTTGCCTTTTCCTTTCATTAATGACTATCCATTGGCAGCTACTTCAGATCTGGGTGTTAGGTTGGGGTTTAATCCATTTTATTCCCCATGTTATGTCTGAGTCACACTAGCAGAGCAAGAGGTCACCTGTTCACAGGTTAGAGGAGATTTCCTGAGAAAAAAATGCTCCCAGGCTGTTCTGCAAGGATTGTTCCCAAACCTGATGTGGTTTCCAGCAGGTTGCTCAAGGCTGGGTATTTTTTTTTCAAGCACAGATGAGAGGAAATGGACTCAAGCTGTGCCAGGGCAGCTTTAGGTTGGATATCAGGAACAGTTTCATCACTGAAAGGGTTGTCAAGTGGTGGAACAGACTGTGCAGGGAAGGGGTGGAGTCACAATCCCTGGAATTGTTCAAAAACCTTGTGGATGAGGCACTTGAAGACACAGCTTAGTGATGGTGCTGAGTTGAGTGTTGGACTTGATCATCTTGAAGGTCTTTTCCAACCTGAAAGATTCCAAGATTCCAACTGCAAAATCCGCTGAGGTTTTCTCAAGGGGTGGGACACCCCTAAAGCAAGACTGGCCCACATTTTTCTTCCAGCTTTGCTGCATCTCAGTGACAATCAGGACCCCCTCATGCTTCTCCTGTAACAGGCCCTGATCCCCTCCCCAGTCTTTGCATCATTCACCCACCTCATCACCAATAAATTCACATTTGCCTTGAGCAACCTGCTGGAAACCACGTCAGGTTTGGGAGCAATCCTTGCAGAACAGCCTGGGAGCATTTTTTTATCAAGCAATCTCCTCTAACCTGTGAACAGGTGACCTCTTGCACTCCTGCTGTGACTCAGACATGTAAGAGGAGGAATAAAATGGATTAAAACCCAACCCAACACCCAGATCTGAAGTAGCTGCCAATGGATAATCATTAATGAAAGGAAAAGACCAAAAAAAGCTGGTAGGTGCTCTGAGGTCTCCTTGGAACCTTCTCCAGGCTGAACACCCCCAGTTGTCTCAGCCTGTCTCCAGGGCAGAGGTTCTCCAGGAGGATTTAGTTCCATTTGCTAAACCCATTAATGAATTGATTGCAGCCCAAATTAATTTTTGTGCATATTTCATCTTGCCCATCAAAGCACAAAGCAGATGTTCCAGTGGGAGGTGAGTCCACTCGGATTATTATCCCATGATGTGAAGGGAATGTGGGGATGATTTCACTGGATGGTTTTTCAGGTGCAAAATTGTTACTGAGAACCACACAACGACTCTCCTTTAAACCCAAACCTCGGAAAATTTAAATTATATATTGTGAGAGAAAAAAAAAAAGTCAAAATGGAGCATGTTAATGATGTTGTTTCTGACTTGTCATTCGTTACCAGGCAATTAAGTGCAGTGTGACATTCCCTTGACAAAGTAGCTCTGTGCAGCTGTGTCTTCCTCCAGACAAAACATAAAGCACTTTGGAATGTGTGCATCCATAAATCTCCACGGCTGCAGCTGGAGCAGGGCTGGAAAGAGGGGGAGGAGGGAGTGATGGGACGTGGAGTCCTTTAGTGAAAATCAGCATCGTCTCCAGATTCATTTTGCTTTTGCTTTGTTTTATTACCCTTGATTTGAAAATTCTGAGCGTTATGTTGGCCCCTAATTGCTCTTTCTGGCATCCCACAGCCCCCTGGGTTTGGTGACAGCCACAGCTCCTTGATGTGAAACTTGTGGGTGACCACAGACCCTCAGGGATGAAGCAATTTGGATAAAATTAGAATTGTGAGGCACCAAAAACCACATGAAGGCACATCCTGGTGCTGCAAGGCAGCCAAATTTAATCCTTCTCTAGCCAGAACTCAGGTTGTGCCTCCAAACCCAGCTGCATGATTCCAAATCCATCCTTCCCACCTGCTCCAGATGGATGTGTGTTGGCTGTTTGTCACTCACCACACGCATTCTGACCCCAGAGAGCTCAGACTTTCTGTGCTAAATCAGTTTTTGGTACAGGTGCAGTTCTAGTTTCATCTGGTTACCAGGAAAGAGCCTGACTTAAACTACTACATTCCCCGGCCTGAATTGTTTGCAAACCTTGAAGATGGAAGTGAGGAGATTCCAGGCCTCCCCTGGGTGTGTTTTCCTGAAGCCAAACCCATGAGCCACTTCCCTGTGTAGCTGGCAAAGCCTCTCCCTGCTGTGTTTGCATAAATCACAATAAGCCTCATTCAGGCAACGAGCTGTGTGAAAACAGAAACCACTGCCAGGTGCTCCTGCAGACACTGAGGGAACCACCAGCTCCTTCAGTCTCCAACTCCCACAATCCCAGATTTTGAGATTTGAGGATTTTGGATGGCTAAAGGAGCCCAGGCAATGTGGGGAACAAGGTTGGGAGATCTGCAGCCCATTAGTGCATCCACAATTGCATGTCAGAGAGCTCTTAGAGCTGCAAGGTTTGGTGAGGGAATACAAATGTTACTTACTCAGACTGCAGCTGTCTGGATTTTATCCTCAGGAAGGTCCTAAACAGACTATTTTCCCAACAGTTCACCAATAAAATGACTGAAAAGTGCCTTAAAATTAGAATTAGTAGAGGGTCAAAGCACCAAGTGATGAGCCTGAAGGAAGCAAGCCCGGATGCACCATCAGCAGCCTGAAAGGTCTTCCCATCTCTCCCATGAGCTGTAATGGGGACTGAAGAGTTGGGGGAAAATTTAATCTTCACTGTCATCCTTTTGTTAAAAATAAACAAACAACAACAAAAAAACCCAGCAAAAACATATCTTGGAGATGAGCTGTTATATCAGGTGCTCTACATCTCCCATAGGTCCCAAGAAGTGCTGAGGTCTTCTCACTGGCATCCAGTGATAGGATGTGTGGGATGGAGTCAAAGCTGCACCAGGGAGGGGAGGGAAGGTTTGGGAAGCTTTGGGAAAGTTAGGTTTGGGAAGGGAAGGCAAGGCAAGGGAAAGGAAGAGCAATGAGGCTGGAGAAGGGACTGGAGCACAAGTGCTGTGGGGAGAGGCTGAGGGAGCTGGGGGTGTTCAGCCTGGAGAAGAGGAGGCTCAGAGGTGACCTCAGCACTGTCTGGAACTGCCTGAAGGGAAGTTCTGGCCAGCTGGGGGTTGGTCTCTTCTCCCAGGCACTCAGCAATAGGACAAGGGGGCACGATGGGCTCAAGCTCTGCCAGGGGAAATTGAAGTTGGAGATCAGAAAGAAATTCTTTGCAGAGAGAGTGCTCAGGCATTGGAATGGGCTGCCCAGAGAGGGGGTGGATTCCCCATCCCTGGAGGTTTTTCAGCTGAGCTTGGCCGTGGCACTGAGTGCCATGATCTGGTAAAGGGACTGGAGTTGGCCCAAGGGTTGGACTTGATGATCTTGGAGGTCTTTTCCAACCCAATCCATTGTATGATTCTAAGGCAAGGCAGGGGAAATAGAAGAGCTCAGTCTAAAGGTGTAACAAACATTTTTTTAGACAGTATCCTGATGATTTCTGATTTTCCAGTGAAAAATAAAGATTCAGACAAAATAATCTCAACTCTTCAGGGCTTATATCAATTTTCAGACATTGCTGAGCCTGTTTCATCTCTGAGTCACATCTCTGCATGGCCAATTTAATTCCACTGCTTTCAGCAATGCCCCTTCCCCCAGTTTAAAGCAGTGGCAGGAAAGGAGAAACACGCTCGGAATTAATCTGGGGAATGAATTGATGGCAAGTTGAGAGAGTGAGGAGGTTGGTCCCAGAGGGTAAAGGACTCAATTGCTCAAAATGTCACTCTAAATAATTAATATCTTGTTTCAGGTCCCTGGTAATACACTGTTGCTGTCGGACTTGTGCTTTCTATTGCTATTAAATGTGTTACAAGTGCTCTGCATGAGGAACTCACCAAGGACCTGATCTAAGCTCTGCTCTTCTCTCTGCTATGATTGCATTCTCATTACATGTCAAAGAAAGGCACCCTCTTGGTTTCTGTCAGAAAATTACACTGTTTGGCTGGTTAGTTTTGAAAAAATCGATCGGTTCCTGCACAGAAAAAGAGTATAAAATACAGGTATTGTTTTGCTGTTATAGATTAATTGGATACAGCAAATTTTGTGGAGGGACAAGGAAACCAGAGCTGTGCTCCATCTAAAGAAAATAAATTTAAGGAATGACAAAAGTCAGGGAGAGTTCCAGAGCCCAGGTCTGCTGAAAATAGTAATTAATAGCACCAGGAATTCTCAGCATGGAAATTGTCTTGTCCCTGCTTGATTTTTTTTCAAACAGCAGAGAATCACAGAATATTCTGAGCTGGAAAGGACCCACAAGGACCAATAAGTCCAACCCCTGGCCCTGCACAGGACACGCCAAGAATCCCATCAGGAACCCTTTGTATTGATAACTAAATAATCAAATTTCTCAGTATCACTGACAATATGTAGCTGTTTGCACCTACACAAAGGTGAGCCCAGTTGACCTGCAAAAAAGTGGAAGGAAATATTTTTTGGGTGCTTATTTAGAATCTTTGTATGCTGCCCATAAAATTACTGTTTATTCCCACAAATAATTCCCAGTTTGTGCACATATTGGACACTCCCTACAAAAGCTGGTGCCTCTACAGGCATTGTCTGCACCTCTGCGTGCCTTGGCACAAAATTAGTTCCAACCATCTCAAGTTGGGAAGGTGACATCCACTTTTCCTGCAGGAAAACAGCCCATCCCAGCCTTTGGAAATCCTCTGTGGCAGAAGATTGTGCTGCCATCAACTGTCAAAGGCAAACTGCCCTGAGCACTGAAGCCTGAGCTGCACACACAGAGTGGGACCTTTTCTCCAACCTCTGGGGTGGCAATCAAAGGGAAAGTGGACCTGTCATGGCCCTCAGGATTTATGTTCTCTGCTTTGCATTTTAATTTTATCTACTTTACTTCATTTTTTTAATTGATTATTTTAATTTATATTGCATTTCACTCACTGCCAGCAATGATCCCAGTGCTCTTCCCATTTTCTAATGTCTGTTTTTTTGTGTTTGAACCAAGTTTAGTTAGAAGGGATCTTTCCTCCCAGCTCAGACTCCTGGGGGTGTTGCATTCCTCTCTCTTGGGCTCTCCAGGAGTCAGGTTTAATAAACCCTTTGCTGAGCTCGAGATCCAAGCAGTGTTTTCCCTCCCTCTGCTCTCACTGTGACTCAGCACAGCCAGAATTTTATGTCTTTTCTCATAATCCCTGTAATTCTCACAGTGACCTGTGATCCCTGGGGTGGGGAAAGATGGCTTTTTAAGACCTTCCTGAATGTCACTGCAGAGAATCACCTCTCACATGGCCCATCCAGGTGTCCCCTTTGAGACAAAGTACACAGCAAGCTGAGCTGAGCCCTCCCTTGGCTTCAAGTCATGGCACTCCCAATACCAGGACAGCCCTGAAGCCACCAGACCTTCCTTCACTGTACCACAACTCTTTCCAAACCAGCAAGTCCAACCTGTGCTTGCTAAAGTTACAGTCTGGGGGGTTTTATGACAATAAATGGCTTTTTTGTTGTGTGGGATGAACATGACCATGAACTCACTAATGGGAACCTGGAGCATCTATGAGGGAGAGAAGCATTTGTTGCTCAGTTCAAGTAGTTCAAGAAGTGATTCTGGGTTTGTCCTGTGCAGGGCCAGGGGCTGAATTTGATGATCCTTATGGATCCCTTCCAGCTCAGGATGTTTGATGATTCTATGATTACATTTAGAGTTGTTAATGGTGTTCTAGGAGGATTCCCAACATCCAGGTACCATTCCAGAGGGGAGTGGGTCTCCTGTTTGGCCCTGCCCATCTCTGAGCCCTGTACAGCTGCCTCAGATACCCTCATGTGTCCCACTCCCATGTGGATCTCCTTCAAGGGGTCACCTGAAGGAAGATCCCCCTTATACAGCATCCAACTACTACAAATAATCCTTAAGTAATGACTCAGAGAGCAACCAAATAAAATCAAACACTGTTATCTCTGTGTTTTCCCTTCTCTCACAAACTAGAGGGATCCTGATGCCTTGACATAATCCCTCCTTTTCCCCCTTCCCTGAAATCCATAGGGGGAGTTATGAATGGTACAGCATTTCTCCACAGGACCTCCAGGCTCTTTAATCTCCTCTGAACACGTTTTCATCTTCAATTTCTCATCAATGGCAACCAGTGGCTTTGAGGATTCAATTTTCTCATTCTTATTAAAAAAGGACGTAAAGCTGAAATTCAAACTATTTCTCATTTGGAGGTGAGAAGTGGAGGGGTTGGTTTTCAAATGGTGCACAAAAGGCAGCTTTGATGTTTCACTCCTTATGCCCAGACCTGCCAAGCGACAGCATCAGGTCCCTATTCCTTCATGCCTCAGTTTCCCTCCTTGTGGTCACTCTGTGTATTCCCAGGGCATGGAGTGACAGGACAAGAGGGAATGGCTTCAAACTGGCAAAGAGTTGGGTTAGGTGAGATATTAGGGAAAAATATCCTAATATTTTTATGATATTAAAAGGATCAGTGTTGCCCAATCCTTAGAAGTGTCCAAGGCCACTTTGGACAGGGGTTGGAGCAACCTGGGATAGCGGGAGATGTCTCTGCCCATGGCAGGGGGTTGGAATGAAATGATCTTTACAGTTGTTTCCAACCCAAACCGTTCAACAATTCCATGAATAATACCATTCCTGAACTCTCTTCCCTGAGATGTCTCCACCAGGGATAAGAACATGGATTGGAACAGCACCTGGTGTCTGATGATGATGTGAGGAGTGATGCAGGTGACCCACAGGACGGGCATTTCCACTCAGCCCCACCCAAAGGAAGGATATGATGCCATGGGGGGATTTACCATAATATTTGAGAGCTCCCCTCATAGAGAAGAAATTCAGTCTTATTTCTCCCTGAGCTTTGAACCATCTGAGCTTCAAAGGTGCCTCATTCTTGTCTTGAAACTGGGGTTTCATACCTGTTCTAGGGGAACCCAGATCCCATTTCCCATAGGGTGTTTTCATCCCTCTAAGAGAACAGCAGAGAAGGGCTGAGACTCCTCCAGACACATTTTGCTTGTCACTGACTGCAGGGTACAAAACTCATTGGATTTTTCTTTCATTTTAAAGTGATGTGGATTCATTTTAGAAGTGAACAGGAGACTTTGCAAAGTCTGGGCAGGGGGTCAGAGGTGTGAGGCTCATTCTGTGTCCTTTTCAAATTCTGGTTAACAGAAGAGACATCAAGAATCTGTTACTTGGAGACCAGAGTTCGGGATACCCTTTGCATGATAATTTTTGCTAATGCTGTAAAATTAATAGACTCATTAGATGGGATGGCTGTTAGACAAATGAAATGGGTACAGATGAATTCACTCAGCCAAGTCCTGCCTTGCAGCACCTTCACATTGACCCAAGGATGTGCTTTGTGAGGAAACAAACTTATGCCAAGAGATTTGGAGGCTCGAGACAGAGTGGCAAGGTCTGAAAAAAAATCTTCCTGTGAGTGTGGGCAGGCCCTGGCACAGGTTGGGCAGAGAAGCTGTGGCTGCCTCGACCCTGGAAGAGTCCAAGGCAAGGCTGGATGGGCCTTGGAGCAACCTGAACTAGTGAAAGGTGTCCCTGCCATTGGTAGGGGTTGGAATTGGATAATTTTGAAGGTCCCTTCCAACCCAAACCATTCCATGATTTTATGAATTCCAAGGTCATGTCAGTCCCTTAGATTCTGGTTGTAGCTCTGCCAACCCCAGGAGACACAAAACAGCCCCTTTTCATCCTGCAGCCTCTTCATCAACCTCCTGCTCTCCAGAAGGATCCTCATTTCTCCATAGGAATCCTCATGTTCCTGATGACAGCTCTATATTGGAGGAGACAATAAGGGAGCAAAGGGGTTCAGGGCAGCAAAATTGAATCAGGACATCTTCTGCCTTCCACTGAATGCCTGACAGAGTCTTCTCCATCTCCTCCCAGCTTGAACCTGTCCTGCTTTACAAGGACTTCACATTCCCTTCACCACCAGCAGTTCAGAGACAAAGCACAGATGGATTTTGCCCTTTGTCCTTCAACCTCATGTCATGTCAACTCCAAAATGCATGGCCAGAAAAAAACTCATCTGTTAAACATACTAATTAATCCTAAGCTTAAAAATCCTTTCAGAGGCTTTCTATGGAATGACAGGACAAAGGGAATGGTTTTAAATTAAAAGAGGGTAAATTTAGATTAAAAGAAAGGGAGAAGTTCTTGAGTGTGAGGGTGAGGAGGCACCGACATGGGTTGTCCAGAGAAGTTGTGGATGTCTGTGCTGGTTTAAAGGCAAACCAGCAGGGGAAATGAAGAGTTTATAAGTCAGAGCTAAAATTTAATAATAATAATACAATAAATACACTGACACAAAGGGAAATTGCTTTCAATTCACAAACCCAGCAGTATAACCCAGTGTCCTGGGGCACAAACCCAAAGGGGCTTGTTAGCCCTTGTGCTGAGACCCCTGTGGCTCCCCCCCAAGTCCAGAGCAAAAGGAAGTGAAAAAACTGTTGGTGCAGGCGAGGGCTGTGGTCTGGTCGAGACTGGTGATCTCCTCCTGTTGAGGTCCTGCTGCTCCTCTGGATCCAACAAGAAGTTCCCAAGGTCTTACCCACCACTTATGTACCCTCAGGGAGCACCCAGTCCCTCCCCCAGGGTGGGGATTCACACAGTGGTTGATTAACGCTGGGAGCCAGGGGGTGTTGAGCTGTTGATGGCCCATTAGCAGCCACACCCCCTCAGGCTGGGTGTGAAGGTGCCAATGACTCCCTGGGCAGCTGCTGCTAATGGTCCTTTGTCCTTGGGGAATGAATAGAGGGGGTAGAATCCACAGCTTTGATCATTCCCACACAGTGTTAACTGGTCCCTCCTGCTGAACTAGGACAAGGTCCCATCCCTAGAAGTGTCCAAGGCCATGTTGGATGGGGCTTGGAGCAACCTGGGATAGTGGAAGGTGTCCCTGCCCATGGCAGGGTGATGGAGCTGGATGGTATTTAGTGTTCCTGCCAACCCAAAAATATTCTATATTTTTAGGATATATAAGTGTAAATCTCTGTCTTCTTCTCAGGGGTGATCAGCAATGCCAGAATCAAGGATTTCACTAAAAAAGCCTTAGAATCATCTCACCTGAGTGAAGGAGATCTTTGCTCCCTGTTGCCTCCAACTGCTTTGTCCACACCCCCGTGAATGTGCCCAGCACAATTCCAAAGTACAAAGCACTAGAGATTTTCCATCTATCAATTTCCCATATATCAGTTTTCTATATATCAATTTTCCATCTTTCAGTTTTCCTTGCCCTTCAGTCATTTCTGTTTCAGATGCATCTTTGTCCAGTCTGACATTCCAATCAATGCAGATACAAAAGGGATAAATCATCGGGTTTGTCTGAAATGGCAACAGCAGAGAGACACTTGAAAAACAAGGAAATATTTGCAGTGGTGGGGGCGGAACTGGCATCACTTACCAGCTGACAAGTCCCTTTCACATGCTAATGATATTAGTGAGGACCTTTTACACTCTACTTTCAGTGCTGCCTTTCCATCATTTATTTGAAGGGATAAAAAGAGGGGAAAAAAAGAGGAGAAAATGACTTTCTTGTGACCCTGCAGTGATAAACTTGAGTACATAAAGCTCCAGAAAGAGAAAACAAACAAGCCAACAAATCGCTTTTGAAGTTACACAGGAATTTGTTTTCTGTGGGTGCAGGGATTGAAAATATGAATAAATTTCAATGTCAAGGTTTTTTGGAGTTTCTGTTGGTAAAAATTGCAAGTTGGGTTTGTTGGTTTGAGGTTGGTTGGTTGGTTTGTTTTGGGGGTTGTTTTTGTTTGGTTGGGGGAGGTTGTGTCTTGTTTGGAGGTTTTTGTTTGGTTTGGGTTGGGTTTTTTGATGACTTAATTATAAATAATAGGAGAAAAAAACCCAACAAAAATAAATACTGGATTTTTAAAAATATGTCCTTTGAATTCAAAGCCATTTTCCCCTCATTGATTCATTTCAATAACACACAGAGGGAACACCCAAATTCAACAATTATTTCTGCGACATGATGCAAACCTTGAACATATTTTGTGGGTAATGAACACACATTGAGAAATACACTTTGTTGTTCACACAAAGCATTTTGTGGCATTTGGGATGCTCTGAGACATCCACATGGGGCTGGAGTTACTCACATCCTTCCAGAGCAGAAAATGCTTGGAAATGCCAGGACATGTGAAAGGACACACTGAGGTCTTGGATGTCAGTGGAAAGAAATTGAGATAATTAACAGTATGAGGGATAATGGAGATGGTGGAATTCAAAGCTCCAAACAACCAAATCACACCCAGTGTAGGATGTTTTGACCAACACCACCCTCTCCCACAGTGGGTCAGAGCCCCAGTGCCCACAGAAAGGTGCCCAGCATGAGTTGGTGAGATGGAAACACCTCTTGGAGCGAACCCTGGGCTTGACTCTTGCCCACACTTTGGGATTATGTTTGGGGTGCCCACAGGACATGTGGGGCTGATTGGCACAACACAGACCTCTCAGGAGCCTGTGCCCTCCTTGACCCAAAACCAGAAGCTGTGTGGGACTCTCTGGAGCATCTGTGAAGGCTCCAAGTGGACCTGTGAGGTCATAAAGCCCATTTATTTCACCATATCAACCCCTTCCTATCTTGGCAGCTTTCACTGGAAAATTTTCCTCAGAAAACTAAAACCAGGAGAGCTAAATCCTAATTATCCTGCCCTTGTCCCTCCCTTAATTTTGACATCTACACCTTTATGTAATAATAACCTTTTCAGGGTGCATTTGGCTGTGTGAAATCTTCTCCAGACCAACTGCTACACTTTCGTTATGGGAACAGTTCCCTTCCTGCTGCATCAGCTGCTGCAGCTTTTTTAACTTGAAAATATTCATCCCTTCAGTGTGATTTACCTGTGAAAAACAGCAATCTAAGTATGGGAGAGTTTAGTTTCTCAGAGCTGGTGGCATTAAACAATAATCAGGCAAGTTTGTCCAGCCCCACGTTATGAGAAGTGAGAACATTTCCTTGTTATCAGACAGGTTGGTAAATGACCTTTAAGTTCTTTTTTCCCCCCCTTTTCTCCAGCAAAGCACTTTTAACTTTGCATAGTCTCCTGAATAAAAATCTCCCTGATAATTACTTCTTCCAGCTCCTGTGCACTTGTCTCTAAATGACTTGTAAGCAAAGCCCACAAGCTGCAGGAGGCTTCGTTGGTCACAGCCACTCAGACCATGGCCTTGGAGAACAGAAGATTCCTCAGTGGAGGTGAGAAGTGACCTTAGGGCTCTCCAGCAGAGCAGAGCACACAAGATGACTTTCCCCACAGTATTATTATTATTGTCCTTTCCTGCTTGGCTCCAGCTCTGGCTGTTCCCATAACCTTCACCTTTTCCCTGGTTTTCCATGACAATGACCTCCAAATCTGTGTGGGATTCTGCCACTTATTGTGGCACAAACCTGCAGGAACTCAGTGACTTCCACTGTTCCCTTCCCAAGGGTAAAGTTGCCTCTGTAAGACATATAAAATAGTTATATTTTAAGACCTGAAGGTCTTAAAGTTTCTGTGAGAAGCAAGTTCCCAGCATTCCCCAGCTCCATCCCTCGTTATTGGAGTTACCAACTTCCTACAGCTTTGTGACATCCATGGAATAGGCTGACCTGAAAATTTCGTGTTTATCCATCACTGTTTTGTTTGCTCTTGCTGCCATTTCTCATGATCCCAAGTGGATTTAGAAAGGAAGGAAGTCAAGGAATAGTTCAACATACAGAGAGCTGGATCTCCTGTTTTTCAAGAGACATTCCCCTTCATCCAGAAGCCATGGAATAAGCTCTGCTGGTGAATCACAGGATGACCATGTTGGGCTGTGCAGGTGAGGGTTCACCTCCATAATCCAGGAGCCATGGAATAAACTCCACTGGTGAATCACAGGATGACCATGCTGAGTTGTACAGGTGAGGGTTCATCTCCATAATCCATGAGCCATGGAATAAGCTCCAGTGGTGAATCAATCACAGGATGACCATGTTGGGCTGTGCAGGTGAGGGTTCACCTCCATAATCCAGGAGCCATGGAATAAGCTCCAGTGGTGAATCACAGGAAGACCATGTTGGGCTGTGCAGGTGAGGGTTCACCTCCATAATCCAGGAGCCATGGAATAAGCTCCACTGGTGAATCAATCACAGGATGGCCATGTTGGGCTGTGCAGGTGAGGGTTCACCTCCATAATCCAGGAGCCATGGAATAAGCTCCTCTGGTGAATCACAGGATGACCATGTTGGGCTGTGCAGGTGAAGATTCATCTCCATGAACACACCACAAATCCTGAGGAAAGTCAGAGGGATGAAAATTGAAGGACTGATCAGCTTGAAGGAAACATCCTGAACAGCTTATCCCTAAGGAGAACAACTAGAACATCATCCCAAATAAGAAATACAGTGACATACAGCCTAGAGGACATAAAGGCTGTAGCACCTATTATGGGATGCAGGCAGAAGAGGATTTGGACTTCATAAACTTTTTCTGAGATAGTTTCAATAGTATTGTGGGAATACATGAGGATACTCGGAGTTGGTTAGAAAAAGAGGATCAACCTCTTGTCTCAGGCAACAAGTGATAAGACAAGGGGAAAAGGCCTCAAGTTGTGCCAGGGGAGACTCAGGTTGGATATTAGGAATGATTTCATCATTGAAAGGGTGGATAAGCACTGGAACAGGTCCAGAGAAGTGGTGGAATCACCATCCCTGGAAGTGCTCAAAAATGAGTGGAAGTGGCACTTCATGAAATGGTTTAGTGGGAATGGTGATGGTGGGTCAAAGATTGGACTTCATGATCTTGGAAGGCTTTTCCATCCTTAATAATTCTGTGATTCTAAGGGCCAAAACCAGGAAAAGTGAGGAATCAACAGGAATTGGGTAGAAGAAAGCAAGGGAAGTGAGAGGAGAGAGGGGACAAGAGGGGCTGCTCTGGTGTGCAGAGGCTGCTGGGCAGGGTGGGCTGAGCTGGTGAACTCCCACTCCAATCTCTGCTCTCATGAGGAGTGACGGGACACAAGGGAATGTCACAAAGCTCTCTCAGAGGAAGTTTAAGTTGGATCTCAGGAAAAGGGTCTTCCCCCAGGGAGTGGTTGAGCACTGGAAGAGCCTACCCAGGGCAGTGGGCAGAGCACCAAGGCTGCCAGAACTCAAGGAGTACTTGGACAACACTCTCAGAGACATGATGGGATTGTTGTAATTGTTCTGTGCAGGGCCAGGAATTGGACTTGATGATCCTTGTGAGTTCCTTCCAACTCAGGATATTCTTTGATTCTGTGATTCCTTGAAGCTTCAGGTCTCCAATGTCCAGGTGGCAGCAACTGAGAAGACCTGGGGATTTAGGAGCAGCTGCAGAATAGTCCATCCAAGGCTGGTTACAGGAGAAACCCATGCCTGTGCATGAGTCTTGCTGCAGCAACTTCAACCCTGGTTGGCTGGAAAGGAGGAACAGGATCAATCCCTCAGTGCTGTTCATGTTTCTAGGACTGCTGTGTATTTAAATGGAGGGTTTTTAATTGGATTCCTTGGTTTGTGTTTTCTTTCTGCATTGATCTGTGTGGCTGGCCATGTACATTCATAAATGAATATAAATATATAAAAATACAAATATATATAAAAATAAAACATACTGGGGAGCATCCAGCTGGAAAATGTGCTCTGTTTTACCACTGGCTGTACCTGGGGACAAGGTGCTACAGCAGCTTTCCATATTTTGGGTTATTGGGTTTAACAACCTCTAACAGACCAGAACAGACATCAGGGGACAGTAAAAGTAGAGGAAAAAGCAAAATAAAACAAACCAACAAAACAAAAAAAACCCCACCTAGTTATGGCACAATCAAAAAATGCCTGTGCAATAGTCAAGCAACTTCTCATGCCCTGGGCTTGTTTCTTGTAGTTGATCTGGTTCTCTTGGCTCCAGCTGGGAGGTTGTGCTATGATCTTGTTTTTATTATTTCTTAAATTAATGGCTGGTTATTTTTCTTCTTCTTCTTTGTTTTCTTTTTTCCATTTTCTCTATGACAACACTGCCTGTCTGGCATATGGTAGGATTTGTGGGGTTGTCCCATCAGGAGTTGACTTGATGATCCTTGTGGGTCCCTTCCAGCTCAGGATATTCTCTGATTCTCTATCAGATCAATGGCTTTTAACCCATTCTCTGCCTTCTTTATGTAGGGATTCTCCAGGTGCTGCCTAAAACCAGCCTAAAACCACAGTTTTTAATCAACTGTGCTGCAATGCCTTTTAAAGATCTTTTAAAACTGTGTTAAAGAAGAGAAATGTCCTCTTGGCCTGCATTTTTCTAACCTGCCCAAGGTCTCTCCTCATAAAATGAGAAGCCCTCCTGGCTTTGTTCTGCTCACTCAAGAGCTGGGCTTGCCTTCCTGAGCTCACACAATTGAGCCAGGTGGGATCTTCTCAGTCCATAAGCAGGACTATCTCCTGATTTCTCCTCACCAAACCCTCTCCAGGACTTTGCTCAGATCTCACGTCCCCTGTGGCTCCAGTGAACGAGCCCTGATATTGGAGGGCAAGTTATTTCTGTTATTTCCCCAAATGCACCAGTTCCCTCCCAGCTTTGTTGCTGCCTTCCATCTCACGTTGGTGACTGTGGTTTGGGAGGTGGCAAAACTCTTCTGGGGTGATATTTTCATCCTCTCTGAACTGACATTTCAAGCTTTAGCACAGAAGGCTGGCTCTGTTACCAGCAGGTTGCTTAATCCCTCTGTTCCTTATTTAACAAATGAAGAGCCTAATGAGGCTGGAGCTGCTCTCTCAATAAATTGTCAGGTCTTGAAAGCTAAAACCATCCTTCCCCAGGTGAATATTCACTGCTGAAACACCGAGTTGATGCCTTTGGATGGTGTTTTCATCCCAATTTAGCTACACCAGAGGGGGCATGAGAAAACATTCCTGTGGCAGGATGAGCTTCTGAGGGATTTTCAGTGAAAACAGGAGCTCTGTGGATTTATCTCCCATGAGAAAAGTGGAGACATCTCTGAAGTGCAAAGAAAAGTCATGTTTAGAAAGAGTGGAAAAGCCACCAATTCGAACAACATTCACCAGGGTAGATTTAGATGGGATATTGGGATGAAATCCTTCTCTGGGAGGGTGGGGAGACCCTGGCACAGGTTGCCCAGGGAAGCTGTGGGTGTCCCATCACTGGAAGGATGGATTTCCCCCCTGGAAGAGTTCAAGGCCAGGTTGAACAGGGCTTGGATCAACCTGGTCACATGGAGGAAGTCCTTGCTGGCTGCAGGAAGTTGGACTAGATGACTTCTAAAAGTCCTTTCCAACTCCAACCATTCCATGATTTTATGATCTTTGGGCCAAAGTGAGAATCAAGGGCAGCACTGAGACATCCTCTGTTGCATCCTGGGAATCCCTTTCCTCTGCTCTTTCTCCTCTTGCTTTTCTTCTGCTCTTCCACACATTCCAGGTCCCTTTCAAGGTGGAACACCCCATTTTTCCAGCAGCACTGGAGCAGTTCCCACCTTGGTGCTGCTCCCCCCACTTCTCCCTCCTCCCAACACTTCCCAGGGACATTTCACAGGTACAGCAACTGCTTGACATTGTTTTATTGAGATGGAGCTGATTTGCAAAGCACTGACCCCCCCCTCCTGGCTACCAAGCTGAGGAAAAAACCTCCTGGATATCAATAATCATGAGCTTATTTAAAAAAAAAAAAAAGCAGCCAGGCATGTGGTGATCATGGCAAAGTAGCTCTTAGGAAGAGCATCCCGAGCTTTCACGAGAGGTGTTGGCACATAAGAAATTGCTTAATGCAGCAAGGAAATCACTCAGTCATAAAGGCAGTTTATACTTTGGGTATTTCATTTTTGTTTATTTATTCTTTTTAGTGCTGTCTTGAAGAAAGAAAAAAGAATAAAAAGAGGGAGGGAGAGAGAAAACTAATAGTGGCTTTACATAGAAGGGTAACGGATCAGAACAGGCTGATCCATCAGCTGGGTTGGCACAACACGAGCTGAGAGCCACGTGGAGGCAAAGAAAGCTGTGTTGGACATTTTGATCTAATAGGAAGATGTCACCCTGCTAATGAGACATCTGAAGGGAAACTCACACTCAAAATCTACAACCCAGGGCAAAAGAAATGAAGATTTGCTTTCAGGTGTGGCTCTGAGATGTTCCTTTTTTGTGGTGAATCAGAGAATCACAGAGTCATGGAATCACAGAAGGTTTGGTTGGAATGGACCTTAAACATCCCCAATTCCAACCCCCTGCCATAAGCAGGGACACCTTCCACTAGACCAGGTTGCTCAGAGCCTCATCCAGCCTGGTCTTAATATATATATAGTATATTGTATATGTAATCGGAAATAAACTGTTGGTTTGGATGTGCTGGTATTGTCTGAACACCGAGGGCCAGGTCCACCAAAATGATGTCAGAAGAAACAGTCATGTGACACAGAAACTTGAGTGGCCACACAAAGTAGACCCACAGGTCTGTGTAGCTCCACATCTTCTTTGGACAGCCAAAAGAGGACTATGAGGATGGTGAAGGGTCAGGAGATGAAGCTGCGTGAGGAGCAGCTGAGGGCACTTGGTTTGTTCAGCTGGAGAAGAGGAGGCTGTGGGGAGTCCTCATCATGGTCTGGAGCTTCCTTGGGAGAGGAAGAAGAGGGGAAGGCACTGGTCTCTTCTCTGTGGTGACCAGTGACAGGACCCAGGGAATGGCTGGAGCTGCACCAGGGAAGGTTTAGGTTGGATATCAGGGAAAGGTTCCTCACCCAGAGGGTGGTGGGCACTGAACAGGCTCCCCAGGGCAGTGGGCACAGCACCAAGGCTGCCAGAGCTCAAGGAGCATTTGGACAACACTCTCAGGGACATGGTGGGATTATTGGAGTTGTCCTGAGCATGGCCAGGAGTTGGACTGAAACAGCACATCCCAAGAATATTGGTAAAGGAGAACCTGCATAAACCACGACATTTGAGTCTGTCTGATGCAGCCCCTCCATCCATGGTGGGATCCTTGGTCCTGTCCTGTGCAGAGCCAGGAGTGGCACTTGTGATGATCCTTGTGGGTCCCTTCCAGCTCAGGATATTCCATGATTCCATCAGCTGCTGGGAATACATCACAAAACATAAAGGCTGGGAAGTGATGGTGTGTAGGATCAGGAGTTGGTCTTGATGATCCTCATGGGTCCCTTCCAACTCAGTGTATTTTATGATTCTGTGATGTTTACCAGAATGTTCTTCCTGCTTCCAATGATCTCTGTGTGAGAAGATCCTGATCCAGGCATTTTATCTTTGAACTTTGAAGATCTAAATTCCTTTCCCTCCATGGAGCTGCCCCATTCCATTGCTTTGTGAGCTCCTCTCGGTGTATCACCCACAGTCCTCTGCAGCAAAGACCTCCACAGGTCTTTGAGAAGACCCAAAGTGTTTTCCCTGCTCAGAATTTGTCACTTCAAGCCCACAGTTTTTGACCTGGGACAGAATTTTTTCTCATCTGCTTTCTCTAGGCAAATAAGCAGTGTTATAACTTCTTTAATATCCTTTCTTTATTGTTCTTTTTTTTTTCCTGAACCCTGAGCTGAAGTCCTTGTGCCATGGGATGTCCTCAGAGGAGTCCTTTGCCTGTTCACTCTGTTTGACAAGAAACTCTTTATTCCTATCTGGAACTGGGAGGTGATGGAGGCAGCTGCTGAAAAAGGTAGTGGGAGGCACAAAGCAAATTTGCAGATATGAAATATTTTGTATTCACCCCTGTTAAAATCAGCACACAAAGCACATCTCCATCCCCTGCTTTTTTGCAGGAGGTGGGGAAGAGGCAGCAAATATTCCCACTTCTCCCAGCAAACAGGCTGGGACTGGGACTGGCATCCACTTCCCATCCAAGGGATTAGGTGGCCTGAAATAGGTCCCAGCTTTTCACACAGACACCCACTGTGGCTGCTTGGGATAAAATTGGGTGTGGTTCTTGCTGGGGTTTCGGTGCAGTGAGTTTTTTGGCTGTTGCCTTCAGAGCACAAAACATTCCACCCAGAGCCTGGCTGTTTGCTTTGACAAGAAAATGACTCTGTGACAGACACTGTCTTGCACTCCCTGCTCCCACAGCTCCCCAGGCTGGGAGATGCTGAATTTAGTGGTGATAAGAGTTGCACAGAAATCAGGAAATTTGTCCTCTGAGCCCTGCTTTACATGGTGGGAGGTTTTGGAGACCATCACTTGGTCTCAAATTTAGAAAAAAGGAGACAGTCACAGACAGTATCTCTCCTCTTGTCTTGCTGTGCATCTGTACAATCCATGAAAGTCAGCAAAGGGGTCAGAGTTTATCTGAAAGGCTCCTCCACAGGCTTGTAGGGCCACTGCCTGCCAGGTCCCACCATGACCCTCTTTCCAAGAGCTGTGTGTGGCTTTTGGGCTTGCCTTTTAGAGCAGATTTTGAACTTTATCCACTACAACGTTGCCACCTGCTTGTCTTAAACCAAACCTGGGTTGTCACCTGGTTCTGCCACTCACCAGCCCTTTCATCAGCTGCTGCCCAGTTCCATCAGCCTCTCCAGCCTTTGGATCCAATGAGTAATGTCACAAAATCATGGAATGGTTTGGGTTGAAAGTGTTCTTAAAGATCATCTGGTTCCAAACCTCTGCCATAGGCAGAGACGTCTTTCACTATCCCAGGTTGCTCCAAGCCCTGTCCAGCCTGGCCTTGGACACTTCCAGGGATGGGGCAGCCACAGCTTCTCTGGGCAACCTGTGCCAGGGCCCCACCACACCCACAGGGAAGAATTTTTTCCTAATATCTCATCTAAACCTCCTCCCTGTCAGTTTGAAGCCATTCCCCCTTGTCCTGTCACTCCAGGCCCTTTTAAAACGTCTCTCTCCATCTTCCTTGTTGGTTCCCTTCAGGTGCTGGAAGGTCACAATTAGGTCACACCCCTAAGCCTTTTGTTTTCCAGGATGAACAATCCAAAACTTCTCATCCTTTCCTCACAGCAGAGCTGCTCCATCCCTCTGATCATCTTGGTGTCCTCCTCTTGGATTGCTCCAACAGCTCCATGTCCTTCCTGTGCTGGGATCCCAGAGCTGGAGGCAACACTCAAGGTGGGGTGAATGGGAATGACTCAAGTACAGAAACCCTCACCAGATCCAAGTGGATGTTGGTTTGATCTCCAGCCTATTCTGACCTCTGAACTCTTCCTCAGCCTCCTGCTTTCATCACCCTAACCCTGTCCTGAAATTAATCTACTCCTCAAAAAGCAGAAATTCTTCCTAGAAATTCAGCCATTGCAAATCCATCCCAACCATCAACCCAAGCAGTGCAATCAGGACATTTTTATGGGCTTTAAAAGGCCACATTTAGAATCATAGAATCACAGAATGAATTGGGTTGGAAAAGACCTCCAAGATCATTGAGTCCAACCCTTGGTCCAACTCCAGTCCCTTTACCAGATCATGGCACTCAGTGCCACGGCCAAGCTCACCTTAAAAACCTCCAGGGATGGGGAATCCACCCCCTCTCTGGGCAGCCCATTCCAATGCCTGAGCACTCTCTCTGCAAAGAATTTCTCTCTGCTCTCCAACTTCAATTTCCCCTGGCAGAGCTTGAGCCCATCGTGCCCCCTTGTCCTATTGCTGAGTGCCTGGGTGTGATGACAATCCCCATGGCCAACTGGTGACCATCTGCCCATCTTGCTGAAGGTCCAGGTTGATGTTACATCACCCCAGCAATGGGACTTTGCTCCAGAGTCATTTCCTCAAGGCTTTGGTGCCTCAGCCTGGCACAGCTCCCAACCTCCA
The DNA here is from genome assembly GCF_047495875.1 of Pithys albifrons albifrons. NCBI lineage: Eukaryota > Metazoa > Chordata > Aves > Passeriformes > Thamnophilidae > Pithys > Pithys albifrons. The sequence goes on along the minus strand of NC_092461.1, from coordinate 28,404,571 downwards.
GCTGTGCTGGAGTCTCCCACACTCCTGCTGCAAGGCTGTCACATCCCTCAGCTGGTGTCACCTACCAAACACAGCTCTGGGGTGCTCCATCTCCCCTCTCCTGGCACTGATCTGCTGTTTTCACCGTAACATTTTGACATTTCTTTCCCTAAAACTGATTCCCATGATGATAATGATGAGAACTTCCTCGGCAGAGACAATTCCTCCAGCCTGCCAAGCTCATTCAGGCTTTATATTTAAAGGCTGGGATGCTCCTTGTGAGGACTCCTGAGGTGGATCACAGGGGGTATATCAGAGAACGCTCCAGCTTCAAATAGTGGTTGAGGACAAGAAGAAACAACCACTGCCAAAGGAAATTTCAGGAATTCTGACAAAATATTCCCGCTGGGAAACATGTGTTTTTTAAAGAAAGAGCAATCTGTCACTGTAGGACAGTTGACACCTTGGAAATTACAGTTGTGTTCTGATTTGGGGTGCACAAATCAGAAATGTGGACACCCTTGGAAAGAAGTGACAACTATTTGTTGTTCTAAGTGCAGGAGTTACAGGCAGGAGGTTCTAGTATGGCTTGGACACACAGTTGGTGTGTTCTGCAGGACATTCTGCTCCTTCTGGCTCCCTCGCTATCAAGGAGATCCAGAAATCATCACATCATCCAATCATAGACTCATTAACAATGGAAAAAACCTCCATCTAGTCCAACCATCAATGTAACACCACCACCATGTTCACCACTAAACCACGTCCTCAAGTGCCACATCCACATGTTTTTTGGACACTTCCAGGGATGGTGACTCCACATTAGAAGTTGACCTACAACCCCCAGGTAAGACAGAATCAACCACAACATTTATTTACAGCAAAAATGTTGCCACACAAGCAATTCTGAGGTGAGTTGGTCTTGTACCTCAAATCCAGATTAGCTTCTGACCTCAGAGACCAGAGGAGCAGATGTGCTGCTCCTAAAGTCTGGTATAACACACAAATGTCAAGGGCAGGGACATGAGTGGTCAGTTCCTTCCACTGCCAGGGCAGTGGAACAGTCTAAAGTGGGAAAGTCCCTCTTACCCACACTCATGGCCACCTCTCCACCTTCCCCATGGTGGCCAGCAGGTCTTTGCTGAGTGTTGACATTGACAGAGTGGATTCCCATGGCTGTTTCACCATCCCAAGGATTTCATTGCCTTGCTCACATACATCCTTAGAATCATGGAACCATTAAGGTTGGAAAAGACCTCCAAGATCATCAAGTCCAACCTTTGACCAAACACCACCAAGTTTACTGAACCATAAATGTGAAATGCCAGATCCAGTCATATTTTGAGCACTTCCAGGGGCACTTCCACCACTTCCCTGGGCAGTTCCAAAGCTTAACTACTCTTACAGTGAAGAGATTTTTCCCAATATCCAACTTGAACCTCCCCAGATGCACTTGGTATCATTTTTGTTGTCCTATCACCATCAGCCTGAGAGAAGAGACCAACCACCATCTCATCACAACCTCCCTTCAGGGAGTTGTAGGGGACAATAAGATTTCCCTTGAGTCTCCTTTCCTTCACACTGAACAACCTGAATATCCTCAGCTGCTCCTTGTAGGATTTATGTCCCAGACCTTTCACCAGCTTTGTTGCCCTTCTCTGGACACAACTTATGGTTACTATAATGCTTTGAGTTGAATAATCAGGAATGTCTTAAGAAAGAGGCATCAACTGTCCTGCAGCTGCTCCACTTTGGAGTCTGAAACCTTTAAGGTCTTCCTATCAATGGCAGTGCCAATAACCTTATAAAGCATCTGTCAGGCAGTGATTTAACTCTGTGAGACACAATCACATCTTACCTTGACTGCCCTGTTGGGAACTTTGGTATTCTCCACCAAAACCCTGGGATTTGCCCTGGGTGATGAATGACTTGGAGACATTGAAATGTCCATTTGTGTTTGGGCTCATAAAACACATTGAACATGGTGGGAAGTTGACTGTTCCCAAGGTAATGTTTTCCTAAACAGTCCAGCCAGGCTGGAGGATTGGAGCAGTTCATCAGCAGAAACTTCTCTGCATTGCTTTCTATTAAAATGCCTCTGTGTTCACAAGCAGGGTTGGAAATGCATTTCCATATTAATCCCCACCGTGTTTTCCTCAAGGTTAACACGAAGCAACAAAACAATCCCATCGGTCCTGGCGCTGTTGTTTGTTTTATTAAAATTCATGGGCCACCTTATCATTTTTGTCAAGCAACAAAGCAGTGTTAAAACTGGCAGTTCTATCAGAGGCAGATAAAATTCAGAGTACAGAAGGCTTAATCATTATTTATTTTTTTCCTACTCAACTGATTGCAAAATGACATGGATCTTCTTTTCTTCCCTTCCTTATGTCTCACACCTGTTTTATCTTCCCAACAATGCCTCGTTGATTTGGGGAGTAGAGGACCCTCTGTACTCAAATATCTGCCCACCTGCCTCATCCAGAGCAGAGATATCCACCTGCAGCTCCCTGAAAGAATTAAAGCCTTGTTCCAGGTGTGTCCAAAGCCAAGTTGGATGGAGCTCTGAGCAACCTGGTCCTGTGGAAGGTGTCCTTGCCCATGGCAGGGGGTTGGAACTCCATGATCTATAAGGCCCCTTCCAATCCAGACCATTCCATGCTTCTGTCATGTTTTTCCTCACTCTTTTGGATATTTCATGGCTGGATTTCCCTGAGGAAGTTGGAGCTGAAGGGTGAGGTGCTCTGTTGTTCCCAGTCTCTTTGAGGTTAGCAATCATCAGTCTAAGTTTGGTAGATGCTCTCCTTCTCTCATCTTGCTCCAATATGGTCCATGTCTTTACAGACTCAGCTCCTGGGAAACATGAATGGGGACAAAATTGGGATCACTGGGATGGATTTGCAACAGGCAGAATCCAGGAAATGCAGGAATGGCTTCAGGTTTTAAGGCCAATATTCATAGAATCAAAGAATGGGTTGGGTTAGAAGGGACCTTAAAGACCATTCAGTTCCAAACCCCTGCCATGGGACACCTTCCACTAGCCCAGGTTGCTCCAAGTCCCATCCAACCTGGCCTCGGACACTTCCAGGGATGAGGCAGCCACAGCTTCTCTGGGCAACCTGTTCCAAAGCCTCACCACACTTATAGCAAAGAATTATCTCCTGACATCTGATCTAAACTTGTCTGATGGCAGTTTGAGGCCATTCCTGCTTGTCCTGTCACTTCAGGCCCTTGTAAGTAGTTTTGCCCCATCTTTCCTGTGGGCTCCCTTCAGTACTGGATGGTCCCAATTAGGCCATTCCTAAACCTTCTCCAGGCTGAACAACCCCAACTCTCCCAGCTTTTCCTCCCTGCACAGCTGCTCCATCCCTCTGATCATCTTGGTGCCTCCTCTGGACCCCCTCCAAGAGCTCCATGTCCTTCCTGTGTTGGTCACCTCAAAGCTAGAGGCAGCTCTGCAGGTGGAGCTTCTCAAAACCACGTCATCACCAGTCACTCCAAAGACAGACTTCAACGCAGCTGGAGTCTGTTTTCTTCTCAATGATAGTCCTGATGAATGGACTCAGAGAGGCTTCCAGAATGTTCCTTAATCTCCAGACTGTGTTTGCAGGGAATGCAGAAGCATCAGCAGGATCTTTCCAGCTGTCATTTTGTTCAGTGAGGACTCTGCTGTCCTGCTCTTGTTGGTTGATGATTTATTAAGAGCTCTTTATGCCTGAGCCAATATTTCCTTCTGTTATCCTGTCTATTTGTGGTGCCCTCTGCAGCTCCACTACAGTGCTTTGATTTATGATTCATGCTATTTTATTTTCTTCAGAGTTCTGCTCTATTCATTTATGTCGCCCTAAAGAGCTGATTTCTAAAATGTGCCTGTCCCAGCAACTTCATCCAGGCCCTTCCTCCCCTGTCTGCACACAAAAATCATCTTGTCCTTTTGAATAAGTCATTGATTTAGAGAGAGGAATAATATTTTCATCAGAAGTTTTCATATCAGACCCAGTCTGGGGGTCATTAGTAAACATCTCCCACCTGTTAATGGGGATGATCTGAATTTCTGTGGGGCTTCTGTTAATAGGTAAAGGCCTAATTCAGAGATTCCTAAAAAATAAGTTGTTGTAATTAATGTCCTTTGTGTGTGGGGGGGAATATGTTGTTATGTAATTTTATTAGACTAAAATACATTTATAGACTTGGAAAAGAAAAAAGCCCTGTTTGTTGTCTCACAGAATATGCAAAATTCCCTGCTATGTGAGCTGGAAAGAAATTCTAGGACACTGAGACCTGAGAGGCAGCAAAGTCTCATTCCCTGCAGCCATTTCCCAGTATATATCTGGACTATTTTGAATATTCTAAGCAACAACACCCCTTTCCCTCCCTTCCCTTTTGCCTTTGGGGTGTTTCCACTCTGACTCCATCTGTTTCCTTTCCTTTTAGGCAACTTAAGACCTGCTCCCTGGTGCCATCACTCTCTCTTGTGTCTCTGGCTCTGATAAATCATGGAAACACAGAATCATAGAATCATAGAACAGAATCACAGAATTGATTGGGTTGGAAAAGACCTCTGAGAGCATCAAGTCCAACCCTTGGTCCAACTCCAGTCCCTTTACCAGATCATGGCACTCAGTGCCACGGCCAAGCTCAGGTTAAAAACCTCCAGGGATGGGGAATCCACCCCCTCTCTGGGCAGCCCATTCCAATCCCTGAGCACTCTCTCTGCAAAGAATTTCCTTCTGCTCTCCAACTTCAATTTCCCCTGGCAGAGCTTGAGCCCATCGTGCCCCCTTGTCCTATTGCTGAGTGCCTGGGAGAAGAGACCAACCCCCACCTGGCCACAACTTCCCTTCAGGCAGTTCCAGACAGTGCTGAGGTCACCTCTGAGCCTCCTCTTCTCCAGGCTAAACACCCCCAGCTCCCTCAGCCTCTCCCCACAGCACTTGTGCTCCACTCCCTTCTCCAGCCTCGTTGCTCTTCTCTGGCCCCGCTCCAGCCCCTCAAGATCTTTCCTCAACTGAGGGGCCCAGAACTGAACACAACACTCAAGGTGTGGCCTCCCCAAGGCAGAGTCCAGGGGAAGGGTCACTGCCCTGGGCCTGCTGGCCACGCTAGTTTGGATCCAGGCCAGGATCCCATTGGCCTTCTTGGCCACCTGGGCACACTGTTGGCTCCTGTTGAGCTTCCTGTCCCTCAGTCTCCCCAGATCCCTTCCTGCCTGGCTGCTCTCCAGCCACTCTCTGCCCAGCCTGGAGCGCTGCAGGGGGTTGGGGTGGCCAAAGGGCAGGACCTGCACTTGGTCTTGTTGAAGTTCATCCCATTGGAATCAGCCCATCCCTCAAGTCTATCCAGATCCCTCTGCAGAGCCCTCCTGCCTTCCACCAGGTCGACACTCCCTCCCAACTTGGTGTCATCAGCAAATTTGCTGCTGATGGACTCAATCCCCTCATCTAAATCATCAATAAAGATGTTAACAGGACTGGACCCAACACAGACCCCTGGGGACACCACTGGTGACCGGCTCCCAGCTGGATGCAGCTCCATTCACCAGCACTCTCTGGGCCCAACCCTCCAGCCAGCTCCTGATCCTGCAGAGGGTAACCCTTGTCCAGGCCATGGGCTACCAGCTTTTCCAGGAGTATATTATGGGAGACAGTGTCAAAGGCCTTGCTGAGGTCCAGATAGACACATCCACAACCTTCCCCTCATCCACCAGGTGGGTCACCTGATCGTAAAAAGAGATCAGGTTGGTCAGACAGGACCTGCCCCTCCTAAACCCACCATGGCTGGGTCTAATCCCTTGTCCACTCTGAAGGTGCTGTGTGATTGCACTCAGGATGATCTGCTCCATCATGGAATGGTCTGGGTTGGGACGAACCTTAAAGATCCTCTAATTCCAACTCTCTGCCATGGGCAGGGAGAAATCCTTGTTACTCTTTTCCAGGCAGGAAAACCAGAACATTGAACATCTGCTGGATACAACCACCATTTGTCTTGTATTCCCATGACTCTCCCTGGACTCAAAACGCACTCCTGGTACAACACTGAGAACATGTGACACAGGGGAATGGCTTTGAACTTGAAGACACCAGGAAGAGATGGGATATTGGGAAGAAATTCTTCCCTGGGAGGGTGGTGAGGCCCTGGCACAGGTTGGGCAGAGAAGCTGTGGCTGTCCCATCCCTGGAAGTGTTCAAGGTCTGGTTGGACAGGGCTTGGAGCAACCTGGTATAGTGGTGGCAACCCTTTCCATGATGGGGGCATTGGATATCTAAGGATTAATGATGATGGACTGACTGACCTGTCTCTGTCAAGCTCAGAGTGCCTGAGAGGAAGGAAGGGGGAGAAAAGAGAAGGGAGAAACAACCTTTCCCCTGAAATGGATGATTCCAATGAAAACCAGCCACTAACTGGGCTTAGATCCTTCCCAGTTATCACCTCAAATCAGTTCTTATATCCCAAAAAGAGATTTGTAATCCACCCTCTCTGGGATCACAGAAATTTGGTGTTTTCTCTGCCTTCAGCAGGGCTGGATGAGGAACAAGCTTCCAGCTTTGAAGATGTGGCCAATCCCCCTCTTTGCCAGGGTTTTTTTAAGGAGAATTGAGGAAAGCCACGGGCTGGCAGTGACATGAATGTCTCTGAGTCCCATGAGTGGAGAATCCCTCTCCTGAACTGTTATCCCTACCTATGGCAGAGAGGTCAGAATTAGATGATCTTGAAGGTCCCTTCCAACCCAACCCATTCTATGATTCTATGAATTTACACCAGTGGGTCCCACAGATCAGCCCCACACCTGAACTCAATTGTTCCTCCCATCATAAATTTTCCCACATCCCATGACTCACTTGGACCACAAGTTTCCACTGCTTTGCCACCCTTTTCCCATTCCCACCAGCCCAAACAAGCTTCCTGCTGCCCCACTCTTTGCTTTTCCTGTGGTTTGTGCTCATTTTGCCTTCTGAGCAGCTCCAGATCTCAGGCCATCTCCTCACAAACCTTTGTTCATTCCCCTCACCTCCAGCACATGACAAATGACTGAGTCATCCTTCCCCTGCAGGGTCCTGCTGGGTGTGACAACGAGTTTCTAATCTCACCCTATTGTTCATCCCTTTCTCCCCTTAACCTCAATCAGTTCGAGGTGTCAACAGCACTTGCTGGAAATCACTTATCGCCCACAGAATTTATTTAGAATTAATCAGAGACAATTTGAGGTGTTTATTAAAGCAGCAACAGCCTCAGCCTGACCTTGCAACAGCATTTCTGTTTCAAAGAAACCGCTTTTTCCTTTTTTGTTGTTGTTCATTTGTTTTGTGGGGTTTTTTTTAATTGTTGTTGTTTCAGCTGAGTTGAAAAACTCGGGAATTAAGGAACTAAGGAAGGTGAAAGCAGAGGCTGAGCTTCAAGGAAAGGCCAGAGACAAATTGTCCTCAATAGATTGATATTTTCTCTGGGGTTTTTTGCATTTGTTTGAGAGAAGAGAACAAAACTATGCAGGAATCACCTGCCCAGGCCCTGTGTGAGCTGCAACAGGATCTTACCGTGCTGGTTCCCTCCCCAGACCTCATCTCCTCAGACAGACAGAAGTGGCAAGACAAGGTCACATGGAAATGCTGTTTTATTTCCCCTTCCTTCCTAAATTGTTTGCAACTGAAAGCAAAACATGGTTTATTTTCTGCTACTGAGGAAAGTCTCCTTGGTACTGACTAATTAAACTGGAATGGATGGCTTTACCCAGAGAAACATTTAGTTCTCTTGGAGAGACACAGACCTTCCCTGTCTCCATCCTCAGGTCAATATTTACCCATAAAATCCCATAAATTTGAAATATATTCCATATGACAGTTCAGTAATTAGGGAATAGCTCCCAGCTCCTGAGAAAACCTTTCACTCAGGTCTGGATTAAATCCCTCTGCAGAGGTTGGACCCCTCAACTCAGCAGTCACAGTCAGTGGTTTTACTCTTAACGTTTATTTTTCCCTCTGTTATTTACCCAATCCTAAGCAAGTCAGAGCTGTCACAGATTTCAATGACCCCACATACTAATTCTGATCAGTTCTGACCCCATAATTTGTAGACCTGCTCTATATACCTGAGGTGGACATTGTGCCACAGTCAAAGGAAATCAAAACCCAAGCCTGCTGACTCTGCTGGGACTGACTGGCTGGTGCTTTCCAAACCTCAGCATCTGCAAAGACCTGTCTTTGTGGGAGTGCAGAAGGGCTTTCCAACCTGTCAAGCCACTTGGCAGCTCCCTGTCAGCCTGAAATGTTAAACATCTCCTGTTGAGAGCTCTGTGCTGCTGGGAGAGCCTCGGAGCCTCCCTCTCTCCAGATGAAGCAGCAGCTCGGTCAGAGCCGCTGACCTCGTATTCCCAAACTCATTTCTGCTTTAATCAGCCTTGTCAAAGCCTGGCTCTCCCAGGGAGAAATCTCTCACTTCTCATCTCTCCACCTCCTCCATCCCAGGGCTCATTCCTTCGTGTATCCAGAGCCACGTTCATCAATCAAGAGGATAAGATGTGCAAGCTCCTGATTACAAGGAAAATTATTGAGTTCCACCAAATCACTACCCCAGAGGATGATAAATCAAGTCCTACAGAAACTGTCTTTTCACCACCTAGCAGAGGGTTTTCCAAACTCAGAGGCATCAGATCCTTATAATAAAATGTAATTCTTCCAAATAGCATCTTTCTGTTCCCTGTCTGCCCACCCAACCTAATGTTGAGTCTGTTCAGCATCAGTTGTGGAGAGCAAAGTCAGGACATTTGTTCCTTTGTTTTAAGAAATCTGTCCCCAAATATTTTTTTTTCTCCAGTTTCTCCACAAAGTTTCAGGATAAATGAGCATATTTGGGCCAAGTAAATAATTCACTAGGGAAAAATTCTTGTGGTAATTCTTGGGTTGGTCCTGTGCAGGGTCAGGAGTTGGACTCAATCCTTGTGGGTCCCTTCCAATTCAAGGTGTTTAATGACTGTATGGAATAGTTTTCTGTCTCTTTCTTTGTGCTTATTTAGCCTTTGCATCATCTCTTTATCTTAAACTGGCCAAGAAATTGCATGTTAATGTTCTCCATCAAGAGAGAAAAAGCTACAAACTGTAGGAAGGTGACATAGAGGGGGGAAAAGGAATGAATAACACACACATAAAGTTTCAACTTGGAAACTTTAAACTTGGAACAAAAGAAGTGGAGGACAGTTACTTCTAACCCAGTAATAAACTGCTCAAATCATCAGCATGGTCACCTGTCTTCATAACACCATAAACATCATAATTAAAGCCGGCAGGATGTGAGGAGAGTGACCCTGAAAACACTTTTCATGCTACAGCAGCTGGAAAATGAGCCCAGGGATGTCTGAACCGGGGGGTGCATCATGTTACCCATCAAATGATGTGCCAAGAAAGATCCTCTGCTGCTTCCTGAGCTCCCTCCTCCTTGAGAATGGATGATGCACCAGGGATTTATAAATTAACCCACGAGCAGCTTCGATTTGCCCACAAATATTCTGCTGGACTGTGCAAATTGAACGTTGGTGCATGAGTGGAGTTATCTCAGTTGGAATTGCACTCCGACAATCTTCATTTGCATAAGTCAGAGATTGTAATGACTTACTCAACTAAGCATACCCGTGCAGTTAATTACTTTTCTCCAAATGAAATGCCAAAATTATTTCCCAGCAGGGAAAGGCGATTGCTCACCCAGAGCAGCACAGGATGCTGTCGGGTTTAAAACAATTAATGTGAAATGAATTTTAACACATCACTGAACCACAGTTAGGGAGCAATGCAAAGCATCCTGTGACCAAGACAGCAGCTCAACTGGCAAGTCCATTCCAAGGAATCCTGGAATGAGGAAACACGTGGAGCACCTTAGTCTTTAGGAGGAAGCAGCCCTGGTAAGGTGAGAGGGAAAAGCAGAGCTCCTGAGAGAGCAGAAGTTCTCTTGGGGAGAACAAGCTTGAAAATCAGCAGATAAAAGCAGATTCTTCCTGTTCCCACCTTGGATTTCCACCTCACAAGAGGGGGTGGTAAAGTTCTCAAGAGCTTTGGAGAAGATAAAACAGAGATAAAAACTGTGTCCTGGTTGGTCAAGACCAGGCTGGATGGGGGTCTGAACAACCTGGTCTAGTGGAAGGTGTCCCTGATCATGGCAGGAGGTTGGAACAAGATGATCCTGAAAGTCTCTTCCAACCCAAACCATTCTATGAGTCTATGAACAGTTGAGATAAAATAATGCCCCAAGCCAGGGGGGTGACACGACACTGCCAGGCTGGGACTGTGCTGGGAAGTTTGGGACACTCCCATGTTTGAGATACGGACCCACCATTATTTATTAACTTAAATTTAGCTGCAATTTGACCTCAGTTGGGTTGGCCCAGCATATCCTGATGTATCTCCAGGTGGGAATGTTGGGGAGAGATGCCCATGGCTTTAGTTTGAGCAAAGCACCAGGAAGATAAAGCAGCCTCTAATAATTCACTGGCACTCCCCCTCACTGTCCCTGCATCCATAATATGTGCCAGCCCTTCCAGGTCCCATGGATTTTGGATAGTCTCCTCTAGGAATTACACAAGGGGTGGATATCTCCCAGTTTTCCAGTCCAGGGATCATGGACAACTTGTCAGGGTCCTGTTGCAAGTGAGTGTTTTAAGGTCACTTATAACTTCTGGCAGACTTACACCAACACTGGAGATTTTTTTCTGTTTCCATCAGAAATCAAATGTATTTTAAAACTGTCAAATGCTTTGAACAGGTTGATTTCTCTCTGTCCTGCTCCAACTCAGACATAGCTTTGAGCCTGATCCAGTGGAAGATGTCCCTGCCCATAGCAGGGGGTTTGAAACTTGATGATCTAGAAGGTTCCTTCCAACTCAAACCACTCTGATTCTCTGAAATAATATTCTCTGGAACCATTGTAGGTCCTGCATCTTCCCTGCAGCCCCTTGAAACCTGTTGTTTTTTTGAACCCCTCTCAAGGGTATCTGAGTGTCTGCTGATGTTTTATTCAGTTTAAACGTGTTTGTGTTCAAAAAAACAAGGCAAGTTTTTGGCAGTGAATCCAATTCCAGTGGGACAATAAAAAAAAAAAACTTTAGGCTGAGGAGGATTCCCAGAGCACAGTGACCCACAGAAATCCATAACTGCAGCCACAACAAACTCTAACCAGGCTGCAAACTCTGGAACACAAGGCAGTGAGTTTGTTCTGATCTCTGCCTGCATAAATTTGTATTCCTGAATGTTTCTGTGTGGACAAGTGTAACATTCCAGCCCTGGGATGTCTGGGCTTACAGCTCAGCCAGGAGGTTGCCTTTAATACATATATTTTTGTGTGTGTGTGTATATATATATATATATATATGTATGTTTCTTTAATACCTTGAGATAGTGTTGAGAGAACAAGCCACAGACTTGTTCCCAAGGAATTTATTTATTAGTTTGGGGGAGAAAATAAGGGAATTTGGCAAAGGTTCAACAAGGGCACCACACAGGCCAGACAAAATGTTCCACCACAATATTGACCCAGCACACACTAATCCACAACACTTGAGTCAAGATCCACTCCCTCCATGGCACTTAAGTCAAAATGTAATCCCTCCAGCTCCAAACCACCCAAAGCATCAAGAAAGAAGCAAAGAAAGAGAAGCAGAGGGAGCAAGAAGGGAGAAGGAGAAAGAAGGAGAGGCAGATCCTTGAGGAACCTTGTGGCAGAGCAGCTCCCACAGGTCCAGATGGCAGGTCCATGACACGTGGCACACCTGCCTATGCCTTTGGCTTTATCTCCTCTGGTCTCCATGGCCAACCCCCCCAGGGCCTCTCTGACCTACTGGCCACTCTGGGGCTCCAAGCCAGGGTGAGGGGCAGTGCCCTCACTATCCTGCCCATCTGAACTGGGTCAGAGCTCCAGGAGCTGGGGAGGTTCCATGTCATCAGTGCCCTCACTGTCCCTGCCCATCTGAGCTGGGTCAGAGCTCCAGGAGCTTGGATGTTCCAGTGTGGGCAGTGCCCTCACTGTCCCTGCCCATCTGAGCTGGGTCAGAGCTCCAGGAGCTGTGGATGTTTCAGTGTGGGCAGTGCCCTCACTGTCCCTGCCCATCTGTGCTGGGTCAGAGCTCCAGGAGCTGTGGCTGTTCCACTGTGGCAGTGCCCTCACTGTGCTGTCCATCTGAGCTGAGTTAGGGGCTCCAGGAGCTGTGGATGTTTCAGTGTGGGCAGTGCCCTCACTGTCCCTGCCCATCTGTGCTGGGTCAGAGCTCCAGGAGCTGTGGCTGTTCCACTGTGGCAGTGCCCTCACTGTGCTGTCCATCTGAGCTGAGTTAGGGGCTCCAGGAGCTGTGGATGTTCCAGTGTGGGCAGTGCCCTCAATGTCCCTGCCCATCTGAGCTGGGTCAGGGCTCCAGGAACTGTGGATGTTCCAGTGTGGGCAGTGCCCTCAATGTCCCTGCCCATCTGAGCTGGGTCAGAGCTCCAGGAGCTGGGAAGGTTCCGGTGTGGGCAGTGCCCTCACTGTCCCTGCCCATCTGAGCTGGGTCAGAGCTCCAGGAGCTGTGGATGTTCCACTGTGGCACTGCCCTCACTGTGCTGCCCATCTGAGCTGTGTCAGAGCTCCAGGAGCTGGGGATGTTCAGTGTGGGCAGTGCCCTCACTGTCCCTGCCCATCTGAGCTGGGTCAGAGCTCCAAGAGCTGTGGATGTTCCACTGTGGCAGTGCCCTCACTGTGCTGCCCATCTGAGCTGTGTCAGAGCTCCAGGAGCTGGGGATGTTACAGTTTTCCCAGGCTGTTTGTGACTGGCAGCCACTCCAGAGCTTCTCCATGTGGGTTCCAAGGGCTACCTGAAGGGCTACAAGGCCACCCCACCTCTTTGAGGTTCAACCCATTCTTTCCCCCTCCCCCCCACACACAAACCCCCCGACACGGTGGTTCTGACCCCATAATGACTGATCTGTGTCTAACAACAAGGATGGTGATGAAGCCACTGTTCAAGACAGAGAACAGAGGATTGCTCCGTGATCTGAAGGTCTTGCAGCTCCACTGCACTCAAGTGTCAGTCACTCCCAGCTTGGAGATGTGGGGCTGTGATTTCCCCTTTAGAAAGTGCTCCTCAAGTAGCCTGATTTGCTTTGCTTTTAATGCATGGATTATCAGTTTAATTTCCATGAAGTTTTTAATCTGCAATTTCATTTAGAAGATTTTTGTCAAGTGATTGTTGCAATTTGTTCTGCTGGGTGCTCTCAGAGGAACGTCTGCCTTCCAAAAATACACCTCTTGGCTTTTATCACAGAACTCTGGAAGATTCTTGTGAAACCAAATTCTTCAGACCTCCGAGAGCCACAAAGGGCCTTTTCCCTCTTCTTTTCTGTGGCAGGAAGACTCCAGTGGAACTGGAAAGGGTTTTACCCAACCAGGAGGTGGGAATGGCACCCAGGCCAAGGTACAAGGTTATAAAACATGGGAATTGCTGTGGAAATCATTCCAACTCTCTGCAAAATGCAAAAAGGAGAGTGAGACAGAGAGATCAGACAAATCAAAGGTCCATCTGGTTTTAGTAGGTTTACAGAATCCCAGAATCCCAGACTGTTCTGAGCTGGAAGGGACCCACAAGGATCAACGAGTCCAGCTCTTCAGTCAATGGCCCACACAGGGGATTGAACCCATGACCTTGGCATTATTACAACCAAGTTTTAACCAACTGAGCTAATCCCAGGTTAGGTTAGATATTATTTACATTAGATATTTGGAAGGAGTTCTTTGTTGTAGGGGTGGTGAGGCACTGACAAGGTTTGCCAGAGAGGTTATGGAATCCTCATCCCTGGAAGTGTTTGAAGACAGGCTGAATGTGGCTCTGAGCAACCTGGACTAGTGGAAGGTGTCCCTGCCCATGGCAGAGAGTTGGAACAAGATGGTCTTGAAGATCCCTTCCAACCCAAACCATGATAGGATTGAAGGATTCTATGACCTGGCTCTGCATCCCACCCCTGACAGTGATCAGTGGCAGATATTTAAGGAAACATGATGAACCCCAGACATGCTAAGAGTGATCTAATGGGGCAACATGACACAGAGATCCTTCACTGGGACCTAAAATGCCCTCAGCAACCCCAAGCCCATCCCTACCAGAAGGGGTAATTAGTTCACACATAAATCCCTGTGGAGGGAGGAACTTTCTTGAGGCACCAAAATATTTCTGGTTCTCAACACAGACTCTTGCCCTGCTGAAAAACTGGCAGGTCCAGTTGGGTTCTGGGACACTCAAGGTAGAGCCTGGTGTGAGTGGAATGTGCTTCTGGCATAACAGCAGCCAATACCACCCCTCCTGCTTTCTCTCCTCTTCTCCTCCATCAGGTGCATCCCACAATGTTCTTCCCCACCCCAGCTCTTTTGGGCTCTTCCAATCCCTCCAAATCCATTTTTTCCCCTCCCTTTCCTGTTCCATCATCAACCCAGAGGTCACACTAATCCCTCAGTTGGGTGTTCACAGCATCCTGGAATGGTTTGGCTTGGAAGGGACCTTAAATACTTTCTTGTTCCAACCCCTGCCATGGGCAGGGACACCTTCCACTAGACCAGGTTGCTCAAATCCTCATCCAACACAGTCTTGAAATTTTGGTGCATTTAACTTTTCAGAGTGTTATGTCCTTCTGTTCCTATTAGATAGCTCATATTTTTCATTTAGAGCTTATCTTTTAAAGAAAATAAAATCCAGTCAAAGGCAGTTTGAGTGACAGCAGGATGTTTCCTTCCCCATGGAACTGAAAATTGAGACGTACTTAGAACAAATACCTGCAGGTGCAGAGCTGCAACTTCTCCCATCCTCCTCTCAAGAAATGCACCTGGAGGCACTTCCATGACTCTGAACCTTTTCTTAAGTCAGGAAAAGTCTCAGGGGACTGAATGTGCTGCTCTTACCTTTCCTGCAGCAAGATTTACCCTTATTAAAATCCCTTTCAGGGTATTTGAGGGGCATGAGGCAATGTGAGCTGCTGTGAGAAGCTGATTTAAATCAGAACATCGTCAAAGGCTGGGATCTGGGATCTGGGAATCTCCAATATGATGTTTCTCATCCTCCATCTCCTGAGTGCTGGCATTGTTGACCACCAATCTGGGTGTGAACAACGTGCATGGAGCAGAAGATGAGCTGAGAGATGAGATGTGGGACGTGGATTTGGCCCCACACTCTCCTGAGCCTTGAGGACTCCACTTGCATTTGCTTTTATGCCTGTGCCAACAGAGAGACAAACTCCTTGGCACTGCCCTGATCTCCAACCAGCTGAGTCAAGAGGGCTCTGCAGAGGGATCTAGACAGACTTGAGAGATGGGCTGATTCCAGTGGGATGAAGTTCAACAAGGCCAAGTGCAGGTCCTGCCCTTTGGCCACCCCAATCCCCTGCAGCGCTCCAGGCTGGGCACAGAGTGGCTGGAGAGCAGCCAGGCAGGAAGGGACCTGGGGGGACTGAGGGACAGGAAGCTCAACAGGAGCCAACAGTGTGCCCAGGTGGCCAAGAAGGCCAATGGGATCCTGGCCTGGATCCAAACTAGCGTGGCCAGCAGGCCCAGGGCAGTGACCCTTCCCCTGGACTCTGCCTTGGGGAGGCCACACCTTGAGTGTTGTGTTCAGTTCTGGGCCCCTCAGGTCAGGAAAGAGATTGAGGGGCTGGAGCGGGGCCAGAGAAGAGCAACGAGGCTGGAGAAGGGACTGGAGCACAAGTGCTGTGGGGAGAGGCTGAGGGAGCTGGGGGTGTTTAGCCTGGAGAAGAGGAGGCTCAGAGGTGACCTCAGCACTATCTGGAACTGCCTGAAGGGAAGTTGTGGCCAGGTGGGGCTTGGTCTCTTCTCCCAGGCACTCAGCAATAGGACAAGGGGGCACGATGGGCTCAAGCTCTGCCAGGGGAAATTGAAGTTGGAGAGCAGAGAGAAATTCTTTGCAGAGAGAGTGCTCAGGGATTGGAATGGACTGCCCAGAGAGGGGGTGGATTCCCCATCCCTGGAGGTTTTTCAGCTGAGCTTGGCCGTGGCACTGAGTGCCATGATCTGGTAAAGGGACTGGAGTTGGACCAAGGGTTGGCCTTGATGATCTTGGAGGTCTTTTCCAAATCAGTCAATTCTACTGTTCTGTGATTCTCTCTGTGGGTCTCTGTGGATTTTGGCTTTGGGATCCTGTTCCCACAGCTCTTAATGCATTTTAGGCATTTAACCTTTCTAGGAACTGGGTTGTTCAATATTTGCTGTTCCCCACAAAACCTACTCTATCCTTGCCTGGTATTTCTTCCATTCTGTCCCAAGGTTACCCCTGAAAGAAACACTACCAGAAACTGAGATTCCTTTTGCTGCAAGAATTAAGGTCACCCTATTTATTTCAAGCACCAAACGGTCCATTTTGCTCCTGGGAACTCCTCTTGCTTAAAATTGTCACAGAATCCTACAGTGGCTTGGGTGGGAAGGGAACTTCAAGACCATCCAGTTCCAATCCCATGCCATGGACAGGGACACCTTCCATAGACTAGGTTACTCAAAGCCTCATCCGACTTCTCCAGGATGAACAATCCCAACTCTCCCACCTTTCCTCCCTGCAGAGCTGCTCCATCCCTCTGATCATCTTGATGCCTCCTCTGGACTCCCTCCACCAGCTCCATGTCCTTCCTGTGCTGGGGACACCAGGCCAGCACTGAAGGGTCCCACAAGAGAGGGCTAGAAAAGCAGAATAACCTCCTTAACCTCTGCACACTCTGCTTTTGATGCAGCCCAGGATACAATTTGCTTTCTGAGCTGCTAAATTATGCAGGAACAACCCAAAATCGAGTAGGAAGGACGGAATTTCCAGTAACCAGCACTCACCCCAGTGCTCTGAAATAAAACTCCATCATGGACTGAAGTGTTGTCCCTTTAAAACCCTTAATGACTCGTGAATTCCTCTGAACTGAAAATGGAAGAAAAGTGGTGCTTCATTTTGCAAACGATACACTAATTAATTCCCGAGCTATTACCAAGGAGTCATTATGTTGTTATATCATAATTAAAGCACATTGTGAATTTCAGGCTTGGTTTGTTGGTTTGTTTAGCTGGAATTTTTTTTTACTGTTTTTCCTGCTATCGGTTCATGGTGGAAACCTTGGAAGGAAAACTGAAATAAAGGAGATTTAGACAGGGATGAAATTCCTTCCTGAGGGGGTGGTGAAGACCTGGAGTTGCCCAGAGAAGCTGTGGCTGCCCCATCCCTGGCAGTGTTCAAGGCCAGGTTGGATGGGGCTTGGAGCAACCTGAGGTGGTGGATGGTGTCCTTCTCCATGGCAGGGGGTTGGAACTGGATGATCTTTAAGGTCCCTCCCAACCCAAACCACTCTATGATTCTGACAAATGATATTATTTGGAACTATTGCAGATCCTGTATCATCCCTTCAGTCCACTGAAATCTGTTGTTGCCTCAGCCAGAACACATTTAAACTGAATAAAATATTAAAAATAATCACTGTGATTTTATGAGTTTGGAAGGTCTCAGATGAGCACATAGAATCACAGAATCCTTGGTTAGAAGGGACCTACAAGATATTTCATTCCACCCCCTGCCATGGGCAGGGACACCTTCCACCATCCCAAGCTGCTCCAAGCCCCATCCAACCTGGCCTTGGACACTTCCAGAATGAGACATCCATAACTTCTCTGGACAACACATTCCAGTGTCCCACCACCATCCTAATTAATATTTTTTTACCCATATCTAATGCCAAGTCAGTCTCTAAACCACCCAGAGTTTGATATCCAGAGACACCATTCCCAGACCCAGCAAACAAAACCAACCCTCAGACATCCCAGACAGACAGGAGCAGGTTTTTCCTGGCTATGGGAGCAGGAGTAAACCCCTGGCAGATGCTCCAGATGGAACATATTTTCTCCAGGCACCTCTCTGGGATGGAGCTGCTTATTGTGCAGAGAAAAAAAACATATCCTTGGAGTGGAAGTTGTGAGAACTTGGCAGCCTCAGAAAAACACAAGTACAGTATATATTGAATATGTTGGATATTGAATATGTTGTATATTGAAAGGGACCTGGGGGGACTGAGGGACAGGAAACTCAACAGGAGCCAAGAGTGTGCCCAGATGGCCAAGAAGGCCAATGGGATCCTGGCCTGCATCCAAACTAGCGTGGCCAGCAGGCCCAGGGCAGTGACCCTTCCCCTGGACTCTGCCTTGGGGAGGCCACACCTTGAGTGTTGTGTTCAGTTCTGGGCCCCTCAGTTGAGGAAAGATCTTGAGGGGCTGGAGCGGGGCCAGAGAAGAGCAACGAGGCTGGAGAAGGGAGTGGAGCACAAGTGCTGTGGGGAGAGGCTGAGGGAGCTGGGGGTGTTTAGCCTGGAGAAGAGGAGGCTCAGAGGTAACCTCAGCACTGTCTGGAACTGCCTGAAGGGAAGTTCTGGCCAGGTGGGGGTTGGTCTCTTCTCCCAGACACTCAGCAATAGGACAAGGGGGCACGATGGGCTCAAGCTCTGCCAGGGGAAATTGAAGTTGGAGAGCAGAAGGAAATTCTTTGCAGAGAGAGTGCTCAGGGATTGGAATGGGCTGCCCAGAGAGGGGGTGGATTCCCCATCCCTGGAGGTTTTTCAGCTGAGCTTGGCCGTGGCACTGAGTGCCATGATCTGGTAAAGGGACTGGAGTTGGACCAAGGGTTGGACTTGATGAACTCAGAGGTCTTTTCCAACCCAATCCATTCTATGATTCTATGATTCTATATTTAATATTCAGAACTTCTGAGAGAGTGTGCTGAGTCTCTTCAGGACCTTACACTTTGCTTAATCCAATTTGGGTCAAAAGTACAAAATAATGAAAATCCCTGAGCATCAGTAACTCTCCAGATCTTCAGAAATGGGTGGAATCAAACTGAATTTTCATTTTAAAAACTGGTTTTTAATCTCAGCTTGTTACAAAATCTTCTTACTCTGTTTATAAGTATTTTTTTTGTTTCTTTTTCTTCTTCTTCTTGCTCCATTGACAAAACATGTGGTGATTTCAGCCCTGCAAATGGAATTTTGCAGTTTGCTCAGGGCTTGGCTCCACTGGGTGTTGCAGCACAAAACAAACCCAAACTTGCCCAATATTTTTTTGCAGTGTAAAAAAAAAAAAAAAGAAACCAACAAACACCTTTTTCCCACCTGGAATTTCGCTACTGACACATCTCCTGCACAAACAGGTTCTGCCTGGGGTGACTCCACCCATCCCAAACCTGGTGTTTCTAAAGGAATTTTCACAGCTCTTTAAGACAAACATAGACATGCAAGTTGCTGGAATCAAACCCCCCATTCCTTGTGCTCCAGAATACCTCACCTTGATATATTTAATGCAGTTTGGGACAAAAATTCCTTCTTTTCTGCTTATGTGGATGATAAACTCTATTGTGATATTTAGGGTTTCATGGAATGAAGTCAAGCAACAGCCTTATCTTTACCTGGAAGAGCTGCTGGGAATTTTTATCACCTGTGATCAACGTGCTGAGGATTTCCTGGAGTTTCATGGCAACCTCTCTCTCTTTGTAGGGAGAAATACTCTCCCAAAATACATAGAGATCCAATCAGTGAGTGTTTCCTCCAGTGGAAAGCAGCAGCTCTCAAAAATTCATCCATCCAGTGTTTTAATTTTGGGGCCAGATGCAAATTCGACTTTAATTGCCCACAAGCTTAACTGATCATTGAGATACCCATCGAACTGGATGTGCCAGAGAGGTACAAATGATTGTGCAGTAGATCTGGACCTCCTCCTGTTAACAGGAGATGAAATGCTGTTCAACAAAGTCATTCCTTGCCCATCAGTCGCCTGCAGGCGTCTCACTGAGTCCTGCTCATTGAAACTCCTCCATATCACTTAACTCTTCTGATTTCCAGTGCAGGAAATCACTTGTGCTGGGTTTTCTAGTTGTATAGGATCATCAGAGTCCTGACATGCCTATTCCTATTGGTCATAGAATCACAGAATGGTTTGGGTTTGAAGGAACCTTCAAGAACTTCTCGTTCCAAACCCCTGCCTTGGACCTTCTACCAGCCCAGGTTGCTCAGAACTCCATCCAATCTGGCTGATTGATAAGAGAGGTCATATAATAAGGCACAGGTCTGTCTTATCCCAAGAAATATTCCCTACAGGAAATGCCCTGGTTGATGTGGGGTGTGACAGAACAACATCCCCAGTGTGAAGGCCGTGCCAGTGGAAGCAAATCCCCTCCTCAGCCTTTGACCTCTATTTCCAGCTAAAACTCTTCTAAGTGAGAAATTCCATAGTGAGTGGAGCACAGAGGCAACATGAGGACAGCAGAGAGAGCCCAAAAACTCGATTCCCTGTTTATTATCCCTGAAAGTTGATGAAATTGTTACGATCTCAACCAGATGTGTTTGAAGCTGCCGAGTGATTGAACGGGGGTGATGGGGTGGGGAGGGTGAAGCTTCTGCACAGAGTTAAAAGCCAATGGCTTTGCCAGATGGCACAAACCAGCAGTGACAACCTGCAGCCAGGTCCTGCCTTTCATCACAGCTTTCAGAGCAATTAACAGAGCGTGGCAAGGGAACAGCAAAGTCAAAGCCCAGGAGGAGTGAAACTGTTGCGTGGAAGTCACAGCTCAGTTCAGGGGCAGAGGCAGGAGGGGCAGCCACTTCTTCTGACAAATATTACAGATCTCTTGCCAGTTTTCACCTCCCCTAATCAACCATGGGGCAGGGGCAGAATTGGCAGCCACTTCTGGCAGATATTAAGGATCTATTGCCATTTTTCATCTACCATCAACCATGGGACAAACCTCTACAAAACACCTCAGGGTTGGTTCAGGGCAGCAAAGATGTCTAAGCATTACTCTGACATGCACTTTCTTCCAGGCCACAATTCTTTTCTTCATATGCAGGTAAAACAGAACCTGGAGAAACTTCTCAGACGTTTAGAAATTGTTGTAAAAGATGGAGAAGGGCATTTCACTTCTTTCTGAAGGAACATACACTGGAAGCTTGTCCAGAGAAGGGCAACAGAGCTGGGAAGGGTCTGGAGCAGCAGGAGCAGCTGAGGGAGCTAGGGGGGCTCAGCCTGGAGAAAAGGAGACTCAAAGGGGACCTTCTTGCTTTCGACAACTCCCTGGTGGGAGGGTGGAGCCAGGTGGGTGGGAGCTGTTCCCTTCTCCCAGGGAACAAGTGATAGGACAAGAGGAAACATCATCAAGTTGTGCCAGAGGAGGTTTAGGTTGGATATTAGGAAAAAAATTCTTCGCTGAAAAGGTTGTCAAGAGGCCCAGAGAAGTGGTGGAATCACCATCCCTGGAAATGTTTGAAAAACATGTAGATGAGGCACCTGGGGATAAGGTTTAGTGGTGACCTTGGCAGTGCTGGGGGTAAAGTTGGACTTGATGGTCTGAGAAGTCTTTTCCAACATTAATTATTCTCTGACTTTAAGATTTTGGCAATAGTTTAGTTAAATTCCTGAGCAAAGCCTGTTTAATCCCCAGGTAACTGCCTTTCACCACCACCAAGGGACAGGAGTGTTTCTAAAACTGGAAGGGAAATCAGGGAACTGGTCACAGAAAAGACATTGAACTTTAACATCTCTGAGACAGAAAGTTTTAACCAGAGTAATACTGAGAGGAGCAATAAAAAGGAAGTTCCCCTATAGCAGATTCTGAGAAAAGCAAAGGAGCTGAAACCCCTCCAGAAATCCTGTAGGGTATCCTGGTTTATCAGCTCATTTGGGGTGAAAGGTTGCACCCCCTGGGATACAATTTTATAATATAAAATACAAGCACTGGGGTTTTTTTGTGGGTTTTTTCCCCAGAAAACTTAAAGTTTTAAAAACCTTTGGATCTCTGGTGTCTATTTTGGCCCTTCTATAGGATTTACCTTTAGCCTGGATTTAAAATCATTAAAAGGCCACTGATACCAAAGTGCTGTTGATTGGTTGTCAGTGAAATGACAATCTGGGCATGACTCAGTCTGGGCATGACTCAGAGAGGAATGAGGTGCCCTGGAGACATCTCTTGTCCTCCAGGCACCAAACAAAGGGAGCATGATCCTGACTCATCTCACCTTAACCCATGTCTCACATGCTCTTGGATCTCCAAACTGGGATTTTGGGAACTAGTTTTCCAACAAATCCCTCCATGTTCCTCAGAGGCATTTTGAGTAGATCTTTATAGTATCTGCCAATAGAAAAGGTGGGAATTCATATGAAATAAGAGTTTTTTGGGGTGTAATTTGACCCAGGAAAAACCCCTGGCAATATTTGGTTTTGCTCAAATATCCCTCTGACCTGGGAGTGCTGGAGGGGTTTTCAACAAATGCTTTTTCTACACTATCCTTTTCACTCAGGAAATGAGAGGGAAGGCCATGGAAATTATTCCACAGTTGTCTCACCCTCCCTCCACCAAATATTTAGTTGTTTTTCCCCTGTGATCCAAACAGAGAAGGGAATTTCCTGATATTGCCCATCAGAATCAGCCAATGCAATTCCCACAATGTTCCAGAGCAGCTCAGTGTTAGACTGAGGTGTAAGTGAATGGTTGGGGCACATGAAGGTCTGAGAAATGGGTGGAAAATGAATCCTTCAAACTCGTGATCATCAACAGTGATCTGGAGTGGTTGGGAGACAACACTCCTGGCAGGAGTGTGGGTTGAATCTCAGAATTGTGATGGACTCTCACATGATCAAAAGGGAAAAAAAAATTCTCTGAATTGTGTGGAAATAAAATTATTAAATCAAGCACTTGACAGGTTTGTTTTGCACTGGTTTTGGGCAACAATAACCATGGCCAACTTTTGAGGAAGGAAGATGCCAGAACCGTTTCCATCTGGATACAAGACAAGTTCTTGTATTGCAACCTGTTGTTTCAGTGCCACAAAATGAGACCTCAGAGCCAGATGAGATTTCAGTAGAATTATAGAAACAGAATTATTTGGGTTGGAAGGGACCTCCAAGATATCTCGTTCCACACACCCTGCCATGGACAGGGACACCGTCCACTATCCCAGGTTGCTCCAAGCACCGTCCAAGCTGGCCTTGGACACTTCCAGAGATGGGGCAGCCACAGTTCTCTGCCCAACCTGTGCCAGGGCCTGCCCACCCTCACAGGGAAGAATTTCCCAGCATTACAGAATAATTTGCTAAAATTTAGAAAATACTTCCAAGACTGTCCAGTTCAACCTGTGCCCAATCCCCACCTTGTCCCCCAGTCCAGAGCACTGAGTGCCATGTCCAGTCATTCCTTGGAGACCTCCAGGGGTGGGACTCTCACTTCCCTGGGCAGCCCCTTCCAATGCTTGACAACCCTTTCCATGAAGAAACTCCTCCTGATGTGCAACCTGAACCTTCCCTGGTGCAGCCTGAGGTCATTTCCTCTTGTTCTGTTCCTTGTTCCCTGGGAGCAGAGCCTGGTCCTACCTGGCTCCTCCCTCCTGTCAGGGAGTTGTAGAGTGAGAAGGTCCCCCCATGATTCTCCTTGTCCTTTTTCTCCATTAGCCTTGAATCGACCCCACAGTAACTCAACTATTTTCTTTTCATGCTTCATTTATTCGTGTCCAGAGTGTGGCCAAAGCAACAGAACCTCAGTCTCCAAAATCCAGCTCAGATTATCCACCATCCCCTTCCTCCTGTTCCCTTATTCTTCTCTGGGGCTGCCAATGCTGTTCTGCCTCTAATCCCACAAGAGGGACGACGGCAGTAAAACCAATCCTGTCCCATTTTGCTGAGGTCTCTTTGAGCATTTCCTAAAGAAAAAATAAAGCAGCAATTAAAAAAAATATTTAAAGCCTTATTAAGAACAACTTCCCAGCTTGCTGGGGGATAGAAACCAACACTGGTCATATTTCCTGGTCTGTGAAATGTGTGGTGCTGTCCAGTGGGCACTTGAGCTCTGCCATCCCACCTCCTGCTTGGGATGAATCACCACCTGGAGCTGGAGATAATTGTGGTTAATTACCCCTCCTTGACACGAAGCAAAGCAGTTGTTGCAGTTTTATGAGCCCCAGACTGTGCTGATGATAGTCCTGATTCTGCCACTAAGGCTTAAATTTATGTCTTAACTGGAGAGGATTCGATAGAGAGGTGTGGTAGGATGGGTGGGACAAGAGCCTGGGGAGATGTTGATGCCCATTTCATTCCTGAGGTCCACAGTGCAACAGGAAGAGCAGAAATTATTGGAAAGAAGAAGTAAAACTTATTGTATAATGTCCCCCACATGGACTTTGAACAGAAAAAATGGATCTGGATATTTATTTTTCTACCTCCAAGGATATAGGTGAGGATTGTACTCCCCATGAGCTTGGCCACCTAAGTGTCTAATCAGTCTCCTAAGGTCCAAACTGCTCCTTGTTGCCAGCAGAAGTAACCATGGCTCACTTAAATGTCATAAAGAGGTCCATGAAATTCTGTGAGGTGAAACTGGGCCTGGAATTGAGGTCCTGATTTCCTTTCAGGTCCTTGCACAAATGTTTTTCTATCTCTACTATTCTTCTACTTCTCTGCCCCATCACGCTGGATTGTCCATCTCACCCTCCCAGATGTTACTGGGTGGTGCATAAAAATATCTCAAAGAGGAGCCCAGAGGATGGTGCCAGACTCTTAACTGTGGTGCCCAGAAGCAGGACAAGGAGAAATGGCCATGAACTAAAACTTAAGAAGTTCCACCTCAACATGCTGGTGAAGGGACTGAAGCCCAAGTGCTGTGGGGAGAGGCTGAGGGAGCTGGGGGTGTTTAGCCTGGAGAAGAGGAGGCTCAGAGGTGACCTCAGCACTGTCTGGAACTGCCTGAAGGGAAGTTCTGGCCAGGTGGGGGTTGGTCTCTTCTCCCAGGCACTCAGCAATAGGACAAGGGGGCACGATGGGCTCAAGCTCTGCCAGGGGGAATTGAAGTTGGAGATCAGAAGAAAATTCTTTGCAGAGAGAGTGCTCAGGCATTGGAATGGGCTGCCCAGAGAGGGGGTGGATTCCCCATCCCTGGAGGTTTTTCAGCTGAGCTTGGCCGTGGCACTGAGTGCCATGATCTGGTAAAGGGACTGGAGTTGGAGCAAGGGTTGGACTTGATGATCTTGGAGGTCTTTTCCAACCCAATCGATTCTATGATTCTATGAATTGGGAACTCTGGGTAGGACTGAAGGGATTGGGGGTCTTGTGAAGGCTCTGGGTGTGATACTTAGGTTTGAAAATGTATGAGGGAAGAGTAGCCTGAGCCATCAAATGGAGTTCTCCCTTCTGACAGTAGCTCTGAAAAACTCCCCTTTTCACTCAGAAATTATCTCTTCCCCTTAAGAAAATTGGAATTTCTTATGGCTCAGAAATGCTGAATTTTGGGGTAGTTTTTGACCCTTTCCCTTCAGTGGTGAGGGGCATTTTGACATCTCTTTTTTGTTGATGTTTGAATTTGGGAAGGACCTCATCTTTGTCACTTCACAGCACCTTAAGGACACCAATTAATCCGTACCACCACAATCCTTGACACTACACCCATTACAGGGTGGCAGCAGCTCCTTCACCACCCACAACTGTCTTTTCCCCTGACTGACCCTGCCTTTCCTGATCTTTCACTTCCACATCCAGTTTACTGAAGACTTTGCCAGGCAGGATGATTCATCCCAGAGGAAGGAATCAGTGTGAGGACACACAGATCAGAACAAAGTGCGAGCTGTGCAGCACCAGATGAACAGGAGTCGAGAAAAAACCAATAGGTTACTGAAAGTGTCATTGGAGGGGCTTAGTTGTTTGTAATAATGATGTTATTAATCTAAAGGCCCAGCCTGAGGAGTGGGGATGAGACAGGAGGGAAAGTGGGAAAATCGATTGTGGGTGTGCTTTGGTTCTCCAGTTGTGCCTGGCTGAGGTTCACTCCTAATCCTCTCCTCAGAAATCAGTGCTTTTATCTCTCCCAGGAGTGTGAGGGATGAGCTCTGCACTGGCCTGGCTGGAAGGGGAGGCACAGCAGGGATGAAGTGGTGATTTAGGGATGAAATGGAGCAATATTGGCTGGTTTGGTTGGATAAGGGGCAAGGCTGCCTCTCCTGAAGGAT
The DNA here is from genome assembly GCF_047495875.1 of Pithys albifrons albifrons. Lineage (NCBI taxonomy): Eukaryota > Metazoa > Chordata > Aves > Passeriformes > Thamnophilidae > Pithys > Pithys albifrons. The sequence continues at coordinate 28,378,595 of NC_092461.1, read as the reverse complement.
ATCGGTCAGGGGGTATTTACCCCACACATTGCAGTGCTGGGCTGACCATGAGCTGGTGTTGGGCAATCTGTGGCAGGCAGAGGCAAAAGGAAGGCTGTGGTAATTCAGGAGATAGCTGGGGAGTCCATGCCATGCTCAGGGAGGGACCATCAGCTCCCTGATGCCAGGGCATGAAGGGAACACTGCCATGGGGTATGAAATTCCACTTCTGATTGTCCATGAGAATCCACCCCCTCTCTGGGCAGCTCATTCCAAAGCCTGAGCACTCTCTCTGCAAAGAATTTTTTCTCATCTCCAACTTCAATTTCCCCTGGCAGAGCTTGAGCCCATCATGCCCCCTTGTCCTATTGCTGAGTGCCTGGGAGAAGAGACCAACCCCCACCTGGCCACAACTTCCCTTCAGGCAGTTCCAGACAGTGCTGAGGTCACCTCTGAGCCTCCTCTTCTCCAGGCTAAACACCCCCAGCTCCCTCAGCCTCTCCCCACAGCACTTGTGCTCCAGTCCCTTCTCCAGCCTCGTTGCTCTTCTCTGGCCCCACTCCAGCCCCTCAATCACTTTCCTGACCTGAGGGGCCCAGAACTGAACACAACACTCAAGGTGTGGCCTCCCCAAGGCAGAGTCCAGGGGAAGGGTCACTGCCCTGGGCCTGCTGGCCACGCTAGTTTGGATCCAGGCCAGGATCCCATTGGCCTTCTTGGCCACCTGGGCACATGGCAATTCAACTGCTTGGAAGAGAATTCCCGACTGGATTAAAAGGACTGGCAAAATTCCCAACAGTTTTAGCAAGGCCCTGAATTCCAACCTGGTTTTTAATCACTTTCTGTGTGTGGGTTTGGATTTTTAATACATTCAAAAGTGTGCCCAGAAATGACAGGGGTGGGCACATATTTATATGTGAACAAATAAATACAAGTTCTGTGTCGGTGCATATTACACAGACACATATTTATACCTCTTGGGAAGATAAAAAATGCATTTCTTTCTTTTATTTTATTACTTTCTTAATTTGTTTTACTTCACAATGAGACTCAGGAACCACCCAGGGTATCTTAATGTTGTTATCCCTCCAAACAGTCCCAGTGAGGATCTTTCTACAACTGAGGATACAACTCACTTTAAAGCTTTATTTATATCCCATAGAATGCAGGAACAAAAAGTTCTTAAAACAGATCATGATCCAGGCCTGTTAATCAGGAATCTGCTCTGGAAAGGTCTGGCTCCTTCCTGAAGTGAGTGGAGGATATTTTGGTGCAGAAATGAAAATCTCATGTCACTGTAGAGGACAAAATAGCTGACCCTGAACGTAAAGTCCTGACCAGCATCAATGAAACATCTGGAATATCCTCCCAAGGAATCACTGGATCAAAGGCTGCACCAGATGTTGGCATTTTCTGGTTGTGCAAAAAAGAGGAAAAACATTTCCAGCCAATGGTTTCATTCACAGGAGGCCAAATATTCAGCTCAGAGGTGAAGGAGGCAGAAGATTTTCCTGATATTCATATTTATGATGTTTTCTGAGGTAGGAGCCACGATGGCACTCAGTTAATGACACTAATGACACTCATTGCAGGTGTTGCCACTTAAATACTCATTAACACCCTAATTTGGCTCTTTTGGCTCTAACAATATTTCCATCCTGGGCTCCTGGGAGAGAAGGAAGTGATTCCAAAGAGTTCCTCTGTGGTTTCTAAGTTGGCTGAGGAGAAACTGGACTTGGCTGCTCAGGAAAGGTCATTGGAACCTGAGTCTTTGTTTTGGGCTAAAAATGGTGCTCCAGAACTGTAGGATCTTAAATTTCATTAATTATTTTGCAGCCAGAGGTTGAAGTGAATAAAGGCCATGGGATATCTGCATAAATCCTGGCTGAGGGGAGACCTTATTGCTCCCCTGACAGGAGGTTGTATCCAGGTGGTGGGCAGTGTCTTCTCCCACATAGCAAGTGACAGGATGAGAGAAGATGGCCCAAAGTTGTGCCAGGGGCGGTTTGGGTGGATATCAGGGGAAATTTCCTCATGGAAAGGGTTCCCAAGGACTGGCAGAGGCTGCCCAGTGGAGTGGTGGAATCACCACCCCTGGAAGTGTTCAAAAAACCTGAGGATGTGGGACTTGGTTTAGTGGTGAACAGGGTGATGGTGCTGAGTTGACAGATGGACTTGATGATCTTAAAGGTCTTTTCCAACTTTAAAGACTTGATGGTTCTTCCCTTGGATGAGGTGAGGAACCAATGCCTGAGCAGGGGCTAAGTTCTAGAAACTAAATGTGTCCTTTGCTGTAGGAGGAGATGATTTGACCCTGAGGTATCTGAGATGACTGTTCACAGTAGCAACGTCTACTGCTCATGGCAAGGGGCTGCAATTGGATGATCTTTAAGGTCCCTTCCAACCCAAACCATTCTATAATTCTATGATTGTCTAATTCTATGATCCTGTGATTTTCTTTCCAGTACAGTTTCATTATTTCTGTTAACTGGATGAGTCCTGAGTGTGCACAGGAGTTGACCTCACTCTGAGACTTAGTTATGAAGGTTAAATCCTTCCATCCACCCCATGAAATATTAATATGGATTTTTCTTACTATTTCCTTCCCGATCTGCATCTTGTACAGAAAGAAAAAGGTTCAGGACTTCAACCTGCAAGTGCTTGAAATGAAATAAATGGAGAATTAAGTCAGTAGGTTAATTTTAACCTCACTGGTTAGATCTGTGCAGCTGAAATGGGGGGAAAGGATGTGCAAACACTCCTGAATCTGCTCCAGCACTCAGGTGGGGTGGTTTCATGGACTTGGTCCAAGCTGCTTTGGCTGCTGGAGGTGGAGCTCTGCAATCCACCAGCTTCAAGTCTATGAAAGCAAATAAACCTTCAACATGCCAAAACTACCACAACATGTTAAAAGAATATTTCAGGATGGTGGAAAACAAGGCTGGAGAAGGGACTGGAGCACAAGTGCTGTGGGGAGAGGCTGAGGGAGCTGGGGGTGTTCAGCCTGGAGAAGAGGAGGCTCAGAGGTGACCTCAGCACTGTCTGGAACTGCCTGAAGGGAAGTTCTGGCCAGCTGGGGGTTGGTCTCTTCTCCCAGGCACTCAGCAATAGGACAAGGGGACATGATGGGCTCAAGCTCTGCCAGGGGAAATTGAAGTTGGAGATCAGAGAGAAATTCTTTGCAGAGAGAGTGCTCAGGGATTGGAATGGGCTGCCCAGAGAGGGGGTGGATTCCCCATCCCTGGAGGTTTTTAACCTGAGCTTGGCTGTGGCACTGAGTGCCATGATCTGGTAAAGGGACTGGAGTTGGGGCAAGGGTTGGACTTGATGATCTTGGAGGTCTTTTCCAACCCAATCCATTCTATGATTCTCTTAAAACAGTATTTTCAAGGTGTTTACAGGCTGTGGGTATATTTGGACCTTGCTCAGGGCTGTCCCCATAACAGCAGAGACAGCAGAACAATCCCCCATCCCATTCTAGTCTAGAACATTCCTGCTGTTGTAGCTACTGGGAAACCCCATCTCCCACATCCCTGTGGCCCAGGTTTTCCCTAATTGACATTCCCAGCGACTCCTTTCCCTGCTCATTCCACATTCCTCCAGAGTTGCTTCCTTTCAAAACTCATTAGTGGCATTTACACTCATTTAAATGAGGAGAAGCCACACAGGTAAGATATACAGATGGCACATTGTCTGGGGAGGATCGTTAAAACTTGGAGGAGATTAAAAAACAAAGAAGGATGTTTTGTTGAGGAGATAAAAACTCCTGCAGCGAATTATCGGTGGGAGAAAGAAAGACAAAGGTCTGCTGGAAGGCAGGGCTGGCTCTTGGGAAGGAGTCAGGCAACCTTTGAAGAAGCAGAGGGGAATGTGGAGAGAGAATTTCACCTCTCAAAGAGACAGGAAAAGGAAAAAAAGCAGAACAAAAAGGGATTAAAGAGGTGGCAAGGCAAGAGTGAGCTGATGAGCTGGGGAACAGAAGATCTGTGGGAAAGGAAGTGCTGCTCAAACAGCAAAGTTATTTCTAGATATGGGACCTACAAATGTCTCCAGAGCTCAAATCCTGCAGGTTTGGCCACATCCTGGTTCAATGTTCAAGCAACATTCCCTTCTTCAGGCATGACCAGGGACTCTGGACCGTTCTCCAAGGAATGTTGCTTCATGACCAGAAACCTTCTCACAGCATAAATGTAAGACATTTCAACATATTTCTTCCTTCATTTTTGCCTTTCACACTGATGTTACTTTTCTTTTCTGGGTGTTTAACGCCTTAGCTCTCCCTGAAGTGAATTAATGGTTCATTGACACCAGTGAGAAAGCATTGAGGAATTTCCCAGCAATATTACCCAGCATGTCCTGGAACACCCAAACCATTTAGAATTTCCCAGTATCTGAAGCATCCCACAGATTTTGACCTTGCATATTTATTTTGGCCTTAGAATCAAGGCCTTAATTCTTGTAGTTGTGATATCTTATAATCCCTAATTTGTCCAACACAAATACTCAACCCAAACCCCAGCACTGTGTCAGCTACTAAGAAGAACATTCCAGCTCAAACCAGGACAACAAGGCCCACTTGGTCCAGGTTTGAAGCTTCTGAATACTGTCAGGAAGTCAATGGATTTATTGGCTTAAATTGGGTCCAATTGTGGGGAAATAAACCAATTTAATAGAATTGCAGAATCCAAGAATCATAGAATGATTTGGGTTGGAAGGGACCTTAAAGATCATCTCATTCCAACCCCCTGCCATGGGCAGGGACACCTCCCACTAGACCAGGTTGCTCAATTTGACCCTGAATACTTCCAAAGAGGGTAGTTTTAGATTAGATATAGAGAAGAAATTCTTCACTATGAGAGTGGTGAGGCTGTGGAAGGACATTCCCAGAGGAGCTGTGGATGTCCCTTCCTGTGGTAACCAAGTCACTCAGAGACACTGAATCTGTCCCACCACTGGGTACAGACATTTCCTGTGTTAAGCAGAAATCCTCAGTTTGGCAGCAGAGCTGAGGCTGCTGCTGTTCTCTCTAGAAATGGTCACATTAGTCTTTCAAAGCCTTAAAAATGTACAGAAGCTTTAACAGCATCCTGGAATAAAAACTGCATTTACTATTCAGTTTTATGGTGTCCCCCTGGGCAGAAAATTATAAAGAAAAGCATCTTGCAGTTAAAAGGGATCTGTAAAAAGAGTTCTTGACCCACAAGCTACACCCAAACAACTCCTGTCATCTGTCAGAAACTATTAAAACCCTTCTGCTCTCACCTCAGTGACTCATTGAGAAAGACATGGAGCTTCTGGAGGGGAACCAGCAATGATGAGGAGTTTGGTGTCCCTTTCTTGTGAGGAAAGGTGGGAGCTGGGCCTGGGTAGTCTGGAGAAGACTGAGAGGAAATCTCATCAATTCATATAAATATTTCAAAGAGGTGCCAAGAGGATGATGTCAGACCCTTTTCAGTGGTACCCAGGAGGAACAATGGCCAAAAAATAAAACACAAGAAGTTCCACCTCAATATGAGGAGGAATTCTTTCCATGAGGGTAGCAGAGCATTGGAACAGCCATCCAGGGAGTGTGGAGTTTCCTCTCTGGAGACATTCCAAACCCATCTGGACTCTTCTCTGTGTCACCTGTTCCAGGTGACCCTGCCTTGGCAAGGGGATTGGACTGGATGATCTCCAGAGGTCCTTTCCAACCCTGAATTCCCTGTAATTTCAGACAACCTGGGGGCAAAAGCCCTTGTAGTGTTCAGCTCCTCTATAATTCTGCTTATCTTTAAAACACGTTTTTCTGAAGGCTCCTCCTCACACCAACCCCTGAATGTCCTCAGTCCCTCTGTCTTCTCCTCTGCTCCCCACAATTCACTCCCTGTGCTTTATATCCCACTCTTCAGCTGCAAGTCCCTGTTATCTCTTGAGTTGTTTCCAAAAACACTGTTCAAATGACATGAAGAATTAGCAGAGGATCCCCCTTCACTGCAGAGGAACCAATTTTGTTGGAGTCATTCCAGGCTGGATGGAGTTTGGAGCAACCTGGTCCAGTGGGAGGTGTCCCTGCCCACGGCAGGGGGTTGGAACATGATGACCTTTAAGATCCCTTTCAACCCAACCCATTCTATGTTTCCATGATTCCAGCAGTCAGACACAGCACCATTCCCAAAATCTGCCTGAGGAAACTGGGAAGTGTGAGCAGGAGCTGCCTTCTTAACCTAATTTTAAAAAAATTGCCATATTTGTGGATTAATGGTCACTGTTTTCCTGATGCCAGGGGAGCAAAAACCCCTCTGGAGCATCAGGAATCACAGACTGAAGAGCTGGTGCATCCTGGTTATTCATTATCTGATGAACATTGCTAAGCATTCCCCAAATCCCTGCAATGTATTAGTGAATTACTGTTCACTCTGCCACATTTTTATGGGTGTAAATGAGGAAGTTGAGGCAGAGGGAGGTTTACAAAAGTGATTTATGGAAGAATAAGGAAAAAAACCCAAAATTTTTCTGTTTGGTTTTGGGTTCTTAGAGATTTCTTATCGTTCTTGTTCTGGGATTTCCATCAGGTTTTAAGTTGGATATCAGGAAAAAATTCTTTGCAGAGAGAGTGCTCAGGCATTGGAATGGGCTGCCCAGAGAGGGGGCGGATTCTCCATCCCTGGAGGTTTTTCAGCTGAGCTTGGCCGTGGCACTGAGTGCCATGATCTGGTAAAGGGACTGGAGTTGGACCAAGGGTTGGACTTGATGATCTGGGAGGTCTTTTCCAACCCAAGCAATTCTGTGATTCTGTGATTCTATAATCAGCTGTAACCAGCAATCAGCTCAGTAGCCTTGTCATCCTCTGTCACTAACTCTGCCCACATCCAGCTGGAACTGCAACTTCCAGCTTTCCAGAAGCACAGAAAGGTGAAATCAGTCAGAGGGAATTCAGAAGAAACTCGAGAAGAGATTTTATAATCGGGAGAAAACTGCTCAGTGTTATAAGCAGAATGGACCTTTCAAATATGTTCCCATTGAAGTTATTAAAGTGTGGAAAGTGTATTGGTGAAAAGGAAAAGTTGTTTCCAGCTGTTTGAAAAACTACTTGGAAATTAAGTCAGCCACAAACATTCCAAAATCATGAGATAAGGTTAAAAATTAAACACTGCAATGAGTTCATTTATTAATGACTGCAGGACATGGTGTTTCCACACCATTCAGAACCTGGAGGACACCAAGGGAAGGTCAGTCAAGAAGTTCTTCCTTCATTCCCAGATTGATTTCCTTTGGGACAGTCATCAGTGTGGCAAAAGGTCTGTCACCAGAGGTCACAACCCTCAGGATGCAATGGCAAAAGCCACCAGTCCTGTGACCCCACAAACTGAAATTAGATCCCAGCCACGGAATGGTCTCAAAGCTAATGGAGATATTAAGTGGCATTTTTATGAAAAATCAGGAATCAGTCCAACTTTTCCAGAGAATTCATAACCTGAGAAGATATTCCAGTGGGGATTCAGAACTTGAGGGAATATTTCCCCTCAGAGGTTCAGATCTCAGAACACTTATCTAAGTAAAAATCATCTTTATTATTTTTGAGATTGAAAAGCTACAAATGGAATCACACAACGGTTTGGGTTGGAAGGGACCTTTGGGTTGGAAGGGACCTTTGGGTTGGAAGGGACCTTTAAGACCACCCCATTCCAACCCCTTGCCATGGTCAAGGACACCTTCCACTAGACCAGGTTGTCTATTCCATCCAGCTCCAACAGGGAGTAGCAATTTCTTTTCCTGCCTTGCAGTCACAGAAACAAAGAGAGTTTAATCAAAGATTACGACCACTTTTATTGAAAATTAATTTGGGCTCTTTCCACTCTGTTCCATCTGTAATTAGTGAGATAAGGGAGATGGGATTTGGCAGGGAGATTCAAAGCCTCAGTCCAACAACTCTGCCACTCAGGGTAAGGAGGTGCCATCACCTCCTTGGCTGAGAACTGAGTCTTACTGGGAGCCATTTTTAGTCCTCAGTATTAAAGGTTCCTGAGCTGGCCTAAAGCCACTGGGAGAGGCTGAAAGGCAGAATGTGCATCCCCCACCCCAAACCCAGCACTGCTGAGAGGGTCTGATAAGGAAATTTGCTGTAGAAAAACAGTCCAGTGTTGCCTTTTTCCCCTGCCTTGTGTCCGGGTGACACAACTTAATTTACAAACCAGGACCAAGTTCTGCCAGATTTCCAACTGCACCTTTCCACTGCTGTGAACCCTTGGGATGGACAAGCATTGTTTCCTTGCTGCACAAAATGGTCTTTACGCTTCTGGGAATACAGAAGTCAACTGAGGCATCCAAGGACTGCTCAGTGTAGTTTGGGTCAGTAAATGTGGTTGGTGACAAGGTTGGCATTGGAAGGGAAGGGGTTCATAACCAGAGCTGTGTCTTGGGCACTGTGATGGTCCAAGTCCATCTGTCTTGTCTTGACAACTCAAAGTCAGCACCAAACCACAAATGCCACCCATGTTTCCTTGTGAGATCCCACCTGGAGCACTGAATCCAGCTCTGGGGTCCTCAGAAAAAGAAGGATGTGGAGCTGCTGGAGAAGTCCAGAGAAGACCATGGAGATGCTCTGAGGGCTGGAGCCCCTCTGCTCTGCAGACAGGTTGGGAGAGCTGGGGGTGTTCACCTGGAGACAAGAACAATCCAGGGAGACCTGAGAGCCCATTCCAGTGCCCAAAGGGGCTCCAGGAGAGCTGGAGAGGGACTTGGAAAAGGGATGGAGGGACAGAACAAGGGAGAATGGCTTCCTGTTGCCAGAGGGCAGGGATAGATGGGATATTGGGAATAAATTCTTCCCTGTGAGGGTGGGGAGGCCCTGGCATGGGTTGCCCAGAGAAGCTGTGGCTGCCCCATCCCTGGAAGTGTCCAAGGCCAGGTTGGATGTGGTTGGAGCAACCTGGGATAGTGGAAGTTGTCCCTGTTCATTGCAGGGCAGTTGAAATGAGATGATCTTTGAGATCCCTTCCAACCCAAACCATACTTTGCTTCTATGATTCCATAATTCCCTGTTGGGAGCCACCACTGCACATCAAACCCACAACAACAGCAAATCCTGGTCAGAAAAAAAAGTCCCATCAACCACATGGTCTTAAAAGAGTCATCCAGGCCTGAAGAACCTTCACTGGGGGTTGAGATCTGCTGCTGGTGGTGCCTGCAAGAAACAACAAACCCAAAGATGGCCTGAGCTGTGTCCATAGAAAAATACTTTCCACCTTGGCAAAATAATAGTATTTAGGTGGATTTTTTGCAGGTTTTTTTGTGTGCAGTTCTTCAAAGAACTTCCTGGCCCTTCTCAGCCCTTCATCACCGCCGTGTCAGGGTGTATCCCTTTGAGATTTATCACCTGAGCTGAGCCCCTTGGCAGAGCATTAACACTGAGGGTTTCGTGAGCACACATCACCACCCCCTGCTCTGGCTGGTCTGAGCCTTATCTGTCCTAGAAAATTTGCAATATTGCTACTGAATTATCAGTTTTTAAGAGTATTTGCAGAGGTACCTTCCACTCAAAAATAGAATCATAGAATCACAGAATCATAGAATGGATTGGGTTGGAAAAGACCTCCGAGATCATCAAGTCCAACCCTTGGTCCAACTCCAGTCCCTTTACCAGATCATGGCACTCAGTGCCATGGCCAAGCTCAGCTGAAAAACCTTCAGGGATGGGGAATCCACCCCCTCTCAGGGCAGCCCATTCCAATGCCTGAGCACTCTCTATGCAAAGAATTTCTTTCTGCTCTCCAACTTCAATTTCCTCTGGCAGAGCTTGAGCCCATCGTGCCCCCTTGTCCTATTGCTGAGTGCCTGGGAGAAGAGACCAACTCCCACCTGGCCAGAACTTCCCTTCAGGCAGTTCCAGACAGTGCTGAGGTCACCTCTGAGCCTCCTCTTCTCCAGGCTGAACACCCCCAGCTCCCTCAGCCTCTCCCCACAGCACTTGTGCTCCAGTCCCTTCTCCAGCCTCGTTGCTCTTCTCTGGCCCCACTCCAGCCCCTCAAGATCTTTCCTCAACTGAGGGGCCCAGAACTGAACACAACACTCAAGGTGTGGCCTCCCCAAGGCAGAGTCCAGGGGAAGGGTCACTGCCCTGGGCCTGCTGGCCACGCTAGTTTGGATCCAGGCCAGGATCCCATTGGCCTTCTTGGCCACCTGGGCACACTCTTGGCTCCTGCTGAGCTTCCTGTCAATTAGTACCCCAAGGTCCCTTCCTGCCTGGCTGCGGAAAATCTTGGCAGAGCTCCTCATCCAGGCTTGCTTGAGGAACATCAAGTTATTGACTAAGCAGAAAAGCTGTGAAACCTTTCAGACTCTGTTTGGTTGTTGACTTTATGCTCTCCTGCACTTCAGTTTTTATGGGCAAAGGCACAGGCAGCATAAACTCCTTGTGATGTTTCCGAGCGGAAAAGGAGACCAAGCTCATCTTGGAATGTCTCATAAAAGAGTTGTGTGGAAATGGGACGTCATTTGCTGACTGCACAAGGGATTAAACACACAGAAAAGATGTAACTCTCTCCAAAACTACTCACAATTATCCATTATTCTGCTCTTGCTTTAATGAGTGTTTATACTAAAAGCCTGTCTGAAATTTTAACTGGAGTGCTGTGAGTGACATCCAGATAATGAAATGCACTGATTTAATATCCCTGAAGTTCCTGTTCCCCGAATGATCCCAAAGTGCTCTGTGCTTTTTTAAAACCCTGAACAATGGAATCCAAAATATTGGGTTTCCCTTTATACATCTCCCTTTCATTACTCTGCCTTAATGAACTATGATCAGGCTTGGACATGAGACAAATATTCTTTTTAGCATATCAGAGTAGGTTCTTTGTCTCTTGAAAAGCTCCATCTTCTGAAGTTTTATTCTCTCAAATAAGAGATTTATTTTCATTTGCTTGTAAGGTCTCGATGTTTGAAGCAGAGCTACAGAGGCCTTCAGAGGAGGATTCATCTCTGTGCCTTCTCTGCCAAGTTTATAAGAGAAATCACCCTCTGGAAGAGCCTGTTTCTCTCTACCAACCACAGAAGGAGCTTAGACACTTATCTAGATTGAGTCATTAATTTAGAGTTGTTAGTTGAGCTAAGTTGGGCTCAGCTCTCAGGGTTTGGGATTATATAGTCTTAGCTGCCTGAGGGTAAGGTCCTGTCACCCCAATTGTCCACCATGAGCCCAGATTTGTGAGTTTATCACAGAATCATAGAATGGTTTGTGTTGGAGGGATCTTGTCCCAGTTCAGCAGGTGGGACCAGTTTATCACTGGGTGGGTGTGACCAGAGCTGTGGATTCTAAACCCTCTATTCATTTCCCATGAACTGTTCCCAATGGACCATTTGCAGCAGCTGCCCAGGGCACACCTGACCCCTCAGGCTGGGAGCTGGGGATTAAAGACACCTGTGAGATAAGAGCTGGGAGAACTCCCCTCCAGGGAGTCCTTGGCACCTCCACACCCACCTGAGGGCTCAGCTCTGCTCATGGGCCAGCAACGATTCCAAAATCCCCCCGACTCCCAGAGTCAGATCCCCCAGTGTGGAACTCCCTGCCCTGGGGAGGCACTGGGAGCTCCCACCTGCACCTGAGGGGATGAAATCTTGGGGTTTGGGGACTTGAAAAAGCACTCCTTGGATCCAGAGGAGGAGCAGAACCTTGACAGGAGGAGCCCACCACTCTCCACCAGACTGTGCCATCATCTGCACCAACAGGTTTGTCCCTTCCTTTCCCTTTGGACTCGGAGGAACCACGTGGGGCTCAGCACAGGGGCCACCAAACCCCTCTGTGTTTGTGCCCCAGGGGGCTGGTTTGTACCTCTGGGTTTTGTGGTTTAAACCCAATTTCTCTTTGTGCCATTGCATTTATTGTAATATTGTTATTAAATTGTCACTCTGACTTATAATCTCTTTTGTGTTGGGTTTGTTTCTCCTGCCAGTTCACCTTTAAACCAGCACAAACCCTAAAGATCATCCCATTCCATGCCCTTCCATGGGCAGGGACACCTTCCACTGGGTCAGCACATCCAACCTGATCTTGAACCATTCCAGGGATGTTTGGCTGAAGCTGATCTATAAATGCACCTCCCTTGATTTAAACACTTGTACAAAAATCCATCACTTCTTCTCAGAACCTTTTCTCTATTTAAACTCAGTCATTTCTACCCATATTTTTGTCCTGTTTGATATTGGAGTTTTTCTAACCTTGTTTCCACCTCATGGCTCTTGCTACACGTCTCTCTGCTGGATTAAAGAGCTGTTAGAAATTGTGTTGGATCATTTTTTTCCCCTTTTGAAAGGTTTTATTCACTTAAATCTCTCTCCCTTCTTTCATTCAGTTAAACAGATGGAACAGGCTCTACATAAAATCAGAAATAAACAGGAATGGCAACCTTAAAACAAAGTGATTTCTCCCAGTTTGGAGAGATGAGATTAGATGATAAAAAGTTCTTCATTTGCTGCCTGTTCTCCCAGTAAATAAATAAATAAATAAATAAATAAATAAATAAATGGGGTTCTGGAAGGATCTGAGTGATGATGGGATGCATTTCTACTTCTTTGCTTAGAGGAAGCTGAAGGGCCTGAAAATGGATTGTAATGAGAAATAAGGAAAAATATTGGCAAAAAAAAAAAAAAGCTTTTCAGTGCCAATTTGCCACATCCCAGTCTGGGCTTGATGATAAACCAGTAACAACCAGTCACAGAGGTTGGTTCATGGGCTGTGGGAGGAGGACCTTGGCTGGAGGTGAGTCCCAGGGTGACATTTCCAGGTGTGATCAAGTGAAGAGGACAAGGAATGGCCTCTCACTGATTCATGCACTGATAAAGCTGTTCCAGGAGATGAGCAGCTCAGACAGGAATAACTTCCCCAAAACAGTTTAGGAACTGCCTGATTTCCATTGTCCTTCTTCTCAAAGTGCTCCATCTCCAGCCACTACAACAACTCTGTATCTCTGAAATTTCCTTAAAAGATTTGGTGAATCAGTTCAGAGAAATGGAATTCTTTTTTTTTTCCAGTTAAAAATTCAACTTTTAAAATTTCCAAACCTTTCTGAATGTTCAGAAGAAAATATTTCCACTTTGAAAACACCATGGGAAAGAAACACATGTTGGAATATGGACAATTTCAAAATAAAGGAGCTTGAGGTGGCTCCATTAGCTCAGGAGTCCAAGGCAAAAGACCTTGGGCAGCAGCCAAGACCCCTGAGCATTCCCTGCCCTTGGAAATCCTTTTTCCTCGTGCTGCATTCCAGCTGTGACCTGGTCTGTCGAGATGCAACCTGAGTTCCTCTCCACCAAGCTGAAAATATTACTGTGTTCCACACAGTCCATCCTTCTTTTTCTCTTCCTCTGATTCTCTCAGGACTCACAGAAACACAGAATCCCAGAATACCTTGAGTTGGAAGGGATTCACAGGTTCACCAAGCCCTGCACAGGACAAGTCCAAGACTTCATACCCTGCCTTAGTTATTGTCTGAATCCTCCTACAACATGACAGGCTCAAAAGAATGGGTTCAAAGCTTTAAATACAGATTTGAAGGACCTCTTGTTGGTGTGGTGGGCAGCTTTGAAGTGTGGAAACAGCCTGGAAATTTCCCAGTAAACATCCTGGAATGACATCCAGTTGGAGCTTCTACAGCTTTGTGATGGATCCCTACGTCATAATACCTGTAGTGAATCATTAGCCCACATATTCAGTGTCAAAAGAAGAGTGTTCAGCTCCTAATTTTGAATTCTGCCCTCCCACTGTATCTTAAGTTTTCTTAAGCCACCCTGGTTTTCTCTTCCTGTAAAGCAGCTTCTCTTCTGCCTTAAATAGTTTATTTTCCCCCATGGGTTTTCCAGATTTGACAAACCTCCTGTTGTGACATTTAAATAGCTCCTCTCCCTCCTGTCCCTCTGGACAACTATGCTCTTGGGGGTTCAACCACAGATTTCCTTCTTTTCTTCATCCCCAGTGTCAAGGATCTCCTGATTTGCTTCATCAAGTTATACCCACACTTGTGTGTCATAGAATCATAGAATGGTTTGAGTTGGAAAGGACCTTTAAGATCATCTCATTCCAACCCCCTGCCAGGGACAGGGACACCTCCCACTATCCCAGGTTGCTCCATCCAACCTGGCCTTGGACGCTTCCAGGGATGGGGCAGCCACAAATTCTCTGGTCAACCCGTCCCAATACCTCATTACCCTCCAAGAGAAGAATTTTTTCCCAATATCCAGACTAAACCTTCTCTCTTACAGTCTGAAGCCATTCCTCCTTGTCCTGTCACTCCAGGTCTTTGTCCTAGTTCAGCAGGAGGGACCAGCTAACCCTGTGTGGGGGTGATCAAAGCTGTGTATTCTACCCCCTCTATTCATTCCCAAGGTCAATGGGCCATTAGCAGCAGCTGCCCAGGGAGCCATTATCACTTCACACCCAGCCTGAGGGGGCGGAGCTGCTAATGGGCCATCAACAGCTCAACACCCCCTGGCTCCCAGAGTTAATCACCCATTGTGTGAGTCCCTGCCCAGGGGGAGGGACTGAGTGCTCCCTGAGGGTACATAAGTGGTGGGTAAGAAGACCTCAGGACCTTCTCGTCGGATCAAGAGCAGCAGCAGGACCTCGACAGCAGGAGATCACCGCTCTCGCCCAGACCACAGCCCTCGCCTGCACCAACAGGTTTTTCTTTTCCTTTTGCTCTGGACTTGGGGGAACCACAGGGGTCTCAGCACAAGGGCAAACAAACCCCCTTGGGTTTGTGCCCCAGGACACTGGGTTATACTGCTGGGGTTTTGTGAGTTGAAAGCAATTTCCCTTGTGTGTCAGTGTTGCTATTGTAATATTATTATTAAATTTTAGGTCTGACTTGTAATCTCTCTCGTGGTGAGTTCATTTCCCCTGCTGGTTCACCTTTAAACCAGCACAGTCTTGTAAAAAGTTTCTCTCCATCTTTTCTGTGGACTCCCTTCAGCTGCTGGAAGGCCACAATTAGGTCACCCCAAAACCTTCTCTTCTCCAGGCTAAACAGTCCCAGCTGTCCCAGCCTCTCCTCCCAGCAGAGCTGCTTCATCCCTCTGATCATCTTGTTGCTGTCCTCCTCCAGGCTTGCTCCAACAGGTCCATGTCCCTATCCTGTACTGGAGACCCGGATCCACATGGGATGTCACGTTGTGTGTGTGAATTGGCCCATCTCAATGGCCCCAAAAGGGAGAGGTCCTTCCCATGAGTGCAGGTTGCCTGGAGAACATCAGGACAGACACACCAGCAAACATCTGCAGGTTGTTATCACTGTCCCACACATGAGAGAGGTGCAGTCACGACTGGAAGAAGTACCAGGAAAAAAGAAAATGGACTGGAACTCTTCCCGTGAAAACGTTGGATTGACAGGATGGATGCAGAGCAGGAAAGCTTGAAAACAGTGATGGTGAAGGGCTGCAAATTGGCTCCATTTGTGTGGGACAAAGAACAGGGGGATAATTTTCTACTTGTCAATCAGTACAATCACCTGGAAGGCCTCAAAAAAAAAAAAAAAAAAAACAAACCACCAAACCCCACTATTCCCAAAGACAGAAGAATGCAAATGATTGTTGAGTGACCTGTGTAGGTGGAAGGACAAGAGGAACCTCATGAGGGAGTTTGAAACAAGGTGGGTTTGATGATGAGGAGATGTTTGAAGTGAAATCCATTTACTTGTGTTTGTGAGAGTGCACAAGGAACATGTATTTTTGCAAACGACCATTTTCCAGTTAGCAATAGAAAAAAGGCTGGAATAGAAAAGGCTGGAATGTTGTTTTGGTGCCAGGACTCCAGGCTGGTGATTTCTGACAGCACAATATTCCTTTGGCTGAATGCCTGTAATTGCTGTTTAGCAACACAAAGTCACCTCCCTCATCTCAGTATTTTCCCAAATCGATTGTGCTCGTTTATTCAGGGTGTGGGTTTTGCTCCAGCCCCCCAGGCACTTTGGTAAATCAGCACATTGGGTAGCTCTGTCCAAGCCTGGAGGAGTCAGGTGTGCTTTTCCAGGGTCTCCCTTGCTTGGAAAACAACCCCCCAGCTCTGTTGTGTCAGAGACAGGCATGTTCTTGCCATCAACACATCCTGCACCCACCTTTTGTCAAGACCTGACAGGAAGCTCAAAATGCCATTCAATGAAAACTTGTTAAAGAGTTCACCCCTTCACTGGAAAGTTTGAAATAACAAGCCTGAGAACAGAAGAAAGTCCTAAGACACCTCTCTGACCCCTTCAGGATCAACCCACAAGGATCTACACTCTCCACTCCATGGCCCCAGATCCATAAAATGATGTTTTTCTCTTGCCCACATCAAAATAGTTTTAATTTTATTTTTATTTTCAGGCTGCAAAGTCAGCAAAATGCAAACCTTCAAATGCCTGAGTGTTTTGACACTCAAAACTTAAAACAAAGGTAAAAAAGACTGTGTGTCTAAATAGAGACCAATTATTTATGACTCCTCCTCCAGTTGTGCTGTGGGGCACTCATGGCTCGGTGCACTGGGCTCTCAGATTAGAATCACAGAATCATAGAATGGATTGGGCTGGAAAAGACCTCCAAGATCATCAAGTCCAACCCTTGGCCCAACTCCAGTCCCTTTACCAGATCATGGCACTCAGTGCCACG
Organism: Pithys albifrons albifrons; assembly: GCF_047495875.1. Taxonomy (NCBI): domain Eukaryota; kingdom Metazoa; phylum Chordata; class Aves; order Passeriformes; family Thamnophilidae; genus Pithys; species Pithys albifrons. Next base: position 28,362,002 of record NC_092461.1, on the reverse strand, counting down.
GCCAAGCTCAGCTGAAAAACCTCCAGGGATGGGGAATCCACCCCCTCTCTGGGCAGCCCATTCCAATGCCTGAGCACTCTCTCTGCAAAGAATTTCTTTCTGATCTCCAACTTCAATTCCCCCTGGCAGAGCTTGAGCCCATCGTGCCCCCTTGTCCTATTGCTGCGTGCCTGGGAGAAGAGACCAAGCCCCACCTGGCCAGAACTTCCCTTCAGGCAGTTCCAGACAGTGCTGAGGTCACCTCTGAGCCTCCTCTTCTCCAGGCTAAACACCCCCAGCTCCCTCAGCTTCTCCCCACAGCACTTGTGCTCCAGACTTATTCTTAGTTCATAGTACATTAGATATTAGGAAGAAATCTCTCTCTGTGAGGGTGGGCAGGCCCTGGCACAGGTTGCCCAGAGAAGCTGTGGCTGTCCCATCCCTGTCAGTGTCCAAGGCCAGGTTGGATGAAGCTCTGAGCAACCTGGTCTAGTGGAAGTTGTCCCTCTCATGACAGGAGGTTGAAACCAGATGATGTTTAAGTTCCTTTCGAACCCAAACCATTCCATAATTCTCTGTTTTCTGCTCACACTGGACTCAAAAATGTTCTTATGGGACTACAGCTCTTCCCACTCTCTCCATGATTTACTCCTCTGGTTTTTAACCTGAGTTTACCTGTTTTTCTGGTAAATGGATCAGCTCCATTAGGTTGACTCAGAGCTGCTGACAGGTACATTATTTTTTAAAACCTCAGCTTTCTAAATGCCAATCCTTCACACCAGAGACCCTAGAAATGTATTCTGGCAGGTAAATAGGCACTTGATTGACACAGTGATGTAATTTAAACACAGATATATTACTTTGTAAAGTCTGGATTGTGTTTTCCCAAATTTTAGTCTTCCATGCAACTTTCTGCAAGGATTTGGCAGCAGCATTTGCTGAGAGCTGGAGGAAAAGATTTCACTGAGAAACCTCAAATTCCCTTGCCAGGCCTGCAGAGTTCACTCAGTAAATAATCTACCAGTTTGGAAATTATTGTTTTTGATGGAGTATAACATGAGTAGCCTGGACAAAACAGGGAAGGGTTAATTGTTCTGTTCCCTCCAGTGCGATGGTGAGAGGTGACCAGGAGGAAGAACCAGAAGAAACAAACCCAGCTGGTTCTTTATTCGTTTGGTCAAAGGTTGGACTTGATGATCCTGGAGGTCTTTTCCAACCTTAGTGATTCTGTGATTCCAAGTGTAATTAAGCTGGCCTAGGATATGACGAATGCTAAAAGCTTAGGGAAGTTCATGGAATAAATGAACAGCTCTTGGAATATCAATCCATCAAAGGCTGTAGGACATAGAGAAGTTTCAGGGATAAAAATGACTGGACTGTGGGAAACTAGAGGGGAAAAAAGTCCTTCTGTGATTACTCAGTACTTATTCTCTTCCCATGCTTGGACTCTTGTTTTTGGGCACTCAGAGGCAAGACAGCAACTCACTGGCTCTTTATCTGAAAAAGTGTGGCTGGTTTTATGCTTTTTAGTGTGTAAGGGACATAAATGAAGTTACACATAAATTACATGACAGAAGAGAACCAAAGTGAAGAAGAGAAAGAAGACTGGAGAACATGAGCAGAAAAATTATCAGTACAAACACAATGATCCAGATCTGCATCAGGGTCAGAAGGTTCAGGGAATTCCTTAGATAGCTGTTCATCCTGATCCTTCCACATCAGTGGAATGTCTGACTGTTGAACTGGATGTAGGTCATCAGTCCTGCCAGTGTATGGTTGTTGCCTTGTTGCCTGAGCAGGAGATAGAATCGTAGAATCATAGAATGGATTGGGTTGGAAAAGACCCCCGTGATCATCAAGTCCAACCCTTGGGCCAACTCCAGTCCCTTTACCAGATCATGGCACTCAGTGCCACAGCCAATCTGCATTTAAAAATCTCTAGGGATGGGGAATCCACCCCCTCTCTGGGCAGCCCATTCCAATCCCTGAGCACTCTCTCTGCAAAGAATTTCTTTCTGATCTCCAACTTCAATTTCCCCTGGCAGAGCTTGAGCCCATCGTGCCCCCTTGTCCTATTGCTGAGTGCCTGGGAGAAGAGACCAACCCCCACCTGGCCAGAACTTCCCTTCAGGTAGTTCTAGACAGTGCTGAGGTCACCTCTAAGCCTCCTCTTCTCCAGGCTAAACACCCCCAGCTCCCTCAGCCTCTCCCCACAGCACTTGTGCTCCAGTCCCTTCTCCAGCCTCGTTGCTCTTCTCTGGCCCCGCTCCAGCCCCTCAATATTCCTTTCCTCAACTGAGGGGCCCAGAACTGAACACAACACTCAAGGTGTGGCCTCCCCAAGGCAGAGTCCAGGGGAAGGGTCACTGCCCTGGGCCTGCTGGCCACGCTAGTTTGGATCCAGGCCAGGATCCCATTGGCCTTCTTGGCCACCTGGGCACACTCTTGGCTCCTGTTGAGCTTCCTGTCAGTTAGTATCCCAAGGTCCCTTTCTGCCTGAGAGCCTGAACAACAGCTCATCATTCCTTTCACATCTCCCTCATGAGAAGCAAAGTCTTTATGACCCATCAGAAAGTCCACAAAAGTAATCAGCAAAGGAATCCCAACTTGAGCAGTTCTATAAAAATGGAGCTGGGAAAAGGGTTGGAGCACCAGGAGAGGCTGAGGGAGCTGTTGGGACTCAGTCTGGAGAAGAGGAGACTCAGGGGGGGCCTTCTCACTCTCTACAACTCCCTGACAGCAGGGGGTAAGAGTTGGGGGTCGGTCTCTTCTCCCAGGTAACATGAGACAGGATGAGAGGAAATGGCCTCAAGTTTCACCAGGAGATTGGATAGCAGGAAAAGTCTGAAAAATTATGCATCTAGTCACACACTTCCAGGACACAGAACCAGCTCTCCACAAGAGTGGTCAAAGTTCCTGGTGTACCAGCACATGGTTTTTGCTGCCAATTTAATATCCAGAAGATTTACTGACATCAACACCGGTTTGTATTATCACAGAGTCCTGAGACACTTTCTGCCCTGATTTAGAAATTGGCAGTGATTAATTATACTCAAAACTGTTACAAAAATCCTACCCTTTGATTACATTTAGGATTAAAAAGAAACTTGAATCAGGTTCGTTTGAGTCTGTCCAGCTCCAGTTTCCAGCAGATCCTGTCATACCTTTGCTGGCTGAGCTAAACAGTCTGTTCCTGATGTAAATTTTTACAGACTGTGATCAAAGATCTTCTTGACTTTCTCTCTGATAACCACATTCTATTCATTCCACTTGAAGCCAAATCCACTCCTTTAATGACTCTCATTGCCTTTCTCTGAACTGCCTCCAATTTATCAACTTCTTTCCACTCTACCACAGGCCATAATCTCTCCGGTGACAAAGACAGAATTAACACAACCTTGGCCTAACTGAGGATCCGTGTTTATGCCTCAAGGAATCCCATTAGCCCTTCTTGGCTTCTGCATTGAAGTAGGAGCTCATATTTGGCTGATTATCTGCCACGAGCCCTTCTCAGAGCTCTGTAGAAGCCCTATTTAAAAAAATAAAAAAATCAATCCACTCTATATGTTAATTTGTAGGATGGAGTCAGGCCCTGATGGATGGCCGAGCTGCTTTATTGGCTCTCAAATGTATGGAGAATTCTCACCTTATGAAACACACGCTCTTTGTCTGAACACAGTTTACTAAATGCTCCCTGTGTCATCACACAGACAGTCCCATCCTTCTTACTTAGTGCCCTGCAAGCACAGTGACATCTATAAAATTTGATAGTGATATTTTACTCCTGCCAACCAAGCGGGGGGAGAACGTTTGAGAGCGAAGGGCCAAAAATTGATCTTTGAACAAGTCCATTATAAATAATTACTTGGGACTGGACTGACATATCCTACGTTATCTTGGAGAAGAGCAGCTGCACAGAGGATTTATTATTGCTTGATCTACAAGGGGAGAAAACACCACATCTGTTTTCTGAAAAAATAAAAGAGGAGAAGAAGACTCTGTTTCCTTTTTAAATCCAGAGGGACTCAAGCTGGTTAAAAAAGAGTTTCAAATGCACAAAGATGTCACCTCCACCAAGACACAATGATGCAGGAACGTGGGCTGAAGACAACAGCCCACTCAGAGAATGACAGGAGTGAGGTGGGAGATGCTTTCAAGGAGTATCTGATGGTCTTACCTCTCTGCCTGCTCAGATCTTCTCTTTTCCTGCTCCTTTTGCTACCAGTTCTGCTCCCCATTGGCTGGTGGAAAAGGGACTTTATAGATTAATGGAATACCCTGAGTGTGAACGGACTCACAAGGTTCATAAATGCAACTCCTGGACCTACACAGGACACCCCAACAATCCCTTGTCCTCATACCCAAATTAAACCTCCCCTGGCTCAGGTTCAGGCCATTCTCTTGACTCCATATCACTCCAAGTGATCTGGACCCAATAATGTCCAAATGCAGCTATGACACCATGAAGAAATGTCCTGAATTAGAATAAAACTACCTTAAAATGAGCATCATAAATTCAGAGAGCAGAGAGGGCACTCCACATCCAATCAGGGATTAATGAACCAAGGAACAAGTGGAAACCACCGTCCTAAGTGTACACTGGACTACTCAGGACATTTCAGGTGAGTTAAGACCATTCTAATCCTCTCTTGACTTACAGAAACATTTACAGACCTGACCATAAATAGAATCTGAAACATTAAAATGCTTGATTGCCCTGAAACAAGTGTCTGTCTGGACTTCTAGATGATAGGTGAAGTTACTACTTAGAGAGAAACATCCCCAATAAACAGAACACAAACACCTGAGGTGATGGTACTGCCCACTGGACATAAAATTTTCCAAAATACCCCACATTTGTTGAGAACACAGAGTGAAACTGCACCAGAGGAGGTTCAGGTTGGACATCAGGGAGAATTCTTTTGTGGAAAGGGTTGTCAAGCATTGGAAGGGGCTGCCCCTGGAGGAGTCCAAGGAATGACAGGATGTGGCACTCAGTGCTCTGGGGTGGGTGACAAGGTGGGGATCGGTCACAGGTTGGACTTGATGATCTTGAAGGTCTTTTCCAACCTCAGTAATTCTGTGATTCTGTGATCAGCTTCTCTACTGCTGTTAAACAGGCCAGTTTCTGTGCCAAAACTCTTTGTGAGTTCCAGATAAGTCAGACGTGTTGCCATGTTATACTAAAAAGCTGGCACACAATTGGGAGCTCTCTGTGTGAGTGGCCAAGCATGAAGATTAATAGTGATTTTTTTTTTTTCATTCTTTTGTTCAGTATCAATCTAGAAGGGAAAGCTGGGGGAAAAAATCAAACTTTAATATTATTCATTTGCCACTGAATGCAATTAAGTTCTGAATATATATATAGCTGAAAATAGAGAATCAGAGAGTCATTCAGGTTTGAAAAGACCTCCAAGATCATTCATTCCAACCTGTGATCAATGACCACCTTGTCACCCAGCCCAGAGCACTGAGTGTCATCTCCTTGGAGTCATTCCTTGACTCTACTACCTCCCTGGGCAGCCCCTGCCAATGCCTGACAACCCTTTCCATGAAGAAATACCTCCTGATGTCCAACCTGAACCCCTCCTGGTGCAACTTGAGGTTTTTCCCTCTTTTCCTGTCACTGGTTGTCTGGGAGAAAAGTTCAACCCTCACTTTGCTACAACCTCCTTTCAGGGAGTTGTAGAGGGCAATAAAGTCTCTCCTGAGCCTCTCCAGGAAATGATGATGTTTTTGGAAAAAGGAGTATGCAACAGAACTCCCCACACCATCAAGAACTGCATGTGGATGAGGAAAATCCCTTAAATCACATATTGAGTGTCCCTTTAACAGCAAACTGAAGTCCATAAGGGAGGAGGAGCACACCAAGGGCAGGAAGCATCAGAAAATTATCCCATTTCTCCCAATTTTCTGTTAATTTTGACATCATTTGGATAGCCTGGGGCTACAACCCCTGTATTTATTGCAGTAGAAAGCTATGAGTCAGTGCCCTTATTGTTCTGGGTGCATAATAAGAATTTATAAATGAGTTTATATGATCAGCTAACAAGAAGACAGACCCGGCCATGAAAAAATGAACATCTAAGACTTACTTTAATTATAAGCATTATTAATCCAGGTGGGCAATATTTAATGCACAATATATACTGCAGGAAGGCTTCAGGAAAGAATTCAGACTATTTTATCAACCACTTGTTCTGATTTTCTCCATGTTTTTCAGAAATTATCTATGTGGATATAAAAGTCATTTTCTAAAAGCATAACCATATCCACAAGGAAAGAGCTGCTGCTTCATCTCTGCAGAGTGATGTCCCAGTTCAGCAGGTGGGACCAGTTTATCCCTGTGTGTGGGAGACCAAAGCTGTGGATTCTACACCCTCTATTCATTTCCCAAGAACAGCAGACCATTTGCAGCAGCTGCCCAGGGCACACCTGACCCCTCAGGCTGGGAGCTGGCTGGGAAAGAAGCCTGGGAGAAAAAGAGCTGGGAGAACTCCCCTCCAGGGAGTCCTCGGCACCTTCACACCCACCTGAGGGGTCAGCTCTGCTCATGGGCCAGCAATGATTCCAAAATCCCCCCTGACTCCCAGAGTCAGATCCCCCAGGGTGGAACTCCCTGCCCTGGGGGAGGCACTGGGGGCTCCCACCTGGACCTGAGGGTAAATAATCTGGGGGTTTGAAGACCTTGGGGAACCACTCATTGGATCCAGTGGAGGAGCAGAACCTCGACAGGAGGAGATCACCACTTTCAACCAGACTGTGACCAACACTCTCGACCAGACTGTGACATCATCTGCACCAACTGGTTTTTCCCTTCCTTTTACTTTGGACTTGGGGGAGCCACGTGGGGTTTGTACCCCAGAGGACTGGTTTGTACTTCTGGGTTTTGTGGGTTAACCCCAATTTCTCTTTGTGCCCTTGCATTTATTGTAATATTGTTATTAAATTGTCACTCTGACTTATAATCTCTTTTGAGTTCATTTCTCCTGCAGGTTTCCCTTTAAACCAGCACAAGTGACAAACCCATTTCCAGAGTTGCAGACCTCAAGTAACCCCCTTGCTGTGGGTTTTTGAAAACCTGGTATGAAATTCATCCTTTTATATTGGTAAACACACAGCAAAATTCACTCAGAGCATTCAGAGCCTGCACAGCAAAGTTAATTTGTATGGAATTAGGATGTCAATTTAAAGCAGAAGAAATACTGTTAATTAACACACTTTGTGGCTGCTGTTGTTCCATAATAAACAAGGCACATAATAAAGGGTCTCTGAAATGGATTTAACTCACTTGAAAGAACTTCAGTAAATATTCTGAGGAGAAATTGGAAAAGATGACCAACCTGGTAGACTTCTAACATGGAGTGACATCAGTGGACAGACAAGGGAAGGGCTACAGTGTCATTTATCTTGACTTCTGTAAAGCCTTTGACACAGTCCCCTCAACACCTTTCTCCCTAAACTGGGGAGAGATGGATTTGATGAGGACACTGTTTGGTGCCTTCTCTCCAAACAGGAGAGATGGATTTGATGGGGACACTGTTTGGTGCCTTCTCCCTAAACTGGAGAGAGATGGATTTGATGGGGACACTGTTTGGTGCCTTCTCTCCAAACTGGGGAGAGATGGATTTGATGGGGACACTTTTTGGTGGATGAGGAATTGTTTCGATGTTCAAGTCCAGGGGGAAGTGGTCAATGGCTCAGAGTCCTGATGGACACCAGTGACAGGTGGTGCCACTCAGGGGTCTCTGTTGGGGACCACTGCAATTTAATATCTTCATCAGTGACACAGATGAAGGGATGGAGGGCACCCCCAGCACATTTGAAATGACACCAAGCTGAGGGTGCAGGGACAGAACTGAAGGTTGGGGCCACCCAGAGGGACCTGGACAAGCTCAAGAACTGGCTCAGAGGAATCTGATGTGGTTTAACAAGAGCAAGTGCTGGTGCTGCACCTGGGCTGGCGCAACCCCTGGGATCAGTCCAGGCTGGGGATGAGCAGATGGAGAACAGCCCTGGGGAGAAGGACTTGGTGGTGATGGTGAGCAAGAGGCTGGACATGAGACAACCTTGAGGCCCAGAAAGCCAAACATGTCCTGAGCTACATCAACAGAAACATGACCAGCAGGGCAAGGGAGGGGATTCTGCCCCTCTGTCCCCTCAGGTGAGACCTCACCTGCAGAGCTGCCTCCAGCTCTCGATTCCTCAGCACAGAAAGAAAATGAAGCTGTTGGAAAGAGTCCAGGGGAGGCATCAAGATGATCAGAGGGATGGAGCAGCTCTGCTGGGAGGAAAAGCTGGGAGAGTTGGGATTGTTCAGCCTGGAGAAGGGAAGGTTTTGGGGTGACCTAATTGTGTCCTTCCAGTGCCTGAAGGAGCTACAAAGAAAGATGGAGAGAAACTATTGACAGGAGATGGAGTGACAGAACAAGGGGGAATGGCTTCAAACTGTCACAGAGAAGGTTTAGATGGATATTAGGAAGAAATTCTTCCCTGTGAGGGTGGGCAGGCCCTGGCACAGCTTACCCAGAGAAACTGTGGCTGTCCCATCCCTGGAAGTGTCCAAGGCCAGGTTGGATGGGGCTTGGAACAACCTGGGATAGTGGAAGTTGTCCCTGCCCGTGGCAGAGGCTTGGAACAAAATGATCTTTAATGTCCCTTCCAACCCAAACCATTCTGTGATTCCCAGATTTGCTCCCCAGAGAGAGAAGCCGTTCCATAGGGAGGAGTATTTAACTTTTAACTGCCCCTCTTGATGGATCATGAGGATGAGGAACGTTCCAGACTCATTATGCTCACTTTTAAGTCCTCTCCAAATTCTTTTGTCTTTTAGAGGTTGTTTTCTTTTTTCCCTCACCAAACTGGAAATAATTGTCTGTGATATCCAAATTAGTCTGTGCAATTTTTATCAAGAACATTTGTAATTTAAATTGGATCTACAAAAGGAGGGAGATTAAAAAAAAAATATGTTCATTTCATGCTCATTATGTATCTCAGTGAGACTGATGACATTTTAATATTAACATGGTTGTGGGTTCCGTAGAAAAAAAATTAAGTCTACTTAATATTCCAGACTCTGCTGATTGGGACACAGCTATTCTTGACAATGGAAAATCAATTGCTATTCTAATTAAACAGAATAGCAGAGAAATAAACAAAACAATAATAAAAAAAAAGGAATAAATGCATTCCATGTATTAGATAGAGGTTTGTGGTTGCTCCTCTTGAAGCCTCATCTCCCTTTGGAGTGTTTTTTCCCGGTTGCCCAGTTTGGATTTTGACCTTGAGTTGGAAGAGAAAAGTTATCTCAAAAAGTTAAGGAAGAACCAGAAAAAAACTTCTGGAACTGGGTGCAGCTGGAAATGGGAATTCATCTCCTTCTTGTTGACACCTTGACTCTGTTAAAGACAATGATTTTCATGAGAAAAAAATTAAGTTATTCTTGTTTGCATTTTCTCGCAATGCCAAAGTCAAACAGAACTCCCTTTTCCCTATTTCAAGTTACAAATAGATTTTCCAAATATTTTTTTCTACTTTTCCCCCTTTGTTTTCTTTTTGCATGGTTTTAGCTGAGAACAAAATCAAGAGAAAATGGTAGGGAGAAAGACAAAAGAAGGGAAAACATTTAAAATACCATGTTTTAATTGAGGAAGTTTTTAAAAGGGAGGGAGAAATAATTCACATGGACAAAAAGAGAATTGTTATTTAATTTTCTGTCTTCACTCACAGCCTTTCCAGTCCCTTCCCCCTCTGAGCTTTGTGTCCAGAACTAACCTTCTTTTTGGATGTTTGGATTCAACCACCTCCAGGTGGGACTTCTGGAGACACAAAAATAAAGGCTCTTCCTGGATGGCAGTGCTGGTCTAATGGTTGGACTCAATGATCTTAAAGGTCTTTTCCAACCTAAACAATCTGATGATTCTCTCATTTGATCTTCCTGATCTTTCCACTGAATCTTCCCAAGCAATTTAAGATGGTGTAAACCAGACCTGCTACTAAGGAGATCTTCCACTTGGCTGCTCTTATCCATATTTTCCTAGAAGATCAAGACTGTTACAAGTAGTGGAAAAGGTGTGAGGGAAAGGAGGAATGAAAGAAAAATGGAACTGTCAGAGAAGCCTCAGGTCATTAATAAATTCACCCAGAGATCATTCCTGGAACTGATTTTGGTTGATTGTTTTCATTAATCATTATGGGGTAAAAAAGCAGGTGAGTTCCTCAGTTTAATCTACAATTTTACATGGAATTCCCCCTGGAAAGAAGGATCAAGTTATCACAAATGGAGAAACAAATAACCTTGGAGATAAAAGCATTGTAAATGAGATGGAATTTAACAACATGAGCTGCAAGGACCAGTAGGAAGAACATGTGATGGAGAGAGGGGGTTTTAAAGCTGGAAATGATGGAGAAGAAAGTTCTGAGGGTGGGAATTCAACTCAGTGGGGTGAGATGTCTCCAGTTTAGCATTTGCTGTTTGCACCACAGGTCATCACAGGCTAATCACCCCAAAATCACTTCAAAGTCAATAAAGATTGACTTCCTGTATCGACAGAGTCAATAACATGAATTACCCAACAAAATGCTGCTGTCTCCTTCTAGTTGAGAAGAATAATTAACACCTTAAACAACACTGACTTTATTGACTGACTTTCCCTTGAGTGGAGGGAGCTTGGGGGAACTCGTGCCAAGATTGATGCCTCCACTCTATTCACAGTTACCCACACTTGTGTGATAAATGCAGCCCTGTCAAGAATTCATTGATGTTTTGGAAGGAAATGAAGAAGGAATTATATGATTCCATTCCCAAGTCCTATTTTACGTGGAATGTCACATGAAGCCCCAATCACAAAGGACAAATCCCACCATGAACTCATGAAATGAAAACTAATGAGGGGTTTTGGGGGCAGCAGAACCTCTCTGACCTAATGGGGTGACTCTGTGAGCTCAACAAAGGAATGGTTGGCCCTGGATTGTCCATAAATACCCCTGGGAGGGAAATGCCAAGGAATGAGAAGGGTTCAAACTAAAGGACATCACTGGCAAAAGAACAAACAGATCCAAATCACCAGTGCAGAAATGCAGGAGGGAAAACAGGAGATTGCAGCTGGTTAGAACAGTCTTCAGTGGGGAGAAACAGAAGCAAAAACCTTCCTGTCAGAGAGGACATTTGTTAAAAAGCAGATTTGGAGTCATGGTGGCCATTGCCAGAGCTGTTTCTACATTCTCACGTGTTCATGGGACATCTTTTATACCTCAAGTGCCACAAAGAGGGTCAGAGGGCTCCTCTGAGAGATTGAGGGTTGTTCAGCCTGGAGAAGAGAAGGCTCCAGGTAGACCTTGTAACATCTTCTAGTACCTAAAGGAACTCCAGGAGAGCTGGAGAGGGACTTCGGACAGGGCATGGAGGACAAGGGGAAATGGCTTCCCACTGCCAGAGGGTGGGGTTGGATGAGATTTTGGGAAGAAATTCTTCCCTGGGAGGGTGGGGAGACCCTGGCACAGGTGCCCAGAGAAGCTGTGACTGCTCCATCCCTGGAGGTGTCCCAGGACAGGTTGGACAGGGCTTGGAGCAACCTGGGATAGTGGAAGGTGTCCCTGCCCATGGCAGGGGATTGGAACTCAATGATCCTTCAGGTCCCTTCCAACCCAAACCATTCTGTGAATCACAACCCATCCCTTTTGCCTCTCACATTTATCTTTGCCAGTGGTTTCCTAAGCTTTCCACAGCCCAGTCCAGTGAAGGAGAAAATTAACTCAACAAATATGGACAGATTTAACCAGCTGCTCATCTGACTTTATTATTATGCTGAATTGCCTCAAAGTTCTCTGCCCAGCCTTCAGTTTGGCTGCCACTCAACCAAGGGGTCAGAAGAGATGAAAACCATGAGCTGACAGAAGAATAAATCCCCTCTGACACAATCAGTGTCTCTTGCTAATTGTTCCTGGCTCATTCTGCCCAGCAATTAGTTTTAATAGCCCAGCTAAGTTAGGTCTGATGATGTGATATCCCCATCAATCACATTAATGACCCATCTGCTGGGAAACCGGGGGAAAATATTATCAAGACCAACTTCAGCCCATGTTGTGACTGTCAACTCATGGCTCTGCTGTTATTTCAGAGCTCAAGAGCAGTTGATTCATGTCTGAATTTTATTTTGAGCCAAGCAGAAGTTTATAGAATCATAGAATCATAGAACTGATTGGGTTGGAAAAGACCTCCAAGATCATCAAGTCCAACCCTTGGTCCAACTCCAGTCCCTTTACCAGATCATGGCACTCAGTGCCACGGACAAGCTCAGCTGAAAAACCTCCAGGGATGGGGAATCCACCCCCTCTCTGGGCAGCCCATTCCAATCCCTGAGCACTCTCTCTGCAAAGAATTTCTCTCTGATCTCCAACTTCAATTTCCCCTGGCAGAGCTTGAGCCCATCGTGCCCCCTTGTCCTATTGCTGAGTGCCTGGGAGAAGAGACCAACCCCCACCTGGCCAGAACTTCCCTTCAGGCAGTTCCAGACAGTGCTGAGGTCACCTCTGAGCCTCCTCTTCTCCAGGCTAAACACACCCAGCTCCCTCAGCCTCTCCCCACAGCACTTGTGCTCCAGTCCCTTCTCCAGCCTCATTGCTCTTCTCTGGCCCCGCACCAGCCCCTCAAGATCTTTCCTGACCTGAGGGGCCCAGAACTGAACACAACACTCAAGGTGTGGCCTCCCCAAGGCAGAGTCCAGGGGAAGGGTCACTGCCCTGGGAAAGGGTCTGGAGAACCAGGAGCAGCTGAGGGAGCTCGGGGGGCTCAGCCTGGAGAAAATGAGGCTCAGGGGGGATGTTCTTGCTCTCTTACAATTCCCTGCCATGAAAGTGGAGCCAGGGTGGGTCGTGCTCTGATCCCAGGGAAAAAAAGGACAGGTCAACAAGGAATGTCTTCAAGCTGCACCAGGGGAGGTTCTGGTTGGACACCAGGAGGAATTTGTTGATGGAAAGGGTGGTCAAGCATTGGAAGGCACTGCCCAAGGAGGTGATGGAATCACTACCCCTGGAGGTATTTAAGGAACAGCTGGAGGTGACACTCAGTGCTCTGGGTTGGTGACAAGGTGGGGATGGGTCAAAGGTTCGACTGGATGATCTTGGAGGTCTTTTCCAGCCTTGGTGTTCTGTGATTCTGTGATATTCCACTTGGCTCTGAAAGAATCTTTACAGCATCTGAATGTTTTTCTGGAGTACAGTCCATTTAGCAGAAAGAAAATCCATTCTCTCCTCTTGGACTTTTTTTATAACAAAGGTGACAAGGAACCAAATTCCAGAAGGATTGGAATGTTCTGCCCTCACATCTCATCTCTTTCTAGGTGTTTTCAACCACCTTTGTCAGGGTGGTATCTGAGCTAAGGATCTCAAGCTGGCTCCAAAGCCCAAGCCAGGCATTAATTCCAAGCTTTAGTGCATTTTTCAGTGTTCTGCAACATTAAAATGAACCTGAAACCTCCTTCCTGAGCTGATGCAATTGCCAGGTGCTCCAACAGAAGTGCCTGCTCTTTGTGGGGATGTTCTCACTGCCTTGGAGTGAATCTGCTTGGGCTGAAAGGCAGTGGGGATTGTGCTATTTTTTAAAGAGAATTACTGAAAATTACTTGATTTTTATATTGATCAGAAGAAACTTCACATTCAAATGAGTTTGGGTTTTTATTTGTAGAGATTTGCTTATTGTTTGCCAGTATGAGATCACAGAACTATTGGGTTGGAAGGGTGAACCCCGTGGTGAGACCTGCGGACCCACAGACTGAGGAACCCATGCTGGAGAAGGCTTGCTGGCAGAACTTGTGATCCCGTGGAAGGGACCCACACTGGAGCAGTTCCTGAGGGACTGACCCCATGGACTATGGACCCACAATGGAGTAGCTCTTGAGGAACTGACCCCATGGAAGGGACTGACCCCATGGAAGGACCTACACTGAAGCAGTTCCTGAAGGACTGACCCATGGAAGGCACTGACCCCATAGAAGGACCTACACTGGAGCAGTTCCTGAAGGACTGACCCCATGGAAGGGACCCACACTGGAGCAGTTCCTGAAGAACTGAACCCATGGAAGGAACCCCATGGAAGGGACCCACACTGGAGCAATTCCTGAAGGAGTGACCCAAGGAAGAGTGACCCACACTGGGGCAGTTGCTGAAGCACTGACCACATGGAAGGGACCCACACTGGAGCAGTTCCTGAAGGAGTCACTCCATGGAAGGGACCCACACTGGAGCAGTTCCTGAAGGAGTTACCCCATGGAACGAACCCACACTGGAGCAATTCCTGAAGGATCGACCCCATGGAAGGGACCCACACCAGAGCAGTTCCTGAAGCACTGACCCCATGGAAGTGACACATACTGGAGCAGTTCCTAAGGGACTGACCCCATGGAAGGGACCCACACTGGAGCAGTTCCTAAGGAACTGACCCCAAGGAAGGGACCCACACTGGAGCAGTTCCTGAGGGACTGACCCCATGGAAGGGACCCACACTGGAGCAGTTCCTAAGGAACTGACCCCATGGAAGGGACCCACACTGGAGCAGTTCCTGAGGGACTGACCCCATGGAAGGGACCCACACTGGAGCAGTTCCTAAGGGACTGACCCCATGGAAGGGACCCACACTGGAGCAGTTCCTGAGGGACTGACCCCATGGAAGGGACCCACACTGGAGCAGTTCCTAAGGGACTGACCCCATGGAAGGGACCCACACTGGAGCAGTTCCTAAGGGACTGACCCCATGGAAGGGACCCACACTGGAGCAGTTCCTGAGGGACTGACCCCATGGAAGGGACCCACACTGGAGCAGTTCCTAAGGGACTGACCCCATGGAAGGGACCCACACTGGAGCAGTTCCTGAGGGACTGACCCCATGGAAGGGACCCGCACTGGAGCAGTTCCTAAGGGACTGACCCCATGGAAGGGACCCACACTGGAGCAGTTCCTGAAGAACCGTGGGAAGCACTCACTTTGGAGAAGCTCATGGGAACTCTCTCCCATGGGAAGGACCCCGTGCTGGAACAAGGGAAGAGCGTGAGGAGTCCAACCTCCAGGCCCTGAGGAGGAAGGAGCAGCAGAGACACCATGTGATGAACTGCTCACAATTCCCATTCCTGGTGCCCTTGCAACAGTCAAGGGGAGGAGGAAAGAAATCAGGAGTGAAGTTGAACCTGGGATGAAGGGAAGGGTGAGGGGAAGGTGTTTAAAGCTTTGGCTTTATCTTCTCATTTCCTCACTCTGATTTTCATAGAATTAGAGAATATTTTGATCTTGAAGGACCCACAGGGGTCATCGAAGTCCTGCTCCTGGCCCTCCATAGGACAACTCCAAGAATTCCACAATTGAAATTGTCCAAATGGTTTCATTTGGCAATAAATTAGTTTCCCAGAGTCCAGTCTGCCCATGACAGCAACTGGTGAGGGATCTCTCCCTGTCCTCACCCCAATCCATGAGACTTTTATTATATTTTATTATATTTTTAATGTATTGATTATTATATTTTATTACATTTTCTCTCCCCTGTGCAGCTGAGGAGGGGACTGAGAGAGCACCTTGGTGGCACCTGACATCCAGCCAGGGTCAACCCCCCTCCAGATATTTAGGGGAACTCAATGTTTGTAAAAAGGAATGGAAGGCTGAAAGTGGACAAAAACCCCTGACTGTTCAGGCCCTTTTCATTCTCCAGTAAAAATTTATCTCCTTAAAAAAAACCCTTTTCAACCATGAGCCCTGAACCTTAATTTGCATCAGGAGTTGAACTTCAATGATCCTTGTGGGTCCCTTCCAGTTCGGGATATTTTATGATTCTGTGATATCTGAAGAACTTCCACAGTGCATCAACTGGATCAGAGCAGGTTTTATGTCCTCTGAGACCTCTCCTTTCCTAAAGTGTGAAGTCAGTTTGGGGCAGGATGACCCTGTTTTGGTCACAGCAGGTTACTTGCACTTTCATTACAGGTCAAGAGATGAATGTGAGGTCCTTGGAATCATAGAACATCTTGAGTTGGAAAGGACCCACAAGGGTCATGCAGTCCAGATCCTGATCCAGGCTGAGTGTCTGAGTTTGTATAATATCCTGGGCCTGAAAAGATTGGGGACATCATCACCTGGAGATAAAAACTGTGGCCAAAGACAGACGTGATCACCTCAAAAGATGTTATGCAAACAAAGCCAACTTGTTTCCAGGCTTCAACTTGTCTCTTCATGGAATGTTCTGCTGGAATATTCAGATGGATACACAGGTTGCCACTGCCCCTGACAGAGTTGTCACTGTGTTATGCTTAATTAGGTATTCTGCCTTAATGAGATTATGTTTATTCCAAAGGAATCACATTCTAGAAATGCCTCACCCTGTCCATGATCCATCTACAGTGAAAACCTCGACAAAAAGCTGGGATGAGATGCCTCAACTTCAGGCATGATCCCACCTACTCCTGAGACTCACTGGATCCCAACTAATCCTGAGATTCAGTGGATCCCAACTAATCCTGAGATTCAGTGGGGTGACTCTCCTTTAGAAGGGTTTTGAGATGCTAAGGACATTTTCCTCAGAGCAAGGGAGAGATTCTGTATTTCCCAGATCCCAAAGCACCCAAACAACTGGATCCACCCAAGCACCAAAAGGAAATAAAGGTGTTTTCCTCATAGGTGGGTAACTAGTGAAAATCCTCAGCACACACCACCAAACACAGCAAATTTAGCAAAAAAAGGGACAGTGGGAAGGGTAGTGCTGAACTCAGCAACAAGAGGTGGAGATGAATCTCTTCTCTTCTGTCTTTCTTCCATGGAAAACACAATTAACAGGAGTTAAGGAGCTTCAAAGGCATTTCTGCATCTCTGGGTGATCTGAATCTCAGGTTCTGGGAATATTTGCTGTTCCTTCCATAGATCAGGGTTTTGCCAAGAGAAGAAAACCACCAGGAGAACTAAAAGTCCTCCCTGGATTGCCAAGATGATCAAATCACATTTAGGGATCGTGTTTCAGGAGGAAAAAGAGAAGATCATGCCTGGATTCCAAGATGATCAAATCACATTTAGGGATTGTGTTTCAGGAAGAAAAAAGAAATAGTATCTCTGGATTGCCAAGATGATCAAATCACACCTCTGGATCCTGTTTCAGGAGAGACCTCAAGCCCACAGTTTCCAGAACAAACCAGCTGATATTCACTCCACCAGTTTGGAGTAATTTCTGCTGAGAATGGAAGATCTTCATTTCAATCAGCCCTTGTCTGGTTTCAGGTCTGGAGAGCAGTTGAAAGAGTTTTTTCTGGAAACTCAGTGCCTTTCTCCTGCTTCAGATTCTCTTTCTGTACCTCTGGACTTGCTGTGTTAATTAATGTGTGTAATTGGGCTTTCTGGTAGAACTCAGCAAACACGATGAGAAGCAGAAAATGCTCCAAAGTTCAAAACTCACCTTTAATTTGACCAATTTTCCTACATATTCAGCCTCGTTTGGTTCCCTCAGTGGGTTCCTGAGGGGAAGGATAAGGCTCTTTATTCCAACCTGATCCTTGCCTTGCCCCCAGGCAGCTCCAACCCCCTCCTTTTAATTATCACTCCAAGAGCATCGAGCCCACGGGTACATGAGTCACAAATTATATCCCCTTTTCACACCTCCAGAGGATGAGTCATTAAAAACAGGGAGGGGGGAAAAAAAGGATATTCGACAAATTCAACATTCCCCATCCATAGAAACAGAAGGAAAAAAAAAACTTCAAAGGAGGATTTACTGGTGGACAGGTCACTTTGAAATGGTTTGCTGGTTTTGACTGGGATGGAGTTAATGTTAAGTTTTGGGGTTGTGCTGGAAACAGCGTTGGTAATTAGAGACTTTTTTAGTTATTTCCCATGAGTTTATTTATAAACCAATGAATTTTCATAGAATCAGAGAATCACAGAATCATAGAATGGATTGGGTTAGAAAAGACCTCCCAGATCATCAAGTCCAACCCTTGCTCCAACTCCAGTCCCTTTACCAGATCATGGCACTCAGTGCCACGGCCAAGCTCAGCTGAAAAACCTCCAGGGATGGGGAATCCACCCCCTCTCTGGGCAGCCCATTCCAATCCCTGAGCACTCCCTCTGCAAAGAATTTCTTTCTGATCTCCAACTTCAATTTCCCCTGGCAGAGCTTGAGCCCATCGTGCCCCCTTGTCCTATTGCTGAGTGCCTGGGAGAAGAGACCAACCCCCAGCTGGGCAGAACTTCCCTTCAGGCAGTTCCAGACAGTGCTGAGGTCACCTCTGAGCCTCCTCTTCTCCAGGCTGAACACCCCCAGCTCCCTCAGCCTCTCCCCACAGCACTTGTGCTCCAGTCCCTTCTCCAGCCTCGTTGCTCTTCTCTGGCCCCGCTCCAGCCCCTCAATCTCTTTCCTGAACTGAGGGGCCCAGAACTGAACACAACACTCAAGGTGTGGCCTCCCCAAGGCAGAGTCCAGGGGAAGGGTCACTGCCCTGGGCCTGCTGGCCACGCTAGTTTGGATCCAGGCCAGGATCCCATTGGCCATTTCCCCTTCTACCTTTCCTTCTACCTGGGTGGGAGTGGGTGAGTGGCTGTGTGGGGTTGAGTTGGGGTTAAACCACAACAAATGAACTAAACCTGGAGTTTGTCTGAGTTTTGTCTCAGGAAGTGCTGCAGCAAAGAAATGGAGCTGTTGAGTTCCTACCATGGCTCTTCCCAGCTGTTCTTTAGTTGGGAACAGCAGGAAAACCAATCTTGCAACAAAGGGAGGGAAGGAAGAGTTGAAGAACGGTTTTCCCAGTCAGTCAGTGACAGGACATGGGGAAAGGGCCTCAAGTTGCACAAGGGGAGACTCATGTTGGATATCAGGAAATGTTTCTTCACTGAAGGAATGGTTGAACATTGGGACAGGCTGCCCAAGGAAGGGCTGGAATCACCATCCCTGAAAGTGCCCAAAAAATAAGTGGATGTGGTAGTTTTTGATATGGTTTAGTGTTTGTGGTGGTATTGGGTCGAAGGATGGACTCGACAATCTTGGAGAGCTTTTCCAACCTTAATAATTCCATGGTTCTGTATAATCAAGGAATCAGTGCCCAGTGCTTGGGAAGATTAACCAGGGAGGGGAAAGACAGGACATGAGAAGTGTTGGAGGTTGGGAGTGAATGCAAAGCCAAAATTTCTCATTTGGATGTGGATCTCAAACAGAAACTGAAGGCATCTGGTGGGTCCATTACAGGCATGGGGTGGATAAAGGGAGATCTCTGGTCTGATCTCTGTGTCAAATCAGAGGTGACTTTGAAAGAAAATCAATTTTTTAAAGTCTTATCCATCTTGATGTAACTCAATCATTCCATTTATCCAGGAGATGCTCAAGGCCAGGTTGGGTTGGATTTGGAGCCGCCTGGTCTAGTGGGAGGTGTCCCTGCCCATGGCAGGGGGTGGAACAGGATGAGATTTAAGGTCCCTTCCAACCCAAACCATTCCATGATTCTGAGATTCCATGAATGAAAGGCCAATCCAAGAGTCCCACAGGAGCACTGGGTGGTGTTTCCATGGGAAACCCAAAATGTTTCCCTGGGAAACCCAAAATGCTTCCCTGGGAAAACCACCATCACTCAGGTCACTGGCAGAGAGTTCTTTGACCCCCAAGGATGGTTTTGGAAATTATATTTTAATGGTTTGGTTCAGTTTCTTTTAATTCTGCAACTCTAATTCATCAATGGGGGATCTATCCAGAAACACAGAGAAGAAAGGAAGAATTCCCTCAGTCTGGGATATTGCCAAGTGAACTCCTGCCTTTTGCTTCATTCAGTGGTGATTGATGAGATCTCAGGAGTGATGCTTGTGGGGAAAATAAATTTCTGGTAAACAGGCAATGAAATAAATGTGAGAGGAACAGCCTGTGGAGAAACAGAGGGATCCATCAGCACCTGCCAGCTCAGGAGAACAACAATCCTCAACCAGAATATGCTGAGGAAGCTGCTTGGAAAGCCAAACCTCTGGAAGTACAAAATGCCTCACATTTCTACATCCTGATTGTAGGAAAAGCAGAATATATGCAGTTGTTCTTTCAGTCTACCAAGAAGTCTCTTCTGCCTTAAAAATTTCAGTCTTTCCTGGCTTTGTGTTCTTTTATTGTTCATCACATCCATCCTCTCCTTTGGTAAACTTTGAGGCACTCACACCTGAGCTCTTTCCAGCATCAGAAATTCAGAAAATAACTTTTTTTTCCTTCTTCCTCTCTCCTTATGGACCAACCTGGGGATGTCTTTCCTCCCTTTGCTCCTCCAGGAGCAAGGAAATCAGGATCAGAACCTTTAGAGCCCTTTTTTTTTCTATAGTATCTAAATACATGAGCTCAGAGCTATGAAGTTCTTTGGGCTTGAAGTCCTTTATTTTTATGTTTCTTTATTTTCATGTTTTCCTTTTATCTTTTTATTTCTTTTGGTAAGAATTTCAACTGGCTTTGACTGTGAAATCCCACTATTGTCCAGTAGGCAGGATCCTAATTGTCCACAAACAGTTTCTTACATCAGCTGAAATGGCAGTGCCAAAGACATTTCAAGTTTTAAACTGCCTTTGGAAGAGCATGAGCCTTCCAAGATGGGAAAGGACAGAACCAGATGCCTTCAAATAGGCTGGAGGGAAGTGTTGGATGGATGTAATCCAGTCCAACTCTTCCTACACTCCTCATCCAACAGTGAGAAGACCCACAGACCTCCAGAAAAGCCACTTAACTGATGAAAACAGTGTCATTTGAGGAGACCTTTTCCCTCTGTGAGGTGACTCAGTGTAAAGTGCTTTAGGTGGCAGGGGGTGAGCTGAGTGCAGCTGTTTCATGAGGCTGACACATCTGGGTGGGTGTTGCTGGCAAGTCATGACCCAGACTCTTGGTCTGCCTCATACCAGTGTCACCTGTCCAAAAATGACACTGTCAGAAGGACAGAAAGAGAAGAACCACCCTCGTGCTGCTGCAGGCCAAACTCCTCAATGTTTTTGTAGTTGAGCTCTGTAGAAAATGGAATTTCAGTTCTTGAGAACATTGTCTGGCTTATTAATTTGCTCCTACAAATGAGAAAAGGTCTTGATGGTTTTTCCCACATCCCTGGAGATGATTCCTTGAGGCTTTGGGGTGTTTTGGTGTTGTCTGCACTGTTGAGTTTCGTGCTGAACTGGGATGAGCACGAGGCAAAGCCAAGGTCTTCCCCATGGTGTGAGTGGACAAGTGTCTCCTCATGGAGCACATTCCATGTTTTCTTCTGGTCTGAGCCAATTATTTCCTATATCATAACACAGTGTGAACAGGAAAGTTGGGAAAACTCTTTTTTAACTCTGCCCAGTAATGATATGAATGATGGAGCGTTGGATTTGGACCCAAAGGAGACTCCATTCCCTTGGAAAGGGCTTTCACTGGAGAGGTGAAATGGGGACAAATTCCTCTGGCCAGAATTCTGAGGGAAGGAAAAGGAAAAGAAAAAGGAAAGAAAAAGGAAAGAAAAAGAAAAAGAAAAAGAAAAAGAAAAAGAAAAAGAAAAAGAAAAAGAAAAAGAAAAAGAAAAAGAAAAAAAAAAGAAAAAAAGAAAAAGAAAGAAAAAGAAAAAGAAAAAAAAAGAAAAAGGAAAAGAAAAAGAAAAACAAAAAGAAAAACAAAAAGAAGAAGAAAAAGAAAAAGAAAAAGAAAAAGAAAAAGAAAAAGAAAAAGAAGAAGAAAAAGAAAAGAAGAAAAAGAAAAAGAGAG
This sequence comes from Pithys albifrons albifrons, assembly GCF_047495875.1. Classification (NCBI taxonomy): domain Eukaryota; kingdom Metazoa; phylum Chordata; class Aves; order Passeriformes; family Thamnophilidae; genus Pithys; species Pithys albifrons. The sequence goes on along the minus strand of NC_092461.1, from coordinate 28,340,317 downwards.
GAAAAAGAAAAATTGGCTTAATTGTTAATTAAATAACATAATGCAGAAATCTTCTTAAGGGATTATCTGTGATAGGACCTTGGGATTAGCAGAGCTGGTGCTCAGAGATTCCTCTGCCAGACCCCCCAGAGGGAGGTAGGGGGTGTGCAGCCTTCAAAATAAATGGCATTATTGAATCAGTAAGTTTTTAATTTTGCAGATTAAGAAACAGGATGATCAGACATTGATTTGCCCTCAAAAAAAAAAAAAAGAAAAAAAAGGAAAAAAGAAAAAAAAAAGAAAAAAACCCCAAGAAATAAAACAGGATTAGTCACTGTTTAAAAAAGAATAAAAGGCTAAAAAAAATCAATTTGATGTTCAGGCAATGTGAGTCAAGTCACATGTTCACATATGGGTCCTTCTACTTTGTATTTCCCACTGGAAAGTGAGAATAATGAAATATCCCATATCAGTGTCCCGTGAGATTGCACTGCTTTAAACTGCCTGAGTTTATCACTGCATATATAGATATTAAAGCAAGGCAGGAACTGTTGTATTTAATGCTCTTACAAGCTCCTTTGCATTAAAAACATAGACAATATCTCTTTCAATGCTTTACTGGCTTATCTTCTCCCCTGGGAAAAATCAACTTCCCTGGGAATACAAACAAACAAAACAAAACAAAACATATAAATTGGAGTGTTGATTTGGTTGGATTTTTTAAATGTATATCTATTGTGTTGGATTTTTTTAATATGTATTTATTTGGTTGGATTTCTTTTGTATATATTTATTCCTGAGGTGTGGGTGTCAAAGAAAGGAAAGCAAGTTCTGTTTGTGGCATTGAAAATGTTGGTAAGAGCAGAGCAAGGCAATAAACCCAGCCCTGATTTCCTGAGGTTCTCTGTGTGTGTGTGCAGAGCTGCTGACTTGGGGGTTTCCATCAGCTGAGCCAGGTCTGTGCTGGGGAAGGATTTTTCATAGAATCAAAGAATGGATTGGGTTGGAAAAGACCTCCGAGATCATCGAGTCCAACCCTTGGTCCAACTCCAGTCCCTTTACCAGATCATGGCACTCAGTGCCACGGCCAAGCTCACCTTAAAAACCTCCAGGGATGGGGAATCCACCCCCTCTCTGGGCAGCCCATTCCAATCCCTGAGCACTCTCTCTGCAAAGAATTTCTTTCTGCTCTCCAACTTCAATTTCCCCTGGCAGAGCTTGAGCCCATCGTGCCCCCTTGTCCTATTGCTGAGTGCCTGGGAGAAGAGACCAACCCCCACCTGGCCAGAACTTCCCTTCAGGCAGTTCCAGACAGTGCTGAGGTCACCTCTGAGCCTCCTCTTCTCCAGGCTAAACACCCCCAGCTCCCTCAGCCTCTCCCCACAGCACTTGGGCTCCACTCCCTTCTCCAGCCTCGTTGCTCTTCTCTGGCCCCGCTCCAGCCCCTCAAGATCTTTCCTCAACTGAGGGGCCCAGAACTGAACACAACACTCAAGGTGTGGCCTCCCCAAGGCAGAGTCCAGGGGAAGGGTCACTGCCCTGGGCCTGCTGGCCACGCTAGTTTGGATCCAGGCCAGAATCCCATTGGCCTTCTTGGCCACCTGGGCACACTCTTGGCTCCTGTTGAGCTTCCTGTCCCTCAGTCCCCCCAGGTCCCTTCCTGCCTGGCTGCTCTCCAGCCACTCTGTGCCCAGCCTGGAGCGTTGGGGTGGCCAAAGGGCAGGACCTGCACTTGGCCTTGTTGAACTTCATCCCACTGGAATCAGCCCATCTGTCCAGTCTATCCAGATCCCTCTCCAGGTCCCTCCTGCCTTCCAGTAGGTCGACACTCCCTCCCAACTTGGTGTCATCAGCAAATTTGCTGATGATGGACTCAATCCCCTCATCTAAATCATCAGTAAAGATGTTAAACAGAACTGGACCCAACACAGACCCCTGGGGGACACCACAAGTTATTTCTGCCTGAAAAACCCTGGAGTTTGAATAACTCAACATCTGAGCTGCCTTTGCATATTATTTTATCTCCCCCAAGGTTCAGCTGCAAGAGGAGACCTCGACCTTTACAAGTGAGAGATCAGCCAGGCTAAAAAGGAAGGGCTGGAACAATATTCAGAGGAGAAATTATTTCCCTGGTGCCCCAAACTCATCAGTTTGGTTTCAGTTTATAGAAATAACTCTTCTCCTGACTGACACAAAGCTCCTGATCCTTTTTTTTTTTGTTCTCCTTTTCAGAGCCAAAGGGGAACTAAAGAGAAACAGCCTGGAAAAAATTTTTTTCTGAAGTTTAATGAAATCTTGCAGCAGGATCAACAATGGACTGAAAAGGGGGAAGCTCTGAAGCAGAGCCTTTCTGGGGTGTGCTTTTAATATTCTGCTGAAATTAAGTGAATACACACATTTTGGGAAATATATGGGAATTTTCCAGTCAGCTAAAGAGACTCAACTTCACACTGACCACGAAGCAAAGTTCAAACAGAAAATTCCAAAAGTGTAACCTGAACCTTGGTTGCTTATTTTATAAAAACAAGGTGGGATTTCACATTTTAATACTCTGAAAATTCCCTTTATGAAAGGGAAAATTTTGTTCTCTTTATTTTATGTCCTTTTTATTTTATGTTGTCTTTATTTATGTTCTTTTCCATTTTTACTGATCCTTTTTCAGGAAAGTCATGAACCAGAGGGCCAATAAAACCACTGGGATTATTTTCCCCTCCCAATTTTGCCTTTGAAGTGTGAGGATCACAATTTGTGGCCACTCTGTCATCTTGCAAGCAACTAAAATAACAGATTTATACTGGTCTGGCTCCATGGAAATCTCTGGAATAGAAAATCCTTGTCACTGATTTCAGTGGGTTTTAGCCCAGCTTGGTGTTCACTTCACTTGGGGGAATGTTTCCCATAAGGAAAGTTTCTGACTCCTTCTCCTTCCTGGAAATCAGGTTGGCACTGATCAATCTTATGTTTTCTTCAGGTTAATTCACCCTCCTGTTCCCCATTTACACCATCCCACAAACTGCATCAATGAGGGTTAATTGTTGCTGATTATTCTGTTTCCATCCCCCCGACATCCCACTATTTATGAAGCCTTGGGATGCCTTTAAAAACTGGGAAGTCCCACCTTCGATTAGAGAAAAGAACTGAAGGAAAAGCAAAAGTCAGAGTTTTTACATTGAAGATACCTCAGGAAATCAGTGACCACTTGATTTCAGCCTCTTGGATTTACAGCCAGTGCTCTTCCCCTTTGCCTTCCTTCAGGAGAGGAGTATTTTTTCACAGATATGGATTATACACCAACATAAACCACGTCTGCTGTGCAGGCAGGAGGTTGTGATGCTGCTGAGCTGCTGTTTAAGACCAGTCAAGGCTGGAGAGACACAGTGAGAGAAGGTTTAGATGGGATATTGGGAGGAAATTCTTCCCTGGGAGGGTGGGCAGGCCCTGGCACAGGTTGGGCAGAGAAGCTGTGGCTGCCCCATCCCTTGAAGTGTCCAAGGACAGGCTGGATGGGGGTTGGAGCAACATGGGCTGGTGGAACTGTCCCTGCCCATGGCAGGGGGTTGGACTAGATGGGCTTTTAGGTCCTTTCCAACCCAAACCATTCCATGGTGAAGGGAGTGGAGCACAAGTGCTGTGGGGAGAGGCTGAGGGAGCTGGGGGTGTTCAGCCTGGAGAAGAGGAGGCTCAGAGGTGACCTCAGCACTGTCTGGAACTGCCTGAAGGGAAGTTCTGCCCAGCTGGGGGTTGGTCTCTTCTCCCAGGCACTCAGCAATAGGACAAGGGGGCACGATGGGCTCAAGCTCTGCCAGAGGAAATTGAAATTGGAGATCAGGAAGAAATTCTTTGCAGAGAGAGTGCTCAGGGATTGGAATGGGCTGCCCAGAGAGGGGGTGGATTCCCCATCCCTGGAGGTTTTTCAGCTGAGCTTGGCCGTGGCACTGAGTGCCATGATCTGGTAAAGGGACTGGAGTTGGACCAGGGGTTGGACTTGATGATCTGGGAGGTCTTTTCCAACCCAATCCATTCTATGATTCTATGATCACTGAGTTTGTTCAGTGCACTGTCATGGCTCAAAATTCCACCCTGCAATTACAGCAAAGGCTGGATTTTCTCTCAGGTCTTTGAATTCCTGGCAGGATGCCAAGCCCAGGTTGGAGTTAAGCTCTTTGTTTTATCACTGAACTTGTTCTATCCTTTTCCCTGCTGTATCTGCAGCAAGTGGAGATGGAGGTGGGTTTGTAGGTTTGCAGGTGTGAGTGTTACCCAACACCCTGGAAAGCCTGTCCTCACTCCAGGGAATATTTACACATTCCTATGCCAAGCACAACAGGCAGAATCCTTGCAGTGTCCTCCATGAAACACTTCTGAGAGACACATTTTCTTTACCCAGAGAAGGGACTTGAACCCTCACCCTCAGGTTTACTGAGTGGTTCTTGTCCCTGAGGGGAAGTGCAGAGGTTTTACTGTGAGCTAAAATAGTAACTAAACACAACTGCATTAAAATATTTATCTGCTATCATTAGAGAGGCAGGTAATGAGTTTATTCCTGTGGCAATCCATGCAGAGCCAGAAGAAAACAATCAATCAGCCTCTTCCTCCCCCAAAATAGATGGGAAGGAAGCAAATACCCTCCCAGCAGTGAGAGATGGTTTTTGCTCCTCTTTTGTTGTGGCACCACCGAACTGGTCACTGCAAAGGAGAATTTGCCACCCCAGGGAAGGCACAAGGGACTTGGTGCCTGGAAAGCAGCAGAATTTTTTTTGTTGACTCCACCTGACTTTGCAAAGATAATGAATGGAGAGATGGATAAAAAGATATATGTGTGTGCTGGTTTAAAGGGAAACCAGCAGGAGAAACAAACCCAACACAAAAGAGATTGTAAATCAGAGTGACAATTTAGTAACAATATTACAATAAATGCAATGGCACAAAGAGAAATTTGGTTTAACCCACAAAACCCCAGAAGTACAAACCAGCCCCCTGGGGCACAAACACAGTGGGGTTTGGTGGCCCCTGTGCTGAGCCCCACGTGGTTTCCCCGAGTCCAAAGGGAAAGGAAGGGACAAACCTGTTGGTGCAGATGATGGCACAGTCTGGGCCAGAGTGGTGGGCTCCTCCTGTCCAGGTTCTGATCTGAAAAGTGGTTTCTTCAAGTTCCAAACCCCCCATGATTATGTGCCCCCAGGTCCAGGTGGGAGCCCCCAGTGCCTCCCCCAGAGCAGGGAGTTCCACACTGGGGGATCTGACTCTGGCAGTCAGGAGAGATTTTGGAATCGTTGCTGGCCCATGAGCAGAGCTGAGCCCTCAGGTGGGTGTGGAGGTGCCAAAGACTCCCTGCAGGGGAGTTCTCCCAGCTCCTCTCCCAGGCTTCTTTCCCAGCCAGCTCCCAGCCTGAGGGGTCAGGTGTGCCCTGGGCAGCTGCTGCAAATGGTCCATTGGGAACAGTTCATGGGAAATGAATAGAGTGTGGAGAATCCACAGCTCTGGTCACACCCACACAGGGATAAACTGGTCCCACCTGCTGAACTAGGACAATGTGACTAGATGTTTCCATCTGCAGATTAATTACCTCTGGGTAGAGTCCATCATTATCTCATTTTCAGTGGGAAACTGCATCCTTTAAGCAAAAAGGTTTTTGTGGACCTTATTCCAGCAGGGAAGAGCTGTCCTGCTTTCCATCTCCTCCCTGCCCTCTTGGATTGTGCTTGTGCTTGACCCAGAGCTCAAACTAAGCTCTCAAATATCAACAGCTCTAGGGGGACAAAACAAGCAGACAAAACTGGTTTAACACAAGGCTCTGTCTGTGCCTGCCGGGGCTGGTTTGAGTGTTGTAAAAGCCAGAAGAGCTGGAAGATAAAAATCAGTGCAGGAAAAGAAGGAAAATCCCTCCAGTGTTGAGGCTCGTTACATGTTATATGTGAGGAACCAGATTAGACATTTATTTCTAAACTAAAATTGGGAGGTGTAAGGAGAAAATCAGCATCCAGAGAAACCATCTCTCAAAGGGACAATGTGTTGGTGATTAATTGGTGCAGAATAGAAGAAGATTTAATGGCACCGGGGTAATATCTGGCAAACTTTGTCTCTGGGAAGGCCACAAGTCCTACAGTCCTACTGGCTCACCACAGGCCACTTCTCCCAGGTGGAATCATAGAACAATAGAATCATAGAACTAATTGGGTTGGAAAAGACCTCCCAGATCATCAAGTCCAACCCTTGGTCCAACTTCAGTCCCTTTACCAGATCATGGCACTCAGTGCCATGGCCAAGCTCACCTTAAAAACCTCCAGGGATGGGGAATCCACCCCCTCTCTGGGCAGCCCATTCCAATGCCTGAGCACTCTCTCTGCAAAGAATTTCTCTCTGATCTCCAACTTCAATTTCCCCTGGCAGAGCTTGAGCCCATCGTGCCCCCTTGTCCTATTGCTGAGTGCCTGGGAGAAGAGACCAACGCCCACCTGGCCAGAACTTCCCTTCATGGGGAACTTCCCATGGACCAACAGTCTTTGATCCCTGCTAGAAGGAGCTGCTGCCAAGGAACCCTCACAGGAAAAGCAGGAATGGTTTTAAAGCAAAAGAAATTAGGTTTGGATTAGATGTTGGAAGAAATTCTTTACCGAAGGGTGGTGAGGTTTTGGCACAGTTTTCCCAGAGAAACTGTGGCTGCCCCATCCCTGGAAGTGTGCAAGGCCAGGTTGGACAAAGCTTGGAGCAACCTGGGATAGTGGAACTGTCCCTGCCCATGACAGAGGGTTAGACTACATGGGCTTTTAGATCCTTTCCAACCCAAACCATTCCATGATTCTATTATTCTGTGATTCTGTGATTCCATGACATTGTGATGTCAGGAACAGCAGCTTCATTACCAGGGTATTTCTCATCCTCAACAAGCCTCTCTTCCCCAATTTTGCCCTGTGAGATGGAGGGTATTTTGCACCATAAATCTGATTTGTCAGATAAAACCCCAGTAATTTCCATGGGGACTTGTGAAATGTTCACAGTGAGAACTTTCAAACACCAGATCATGTTCCACACTCACTGAAACTTCAACTTCCAAACCAGGTGTCATTTACAAAGTTCTAACCTGTCTTTTCTTCCTTTAATCAAAATAAGACTGAAATTAAAACGGATTAACCACAAATAACCTCCATTTTTGACATGACTACTTCAGTGAGAGCCTGAGGATAATGAAAGAATTTTTAAAACTTGGACAAAAGTAATGGGATGTGATGACAACACCTGTCAATGGGATCACATCCCTCTGGGGTGGAGCAGGATTCATTATTTGATAGTGTTTAATTGCTCCAATGAGACCACAGTCTGATACAGAGATTTACTGGGTCTGGGCAGTGCAGGGGGTTATAAGGAATTTATATCTCAGCAATTTATATCACAGTAATTTAAATTTCACAGTTCCAAGAGTTGACAAATACAGGGACAGACCCTCCTGCCAGTGACACACAGCAAGTCCTGTGATTTGAGATCTCCAGCCCTCCAGGAATGCCCAGTTTGCTGCCCTGATCTGCAGTTTCCAAGATTCTGAACACCTTCACCTGATAGAAGAAACGAAAGTGCTGCTTTCAAGACTAAAATGGAAACCACCCAGAACACACCAAGGGTGCAAGTGTTCTAAAATGATCCCGAAAGTGCAAACTGACTTCATGCTTCGTTTGTACAACATTCCCTGCCTGTAAAAATAACTTGAGGCTGAGCAGGCCGTGTCTTGCCATGGAGCTGTGACTCAGCTCCCTGAACATCCTGCTCCATCCACAGAAATGCAGGGAAGGGGGATTTTAGAGAGGCTCAGACCAGAACCTTGTAGGAGAGCAAAGATATCAAGGGAAAAGCAGCAGAGATGAATCCAAACTCTGTGTGATGGGCATGTGGTGCTTTGTTGAACCCCTGGCACATCTCCAATTGGATCATTCAACACTGGAGATGCTTCAAAGGATGGTGCAAGGAGGTGGAGACTGGCAGAAGGATAAGGGTAACACTGATAAAGTCTGATGAGATTTAAATTAAAACAATAAATGCATTCCAGCCTCTCCTTCAGTTGATGCTTCAGGGATGGTGTTGATTTACTGCATAATTTGGAGGCTCCACACCCACTTCTGAGACCTAGAAAATATTGAAGGAAGAGCTTGAGAAGTCCTTGAGGGATTGATGTGTCCAAATTTCCACTAACCAGGAGGAAAAGAGAATTAAAACCCAGGTGGCAACTTTGCAATCTCAAGAAGTGAAAAATTCTGCTTGTTTTCAAAGAAGGAAAACAATGAAAGAATTTCATCTCCCTGAAGTGCCACCCAGCATGGACACATGGGAAAGACTTCTGCATGGGACAGAGGGAAATGCAGAAGGTCAAGGGAGGAAAGGACATCTGTTAGAGCTGGTGAGGCCCTGGCACAAGATGCCCAGAGAATTTGTGGATTCCCCATCCCTGGAAATGTCCAGGGCCAGGTTGGACAGGGCTTGGAGCAACCTGGTCCAGTAGAGAAACACAGTGAGAGGTTTAGATGGGATATTGGGAGGAAATTCTTCCCTGGGAGGGTGGGCAGGCCCTGGCACAGGTTGGGCAGAGAAGCTGTGGCTGTCCCATCCCTGGAAATGTCCAAGGCCAGGTTGGACAGGGCTTGGAGCAACCTGGTCCAGTAGAGAAACACAGTGAGAGATTTAGATGGGATATTGGGAGGAAATTCTTCCCTGGGAGGGTGGGCAGGCCCTGGCACAGGTTGGGCAGAGAAGCTGTGGCTGTCCCATCCCTGGAAGTGTCCAAAGACAGTTTGGATGGGGCTTGGAGCAACCTGGGCTGGTGGAACTGTCCCTGCCATGGCAGGAGGTTGGACTAGATGGGCTTTTAAGTCCTTTCCAAGCCAAACCATTCTGATTCTATGCCAGAAATCCAATGGGACAGAAAAAAAATTAATTTCCAGTCCCTGAAAACATTCCCTGGCATTTTTGAATTCCCTGTTGTGATGAAGCTGGTGGGAAACAGGTTGTGGTTTAACAGCAGCCCTGCTGATGGAGGCAGAGGAGACCATTGCTGGGATGGAATGGGTTGCAAACATTAAAGTGCACATCCTGCATTCCATGCACCTGGAAATGAGGTTTCTCCTATGCTGATTTGCATATTAGTTAACAATTTATTCAGCTGCCAGCAGTGACATATTAACTATTTAATATATTCCTCCTTTGCATTGCTAAACAGACTGCAGAGGCTCCAAGAGCTGCTCTCGTGTGACTGTAACACCTTCATTAGAATGGATTGGCACAAACCATCCCTGGGAAGGTCAAGACCTCATCCCACCGAGGCATTTCCCTGGCTCAGCCCAGCTGATGCTGCTGAACATCCCCAAAAAAGCCTTCCGTGGATCTGTTTAAGACACAAGAAGAAGCTGGGATGGTCTGAGGATGTTTTTCACAGCCCACAGATGCACTGCAGGTCCTCTGCACCCCGTGGAGGTGTGTGGGGCCACGTTTTGGACAGATGAAAGGAAGGAGATTGTGCAAGGCCTTGAATTCAGTCAGGACAGATTTAGAATGTGGGGTGGAATTGGGATGAAGTACAAGAAGATTAACAGGACATTGAAAAGTGATGCAGCAAGATGGGAACAGAGCAGGAGATGTTCACTTCAGGGGTCTCCATACTCCACACCACCCAGAAAGGGAGGAGTAGAGTGAAAGTAGAGATGGGACATGAAAGTTCCAGGCTCTCTCTGCCACCAAACTGGCACAGCCCTTTCCCTTGGCCAAATGTCCAGCTGAACAAACCCCATGTTGCCCACCCAAAGTGCTCTCACTGCTGCTTGGCTTATCCATCATGGTTTGAGTCATGCCATGAGAAACCTCTTCCCTGCAGCCAACAGGCACTTCGGTGGTGCAAATAAAGTCTGCCAGGGCTCAAGAAGCACTTGGGCAATGATTTCAGGCACATGGTGTCATTCTTGGGGTTATCATTCCTGGGGTTGTCCTTACAGGGCCAAAAGTTGGACTTGGATGATCCTTTTGGCTCCTTTTCAGCTCAGGATGTTCTGTGACTCTATGAAACCATCATCAAAGCCAGGGTAGGGATGACACTTTGCAGATGGAAACTTAGATCTCTTTGTCACAAGAAAGCAGAGACAAAATTAGAAATGGCTTGTTTTGGTTCCCTGGCTGTGCCTGGGGATCTCCAGAGGTAGGGAACAGTCATCACTAATGAGTGAGGGGAGGAGCAGGGACACCAGCAGGGCATTTTTCCCCATCCTGTGTCTGCAGCAAATTCACCGAAGTGGCACCTGAGGGTCTGGCAGGTATTAAGGAATCTCCTCACGTCTCCTGGTTGTATTTACTGTGCATGACTTATTCAACACAATCCAGGCCATGGGAATCTGAGAGGAATTCAAAGCCCCATTTGTACCGTGGCACAGTCACTTCTGTTCCACTCAGGCCTCTTGGGCACAGTTGGAGGCAGGAGAATTACCCATTTAAGTATAATAAAATCAAAGCCATGTAAGCTATTACTGGCTATTAAAGCTTTATGCAATGTGCAGCAAGAGGGAAAGCAAGATCCCCTTTCCACTTGCAAATCAAGACCTGTGTGTGAAGTTCCCTGAGCAGTTCCAGTGAAAAACCCCAAGGAAAGTGGGTCATGAGGAGCTCTCTGGAGGATGGCAAAAGGCCTCTTATGTAAGGTGGAATTTCCCACTTGCTTCCTGGTACGCACTGAGTTATTTCCCATCTGGTTGGCACTTGGTGTGGGATGGTTTCAGCTGCACCACCAACCACACCTCAGTTTGTCAGTCAGATTGATCCAGAAACAGCAGAACGGGGTGATTTGCAGGAGCTAAAGAAATCCCATGGGAATTTGGGAAGCATTTACCTCACTCAGCTCTCATCAGGGGACAAACTGCACCACAAGGTCTCTACAACTCCCTTGGAGAAGGCTGTAGACAGGACTGGTCTCTTCTCCTACATAACAAGTGATAGGACAAGAGAGAATGTCCTCTAGTTGTTCCAGGGGAGGTTTAGGTTGGATATTAGGAACAATTTCTTCACTGAAAGGGCCAACAAGCTTTGGAACAGGCTGCCCAGAGCAGTGGTGGAGTCACCATTTCGGAAGTGTTCAAAAAATGTGTGAAGGTGGTGCTTGAAGACCTGATTTAGCGGTGAGGTTTGCAGTGTGGAGTTGATGGTTGGACTCAATGGCCTTGGAGGGCCTTTCCAGTCACAGTGATTCTATGGCAAGATCATGTGGTCTCAATCTCTGAAACCTTCTCCCACTTAGCCCTGTGGTTTTGTTCCCCAGGTAGGATTTTCATCTCTCCACAACCTCTCAACCTCCTCCACCCTTTTTCTCCCACATGTCCTTGTCTTTCCCCCTGTCATCTCACTGTGATTCCCTCCTTACTCCAGCTGCTCTCAGCTGTTACTCCACACAGCTCTCACCCATGAGGGTGATGCCAACCCATCACCACCATAAGCTCAGGGATGATTTGGTCTCCTTAACCAAGTCTCACCTCTGTGCTGCATTGAACTGTGGGCTCACACACTGGAGCTTGGGTGCTCAAACAGCATCTGAGGAGCAAACACATCACCTTGTCCCTACATGAGCCTTAGTACTTCTCTCAGTCCTGTGCCCTTTTTGGGTCAAGGTGTGGAATCACAGAGTTATAGAATGGTTTGGGTTGGAAGGAAACTTCAAGATCATCCAGTTCCAACCCCCTGTCATGGGCAGGGACAACTTCCACTACATCAGGTTACTCCAAGCTCCATCCAACCTGACCTTGGACACTTCCAGGGATGAAGCAGTCACAGCTTCTCTGGGCAACCTGTGCCAGGGCCTGCCCTCCCTCATGGTAAAGAATTTCTTCCCAATATCCAATCTAAACCTAATTTCTTTCAATTTGAAACCATTCCTCCTTGGCCTGTCACTCCAAGGCCTTGTCCTAAGTTTCTATCTTTCTTGTACCTCCTTCAGGTACTGGAAGGACACAATTTGGTTACCCCAGAGTCTTGTCCTCTCCAGGCTGGACAATCCCAACTCTCCCAGCTTTTTCTCCCAGCAGAGCTGCTCTAGCCCTCTGATCATCTTGGTGCCTCCTCTGGACTCGCTCCAACAGCTCCATGTCCCTCCTGCGCTGGAGGCAGCTCTGCAGGTGGGGTCTCACCTGAGGGGACAGAGGGGCAGAATCCCCTCCCTTGCCCTGCTGATCATGTTTCTGTTGATGTAGCCCAGGACATGTTTGGCTTTCTGGGCCTCAAGGTTGTCTCATGTCCAGCCTCTCGCCCACCATCACCACCAAGTCCTTCTCCCCAGGGCTCCTCTTCTGCTCATCCCCAGCCTGGACTGATCCCAGGGATTGCACCAACCCAGGTGCAGAACCAGCACCTGCTCTTGTTAAACCACACGAGGTTTCCATGGGCCACTTCTTGAGCTTGTTCAGGTCCCTCTGGATGTCCCCACCCTTGAGTCGTGTCAACCACATCCCTCAGCTTGGTGTCACCTGCAGATTTGCTGAGCGTGTCCTCCCTCCCTGTCTCTTCCAACATTATGGAAAACCTTCCAGGTGTAAGTTCAGGGAAAGCAACATTCCTTAAAAAAAACCGCAAAAAATACCAAAAACAAACAAACAAACAAAAAAACCCAACAACAACAAAAAAAAAACCAAAACAAAACAAAAAAAACCCCAAAAACCCAAAACAAAACAAACCAAAAAACCAAAACCAAACCAGGTTGAAAATGGAAATCACATTTTAAGTGATTGAAATGAAAGGTAACTTTAAACTGAAAGAAATTGTTCCAAACAAAACATTTCCATTTTCAACCTGGGTTTTTGGGGTTTTTGTTCTTGGGTTTTTTAAGGAATGCAACTTTCCCTGAGCAATTAAGGAAACTTCTCACTGTGGAGGAAAGAGCTTTTCATGGCATTTGAACTGAGGAGCCCATTGTTGTCCTACCATGTGCTCAACTTTCTCCACCATGGAGTTAATTATAAATACCTGTGCTGTTATATAAATAAATCTCTATGGATCTGGACTTTTCTAAAAGGGTGGATGTGCTCCTTACATTCCATCCTGCCTAAAGCTGGAGCGGTGGCGTAATGCACATAATGGGATGAGTTAAATGTCAGCACAGAGTGGGCGACTCTGGGGTTGTTCCAAACATTTCTCGCAGGGGAGACAATTTCAGCAACTCCCTGATGAGCAAAGAAAGGCAAATGGGTTCAAAGAATGCTTTCTCCTCTTTAGAAACTTCTCTTCCTGGAGGCTTTGACGTTCTAAAGGAAGTTCACAGGTAACCTCCACTTCCCATCGTCGTTTCTGCCAAGGAACTGCCATTTTTAGACATGGTTTGCCCATTCTTTTCTGGAGGACTCCTGGTTGGGTGCCACGTCTGCTCTTGCCAAGAAGCATTTATGCTGGAATTTTCTTGCTGAATAAGGCATGAATTATTTCAGCTCTGTGTCAGAATAACAGCACTGCTTTCAACAGAGTTTCAGAGACCTCAAAAGAGAGAAAACACAACGAATCAATCCAGGAATGACAATTTTAGGTCTTCAGTCTTCCCACTCTTTGCGGTTTTATGCTAAATATCTTCATTTGTTACACTTTTTTATCCCTTCTGCAGGTTCAGGTGGTGACTTTGTCTGCGTTTTTCAGCCCTTTCTAAGTCACAAAGACCTTTTCAAGAAGAAAGGGTTTTTCTTGGAATAACTTGTGGGATTAAGGGATGTGACTGAGTGGCCACATCTCAAACAGCATTTCCACCAAGAGACGTCCCTTATTTCCACTCTTGGCAGCTCAGAGATCAAACTGTGCTGTGACACTCAGGAAAAAGCAAGCAGAAAAGGTCAAAGAGGCTAATTTGTAATTAAAGGGATGCAATTAAAGTCATTCCACAAGTGAGCTGTGAACCTCATCTCATCTCTTATCTGTGTGCACACACCGATGGCTGCTGGAAGCAGCAGGATGGAGACTTCCTTCATTTGAATGTCAAACATCTGTCTGGGGTTTGCTAGGGGAAAAAAACAGGCTCTTTGGACTTCACAACCCTCAAAGAGACCTCAGAGACAGCCCCTGTAGACCATTTCCACCCTCCATCCATATATAATCCCTTCCTCATGTTGCATTTTTTTCTGAGAGTCATCTACCAAAATAACTCTGAGGAGTTTTCCTGACCAGGATGCAGCTGGAAACCTGCTGGGAGAGGTGCACAGGAAAGTTCTCTGTGCAGAAAGGGAGTTACTGTAGAGGGGAAGGAAAAAGGAACAGTGAGGACTTAGGAGGAGGATCACAAACTTTGGGACACATGATAGAATCATCATGGAATAGTTTGGGTTGGAAGGGACATTAAAGATCATCCAGTTCTAACTCTCTGCCATGGGCAGGGGCACCTTCCACTATCCCAGGTTGCTCCAAGCCCTGTGCAAGCTGAACTTGAGCAATTCCAGGATGGGGCAGCCACAGCTTCCCTGGACAACCTGTACCAGGGCCTGCCCACCCTCACAGGGAAGAATTTCTCCCCAATATTTAGTCTAAACTTACTCTGAGTTTAAAGCCATTCCCCCTCATCCTGTCAATCCATGTCCTTGTCAAAACATCCTCTCCAGCTTCTAAAAGATCCTCTGCTGGTGATGCCAGCAAGAAGGATGAATCCTGTAAGTCAGATGACGTCTTTCCTCTCTTGGTCTGTCTCTCACATTTAAAAAGAGAAGTTTCCTGGGTGTCCCATCATCCCTTGCTGTAGGACTGTGCTTTCCTAAGCTCGTCCTGGAGCTCGGGAAGAACAAAGCTGAGCAAGTCCTCCAGAACTAACACCATCCAACAAAAATCTGGCCACCTCATCTAATTAGAAAGGAAAGAGCTACTTCCACTCATGGCAATGCACACACATGCCTATATATAAACATATAGATATGTCTGTGAAAGGAAGCAGCTCCTGTTCCTAATTAGCTGCTGGCTCTTCTGGCTGGGCTCCAGGTTCAGCTGGCAGATGGTGATGAGCCATCTCATCTCCCCTGCCTTTATTAGTGACCTATCCAAGAGCAAACGCTCCCTCCGTGTGCTGCAGGATGGCCTGGAGCTCATGGCCAGCACTTGGATGGTGTTTGTCATCAAGTCCTGAATATCTGAATTCTGGCTCATTAAGGCACAGGTCGTTGAGGGCCTCTGGTGCAATTAAGTCTTCGACTGGCAGCAGATTTCTCTGGAACAGCTAAATCAGGACTGACTCGTGATGGAGGCTCGTGAAGAGTGGGATGAAACGGTGGCTGCAAAGCAAAGTCCTCAAAGAGCACACCTACATCTCCACCCTGAGGGAGCACATCCACATCTCCACCCTGAGGGACCATATTCATATTTCCACCCCAAAGGAGTACATCCATACTTCCACCCCGAGGGAGCACATCCACATCTCCATCCCAAGGGAGCACATCCATATTTCCACCTCAAGGGAGCAGATTCACATCTCCACCCTAAGGGATCATAACTACATATCCAGCCTAAGGGAGCACATCCATATTTCCATCCTTAGGGAGCATATCCACATCTCCACCATATGGGACCATATCCACATTTCCACCCTGAGTGACCAAATCCACATCTCCACCCTGAGTGACCAAATCCACATCTCCACCCTGTGGGACCATATCCATATTTCCACCTTGAGGGAGCACATCCACATCTCCACCCTAAGGAAGCATATCCATATTTCCACCTCAAGGGAGCACATCCACATCTCTACCTCAAGGAAGCACATCCACATATCCAGCCTAAGAGAGCACATCCATATTTCCACCCCGAGGGAGCACACCCACATCTCCACCCTGAGGGAGCACACCCACATCTTCACCCTGAGGGAGCACACCCACATCTTCACCCTGAGGGACCATACCCACATCTCCACCCTGAGGGAGCACACCCACATCTTCACCCTGAGGGACCATACCCACATCTCCACCCTGAGGGAGCACATCCACATCTCCGCCCTGAGGGACCATACCCACATCTCCACCCTAAAGAAGCACATCCACATCTCCACCCTGAGGGACCATACCCACATCTCCACCCTGAGGGAGCACATCCACATCTCCACCCTGAGGGACCAAATCCACATCTCCACCCTGTGGGACCATATCCATATTTCCACCTTGAGGGAGCACATCCACATCTCCACCCTAAGGAAGCATATCCATATTTCCACCTCAAGGGAGCACATCCACATCTCTACCTCAAGGAAGCACATCCACATATCCAGCCTAAGAGAGCACATCCATATTTCCACCCTGAGGGAGTACACCCACATCTCCACCCTGAGGGAGCACACCCACATCTTCACCCTGAGGGACCATACCCACATCTTCACCCTGAGGGAGCACATCCACATCTCCGCCCTGAGGGACCATACCCACATCTCCACCCTAAAGAAGCACATCCACATCTCCACCCTGAGGGACCATATCCACATCTCCACCCTAAAGAAGCACATCCACATCTCCACCCTGAGGGACCATATCCACATCTCCACCCTGAGGGAACATATCCACATCTCCACCCTGAGGGACCATACCCACATCTCCACCCTGAGGGAGCACATCCACATCTCCGCCCTGAGCGACCATACCCACATCTCCACCCTAAAGGAGCACATCCACATCTCCACTGTAAAGAAGCACATCCACATCTCCACCTAAGTGGGCATATCCACATCTCCATGCTGAGGGAGCTCCATGAGCAGAAGACAAGAACAAAGCCCTTTCTCCTTCCTTAGAAGCTCCTTGGTTTCCCATCTCGAAATATGGAGGATACTCCCCTGGGCTGGCATGGAAATGCTCTCTGACTCATTTCCAGTGGAATTCTCGCCCGAAGTCCATTGAAGATGAGGAAGGCAGACCCATTTCTTCATGAAACAGCCTTCTGGATAAATCTGGAAAGGTTGGAAAGGCACATTTCTGCCAGGCAGGGAAGCACAGACACCTAAGCCAGTGTCAGTCAAGGTAACCCTAGAACTAGAACCAGTATGGTCTTACCTCTGACATCCTCCAGAGGTGTTAGAGAGATCAATTGTCATCTCCAGTACAACACCATATCAGGATGGTTAAGGTTTTCATGTTCATAAAACCCTCACCATGGTTGGAGGTCACCTCCAGCCTTTGTGTCAGGTCATGCAGGACTTTGCAGAACCTGCCCATGGTGGGCGTTTGGAACTAGATCATCGTTATGGTCCCTTCCAGCCCAAACCATCCCATGATTCTATGATTCTATGACATCATGCACCCAGTGAGGAAGGTACAGCAGGATCTGTTGTGCTGGGAATGCTGGTCCCACAAGGAGATGAGGGCACTGGGCTGAATCCTGAATGGGAAGGAATAAGATAAAAAAGGAGCCTCAAGTTTGGACCCTCATCCCCAAGATTAGGGAACATCCAACCACACCACGTCAGTGTGAGCTGGGAAATTGGTCCCACTCCAGAATCACCAGGTTGACGGAGCCACACTAGAGAACAACATTCCTGCTGCAGCTCCTGAGGTCCTCTCCTACATCCCCTGCCACCAGCTCCTTTCCTCTTCCCTTACGTGACAGTGACGGTGCTACGGTTGCTGAAGGGAAACTCCAAGATCCATGGACTGAGCTCCAAGACTCCCAGTTTCACTCTCAGCTTTCTCACTGCTGCTGGGGTGACCTCAGGCAAATTTTTCCTGCTCTGTTCTTCAATTTCCCAGTGTATATAAAGGAGAATATTCCCACTGGATTTGCTTCTCTTCTGTCCTCCTGCCCACAGGGGAATGAACTCATCATTTCCCTGCCCTTCCCTCCATCAGTGCCAGATGTTTTTCCTCTCAAATCATCTGTCATCCCTCCCAAATTATCTCAGCAATGAACACCATGAAGACAACTTGAAGACATTTAACTCTCAGCTGTACTTCTGTTTGAGGTTTCTGCTGCCATCCCAGACCTGAGGAGAGGCTTCTGTGCCTGAGAGCTCCACAGTTCTCCAGCTGCATCTGTTGGTCCCATAATTATTCCTTCCCTTATCAGCCTTGGCTCCTCATGGGAATGCTTTGGGATAAGCTATTGAGGAAGGTTAAATAAGACCATCTATGATTACACCATCCCATAACTGATAATCCCATCAGGATTCCTTTCAGATGGATCCCTTGAGTGGCCGAGGTTGCAAAGAATAAGGGAGGGTCCAAAGCCATTTGTCCCTTTTCAACCCTTCTTCTTCTCTGTATATTCCATATCCTGGCTCTGTTAAAGATTTTCCAGGAAGGTTCCAGGAAGGTATTTATGTCCCAAATGGCTCTTTTTTCACACTTTTCATTTGTTCTCCCAATCTTTTTCTGGTGGATTTGGGTGAGTCTCCATCATGGATTTCATTCAAATTCAAGGAGAATTCCAGAAGAATGGTGTTGGATAAACCAGAGGCGGTCACATGGAAGAGGCATCAAAGGAAATCCCTGCCTGGAAGTGTTCCAGGACAGGTTGGATGGGGCTTGGAGCAACCCGGGCTAGTGAAAGGTGTCCCTGCCCATGGCAGGGGAGTTGGAATGAGATGGTCCCTTTCAACCCAAACCATTCTATGATTTGGTGAAAAACAAACCCAAAACAAACCCCATTAGAGACAAAATCTATAGCCAGGAGACAATCTATAAATCAATATAGAATCATAGAATGGATTGGGTTGGAAAAGACCTCCAAGATCATCAAGTCCAACCGTTGCTCCAACTCCAGTCCCTTTACCAGATCATGGCACTCAGTGCCACGGCCAAGCTCAGGTTAAAAACCTCCAGGGATGGGGAATCCACCCCCTCTCTGGGCAGCCCATTCCAATGCCTGAGCACTCTCTCTGCAAAGAATTTCTCTCTCATCTCCAACTTCAATTTCCCCTGGCAGAGCTTGAGCCCATCGTGCCCCCTTGTCCTATTGCTGAGTGCCTGGGAGAAGAGACCAACCCCCACCTGGCCAGAACTTCCCTTCAGGCAGTTCCAGACAGTGCTGAGGTCACCTCTGAGCCTCCTCTTCTCCAGGCTGAACACCCCCAGCTCCCTCAGCCTCTCCCCACAGCACTTGTGCTCCAGTCCCTTCTCCAGCCTCGTTGCTCTTCTCTGGCCCTGCTCCAGCCCCTCAAGATCTTTCCTCAACTGAGGGGCCCAGAACTGAACACAACACTCAAGGTGTGGCCTCCCCAAGGCAGAGTACAGGGGAAGGGTCACTGCCCTGGGCCTGCTGGCCACGCTAGTTTGGATCCAGGCCAGGATCCCATTGGCCTTCTTGGCCACCTGGGCACACTGGTGGCTCCTGTTGAGCTTCCTGTCCCTCAGTCCCCCCAGGTCCCTTCCTGCCTGGCTGCTCTCCAGCCACTCTGTGCCCAGCCTGGAACGCTGCAGGGGGTTGGGGTGGCCAAAGGGCAGGACCTGCACTTGGCCTTGTTGAACTTCATCCCATTGGAATCAGCCCATCCCTCCAGTCTATCCAGATCCCTCTGCAGAGCCCTCCTGCCCTCCAGCAGGTCGACACTCCCTCCCAACTTGGTGTCATCAGCAAATTTGCTGATGATGGACTCAATCCCCTCATCTAAATCATCAATAAAGATGTTAAACAGGACTGGACCCAACACAGACCCCTGGGGAACACCACTGGTGACCGGCCCCCAGCTGGATGCAGCTCCATTCACCAGCACTCTCTGGGCCCGACCCTCCAGCCAGCTCCTGATCCAGCAGAGGGTATCCCTTGTCCAGGCCATGGGCTACCAGCTTTTCCAGGAGTATATTATGGGAGACAGTGTCAAAGGCCTTGCTGAAGTCCAGGTAGACACATCCACAGCCTTCCCCTCATCCACCAGGTGGGTCACTTGATCGTAAATATATAGAGCCAGGAGACAGGATATAGAGCCCTGCCAAAGGAAGCCTAAGTACTCATATTCATTAAAAAAAAAAAAAAAGGAGGGGAATAATCCATTAATCCAAGTCCGTTTTTTAAGTCCTTACTTAAAATAACTGTGAGTTTCCTCCTTGTTTCATTTTTTTTTCTACACAAAAGAGGGAAAGCAAAGACTTCATGAGCCTTTATGATGAATTGAATGCAGTTAGAGCAGGCAAGGTATTTACAAGTTGGGCTTAATAGAAAGGTTTATCAAAGGCAGTGTAATTACCAGACAGTTTGGGTGCCTGAAAACAGAATTGTTATAAAAAAATAACATGGAGAGAAAAGCCAGAGGAGGAAATAAAAGAGGAACTCACAGGGACATGTGTAAAAACAAGTGGCTTTCAAGCCTAAGGGGTGTCTCAGAGCAACAAGTATATTGTGACAGGGCAGGATGAGCAGAGAAAGCAAGAAATAGCTGAAATAATGGGAATAAATAACAGCCATAAAAGGTCAGGAGGTGTGGAGGGTGTTCCTATCCAGGGTTTGGGGGGATATTTATTAAAGAACTTGAGCTGCATCCTCAGTCAAGCCAAATGGGACTCACACTCCCTCCCCCCCCCCCCCAAAGGTTAAGTCCAGCCTTCAGTGTTTTGCCAATTGGTAATTAATAATTTAAAAAACTAAATAACATCTCAGAGCAGTGCTGGGGTCTGTTTTATCAGAAATATCAACTGCAGGTGAGGTCATGGAATTGCAGAATGGCTTGGGCTGGAAGGGACCTTCAAGATCATCCAGTCCCACCTCCTGCCATGGGCAGAGACACCTCCCACTATCCCAGGTTGCTCCAAGCCCTGTCCAACCTGCCCTGGGACACTTTCAGGGATGGGGCCACCACACCTTCTCTGTGAATGTCATTCCAGGGTCTCACCACCCTCCCAGGGAGGAATTTCTCCCTAATATCTGACCTAAATCCACCTTCCTTCAGCTCAAAGCCACCCCACCTTGTCCTACCAAAAGCAGGACACATTTGATGTTCATCTGATGAGATGGACCCAGTGGGGCTCCCTGTGAACAGTAACCACAGAAAGAGTCAACTTGGGATTTGACCAAAGTCCAGACCAGACCCTAAAGCTCCTTCAGCCCTAAATCCCATGATGGTCATCATGGATATGGCACATTTTACACTGCCCTGTTTCACCTCCTGAAGTGGCTGCTTTTCAGCCCAGAGGGAAAAGAATGATTTTTTCTGTGTATTCTTTACCCTGGCTGAGGGGACAGAGCTGAATGTCCAGGCATGGATTTCTCCTTAAAACTCTGGTCCACCTGAGCAGCTTAAAACCATCAATAAGCCAAAGGAGAATCACAAGCACCTGATTTTCAGATTTCTTCCAGAAAACACAAATTGCAAACAAAGCAAAACAAGACCACAAAAAGCTGTGTGGGAAAATACTATAAATAATCCAGACTTACTAAGAACCCAATTTTATAAGCACAGTAAAAGGATGAACTTACTCCATTGGAACTCTCATGGGTTTTACAATGCTAAGAAATACTAAAGGGGGCAGATATTTTCTGTTACATCCTGTTAAATTCGGCTAAATTCTGTTAAAGTTGCTGCTGTTGAATCAAAAGGAAGTGTGAGTCTGTGTGTCCCCAAACTTGGGCAGTTCAGCATCTTTTCTTCTATAATCCCTAAGAGAAAGTTGCATCATTGCAAGTGTTTAAGTGCATTTTCTTAAATTATCACCTTATTTCCAGGCAAAGTATCGAAAAGTTCATCTGATTTGGGTATTCAGGGGTTACCTAAACCAGCCTGATTTTGTGCTGTCACTGACAGGGCTGTTCAGATTGAAAATTCATCTTTCTGTCCACTGTGCCCTTTTCTTTTGATCCTCCTTCCCATTTCTTTTGATCCTTCTTCCATTGATCCCTCTTTGCTGAACCTGAACTCGGATAACTCTGCAAAACTTCGTCTCTCCTGCTACATCCCCATCAGAATCATTTTATAACTCACTGTTTAAGGCTTCAGACTGAAGGAGAGCAGGTTTAGGTTGGATATTGGGAAGGAATTCTTCCCTGGGAGAGTGGGGAGGGGCTGGAAAAGGGAAGCTGTGGCTGCCCCACCCCTGGAAGTGTCCAAGGGCAGGTTGGACATGGCTTGGAGCAACCTGGTCTGATGGAAGGTGTGTCTGCCCATGGCAGGGCCTTGGAACTGGAGGATTTGAAGATCTCTTCCAACTCAAACCATTCTGTAATTACATGATTTATTCTTTACATCTCAGAGCTCTCTTTTCACTGCTGAAATTCTGCAATGTCTACCATTGGCCCACAAGATTTCTGTCCAATCAGAAGTCACTGTGGGCCAGGGAGTATTTTCAACAGCTTTGATTCAGTTCTCCTTCTTGGGAAGGTAAGAGAATTTGTAGAGTTTGCACAGACATTTCTTACACACCATTGGTCTCAGTGGCAAAAATGATAATTAAAAAATGGACCCAAACCAACCAAACAAACCCAAAAATCTTACAAGGATATTTAATTAGCTGAGAGGAGCTTTCCCAAGCAGGTTTGCCACTTTGTCTTTTCTAAAATGGTTGCCATGGATTCAGAAATAATTGGCCAGAACAAAAGAGCAGAACTGCCTCAATTCCTGCAGAATTCCGGCCCCTCTGGCACTGAGCTGAGAGTGACTCCTCATCTTTGGCAACAATCCCTCTGCCAAAAAGGCTTCCAGCCTTGAGGTGAAGACCTCAGTGAGGAGATGGACTTATTGGAGGTGATCCAGAGAGAAGTAAAACCCCTCAGCTGTGGAGTAGAAAATGTGACCACAGAGGAAAGAGCAAAATATTGAGGCTGTTTAGTCTGGGAAAGCACAAATGTGAGGCTGGAAAGAGCCAGAGGTTTTGCAGGAGGTGACTCAGCACCAAAAACCACAAAAAGGCTGAGAAATGGTGGGATAAATCCATAAAGACAAGTCTTTCATAGGAAAGTAGAGGGATCTGGATGCCACAAAGCCACAGGAAGCCAAAATTAGGGAAATGTTGTGGAACAAAACAGTTTTTTTCCTGGCTTAGAATCACAGAATCGTGGAATGGTTTGGTGTAGAAGGGACCTTAAAGATCATCCTGTTCCAACTCCCTCCCATGGGCAGGGACATCTTCTACTGCACCAGGCTGCTCAGAGCTCCATCCAGCCTGGCTTTGAACACTTTCAGGGATGGAAAAAGGGTGAAATGTTTTATTTTCCCTGTGCAACCACCAATGGCCAATGCCAGAAGGTGCCCATGAGCCAGGTGGACATTTTGATCCAACTGGGCACGACTTCCCCCTTCCTAAGCAGCAGAAGCCCCACAACTTCCCCAGGTACTTCTCTCTGACAACTAATCTGTCCTGCTGCTGCTAAAAATAACTTCTGCTTATCCCTGTTAAAATCATTGCAGTAATTAATAGAACATTAATTCAAGGCAGGCTGCGATGCCCCCGAGAGCAAATGACCTTCCTCTGTGCAGGGAGGAGGAATAAGCCAAGGTCCATCCAAAGTGAACCATCGAAACAGGTCCCTGAACTCCTCATCTTAGTTATCCACACAGGTTGGTGGGCCACAAAGGAGGAACATTTCTCCTACCCCATCTTCATCTATTCCCTGGCCAGCAATTACACCATCTTTGGTATTTTCTTGGGGTCCTCAACATTTTCTTTGGTGGTTTTGTCCTTTTATTGTTGTTGTTGTTCCTACAGTTCTCTAAGTTTGGTCTTCTGTGGTTCCATTCCTGGCCATCCCTCTGTCCGTCTGCCCATGGATCTGACTGGCCATCACCCTGCCTGGGTCCAACAAGGAGAAAGTTCTCAAAGGCCTGGACATGCTCATGTTTTCATGAAAATTGCTCAAACAGAGGAGAAACACCAAAAGGAGCCATCAAACCAAAGGATCTTCAGCTCCTCAGCCACTCTTAGAAGCAGCATCCAGCTGGACAGCAGGAAAATCCATACCCAGCCAAGGAGGAAGGACTCCTGGGAGAGAGCCCCAAGGCAGGTAATGATGCAGGAACAGGGGGCTGGGAGTTTAGAGGATGGAGGGAACAGGGGGTGGGAAACTTCATTAGTTCTGCTGCTCATCAGAAAATTTCAGGTTGAGGGAGGTGATTCTGCCCCTCGACTCTTGTGAGACTCCACCTGGAGCTCTGTGTCCAGCTCTGGGATCCCCAAGATCAGAAGGATGTTGGAGCTGCTGGAATGAATTCAGAGGAGGCCATGGAGACACTCCAAGGGCTGGAACTCCTCTGCTCTGGAGACAGACTGGGAGAGCTGGGGGTGCTCACCTGGAGAAGAGAACAATCCAGGGAGACCTGAGAGCCCCTTCCAGTGCCTAAAGGGCTTCAGGAGAGCTGGAGATGGACCTTGGAAAAGAGCCTGGAGTGATAGGACAAGAGGGAATGGCTTCCCACTGCCAGAGAGCAAGGTTGGATGGAATATTGGAGAGAAATTCTTCCCATGTGAGGATTGGGAGGCCCTGGCACAGGTTGCTCAGAGAAGCTGTGGCTGCCCCATCCTTGGACGTGTCCAAGGTCAGGTTGGATGGGGCTTGGAGCAACCTGGGATGGTGGAAGTTGTCCCTGTCCATGGCAGGGGGTTGGCACGAGATGAGCTTTAAGGTCCTTCCCACTCCTCACTGAAAAATGCACCTCCCTTGGCTATTCCCAGGACACGGAGTTTGCAAATCCACCTCCTCCACTGGCATCCCGTGACGTCTCTGTTTAATCCCAGCACATTCCTGCCCATCCTTTGGCATCCCAGGCTTTGCTGGAGGGTCTGAGGAGGCAGAGGAGGGTCTGAGGAGGTGCTGGGCTGTGGGATCGATTCCACACAGCCTGTGCTTGGAATCTGCGGCACCTCTGGAAAGGTCACGGCAAAACAGGAGCCTCAGCTTGGAAAGGCCAGGCAGGGGAAGGGATCTGTGACTCCTGCCTGGAGAGGTGAGAAGGATGATCTCACTCCAGTCCTAACACCAACAGCTGGGAACAGCTTTGAGTCACACAATATTAACCTTTTTTCCCCCCTTTTATGTGCCCATTTATTGGTTAGAATCTGACAAAATGACCCTCTGCAGGGAAGTGGCTCCCAGGCACTCAGCAATAGGACAAGGGGGCACGATGGGCTCAAGCTCTGCCAGGGGAAACTGAAGTTGGAGAGCAGAAAAAAATTCTTTGCAGAGAGAGTGCTCAGGCATTGGAATGGGCTGCCCAGAGAGGGGGTGGATTCCCCATCCCTGGAGGTTTTTAAGGTGAGCTTGGCCGTGGCACTGAGTGCCATGATCTGGTAAAGGGACTGGAGTTGGAGCAAGGGTTGGACTTGATGAGCTGGGAGGTCTTTTCCAACCCAATCCATTCTGTGATTTAGGGGGCAGCAGCACAGCTCCTGCTGTGATCAATACAATTTGAGCCAAAAAATGGAGCTGGGGGGACAATTTGTTTGCCCAAATTCAGGCTTTAGGATAAATTGGACAACACCCCAAACTCTCTTGGGAACAGAGAGTGGTCTGGGTAGTCTGGCCAGACATAACACACCAACTGAGTCAGGAGAGCTCTTTGATAGTGTCTGACATGGGAAGAAACTCAGAGTTACTGAAGCAGAGCGTAAGGATATTGGTTTTTTGCTCTCTATTGATTAATTTTATGACTTTAATACTGTCGGGACAGGAGGACAACACTTGGAGATAGAAACCATTTCCTTGTCCTGGTGCTGCTCCTCAAAGAGCCTCCTGGGCAGGACTTAAAATAGGATATAAAGCCAAATAAACTCCTCTTTTTATAACCATTAGACACACAATATTTCTCATAGAATCATGGTGTGGTTTGGCTTGGAAGAGACCATAAGCCCCATCTTGTTCCACCCTTCCATGGACAGGGAGAGTTTCCACAAGCCCAGATTACTCCAAGCCCTATCAAGCCTGGCCTTGGACCCTCCCAGGGATGGAACAGCCACAGATTTTCTGGGCAAACTGTACCAGGGCCTCTCCATCCTCCCAGGGAAGAATTCCTTCTTTATATCCAACCTAAATCTACCCTCTCTCAGCTTATAGCCTTTCCCCCTTACCCTGTCCAATTAGCAAAGTCATAATGACTTCGAGAAACTGTGGCTTGGTTTTTCAAATTGATTTTCCAGCTAAACAGTTAAAACAGGAGGAAATAACAGATATTAATCAGAATCCCCATTATCTCTCCTGGCTTGTACCACTCATCTTCTGCTGTCCTAAGCATTAGAGCACTTGATAAAGCAGCCAGGAAATAAAAAATAATAAAAAAACCCCAACAACTTTATAAACTAAATAGTTTTTGTAAGATTTTTACCAATTCATCAAAACCAAATTGCTTCACGACGCTGCGTCTCTGCAGCCCAATTAGTTTGTAATTAGTTAACACAACGTGGAACAGCTCTAAGCAGAGGGACAAAGGCAAGTGCAAGCTGAATTCCAGGCTCTGTGACAAGAGCAGCTGCTCAAGAAAAAGGAAACCTGACTTAAAAGGTCTCATCCTGTATCTCCCGTGTCTTAATTTCATGCCCTGAGTGGTGGAGACTCACTAGTCAAGACTGATGGTGTTCCCTCTGCCTGGGGTTGATTCCAAAATCCATGCTGGACTTCAAAGAGCTTTATTATTTCTGCAGAGCATTTTTGTCCACAAAATCCTCTTTTCCAATCCTTTGTCAACAAATTCGGAACCAAGTCACAAAAAAAAAAAAATAGCTCTGTCAAGTGTTTTTCCCTCTCAGAAAATCATTGCCCTGTGTGTAAGATCATGAGCTGAGCTCCTGTGCCAAAGTTTCTTCCCTGATTTTTTTTTTTAAAGTGGGAGAAGCACCAGGTACTGGCCTCAGATAAGGCCAAAGAGGACAAAAAAGGAAAGTTTATGACCTTTGGATGAAGGGCAGACAACTCAGGAGGACCACAAGGATGCCATCAGATTTTGCAATAAGAAAATTAGAGAGGCCAAAGCCCTCCTAAGGTGGGGTTTGGTCTCTTCAGGATAAGAGGAAACAGCCTCAAGTTCCACCACAGGAGGTTTAGTTTGGCTATCAGGGAAAATTTCCTCACCAAAACAGTTGTCAATCTTTGGAACAGATTGTCTGGGGCAGTGGTGGAGTCATCATCTCTGGAGACATTTGCAAACCATGTGGATGTGGCACTTGGGGACATGGGTCAGTGGTGGCCTTGGCAGTGCTGGGGGAATGGTTGGACTCAATGGACTTGAGGGCTTTTCCAGTCTTAATGATTCCACAATTCTCTGTGGAAGGAGGGACCATAAGTGGCCATGAATGGAGTGCAGCCACGTCCACATGAGGAGCAAATGGGCTCTGCTGGTCCTACACAGCTCTTGGTGTGTCCTTGAACCAACTCAACACTCTTCTACCCTGGAAGTGTCCACAGCCTGCTTGAACAGGGCTTGGAGCAACCTGGTCTGGTGTAAAGTGTCCCTACCCATGGCTGGGGGTGGAACTAGAGGATCTTGAAGGTGTTTTCCAACCTAAACTATTCTATAATTCTTTGATCCTGTGGTTCTACCAGCAACAACCGGACTGGAAATCTCAGGGTCATCCCCACCAATATTCTGTGGTTTCCTGTAGGGCCCAGATAAATTAAATCATTTTCCTGAGGGAAGGAAAAGTCCTAGATTAGGAAGCAACAAGGCTGCTTGAGGCTTCTGCCTTGAGATCTGATGTTGCCCTGTTGTGTGATCTCAGGAAATTCACATTTTCTGCTTGTATCTCAAACCACCTTTTGCAGCATCATTCCAGAAGAAGCTGCAGCTCCTGCTCTGTGAGGGGATCAGGGAGGGGATTGCGAGGGCAGAGCAAGCACAGAACTGCTTTGTGGTCAAGCACAGGCTGCTTTTCCCCACTCCAGAGCGTGGGTGCAGGAAAATGCCCTCCTTTTTCCCTGCCAACCACTTCGGGATGAGCGAGGCGTTGCCAGCCAGGGCTGGCAAAGATCCCACACCTCGAGTCTTTTACAACCAGGAGAGCTCAGCAATTAGCAAAATAACAGAAAAATGTCAAACGCATTTTTGACGCTCTGAAGTTGCTGGGATTTTTTTTTTTAAACAATCTGGGCCGCTCCGAGGGGTTCGTGCGATGCAGCAACAGCACCATCGTATGGGCATCTCCAAGCGCTGCAGCCTCGGGATCCTCTGCACCCTCTCCCAGCTCTGCAGACAAGATTAGCGCCGTGGTGGGATTGATTTTGTGGCTGTCAGCAAGAATGTGGATGATGTGAAAGTGAACTTTTTCTCCAGGGCTGGTCAGGCTGGCGTCTGAAATCGGGAATGCTGGATGGGAATACCTTGAGGGCTGGGTCTGTGCCTGGACCCTTGTAGGAATACTCAAGGTCAAACGGTGTTTCTGGCTTGTTAAACCTTTAGATCACTCTCTGGTTGTACTTGTGAGCACCAACAGATCTAAAAACTTCCCTTGTGGTGCCGGAATCCCGAACCCTGTTTGCCACCAGAGGGAGAAGAGGCACAAATAAAGGAAGGCACAGACGTGCCTCAGCAGCGATGACAGAGACACAAACCCCTTTCTGTGTTCTATTCTGAACTCTAGAAGATGCCTCAGGAATCCCAGCCTTGTCTCCATGTGCTCTGAAGCTTCTTTGAACAAAAAACCTGGACATAAATCTTTGTAGTCTGAGCTGGACCATGACATGATATAGTTTTAAGCATCTGAAAAGTCTCTCTCTGTTCCAAGGGCAGCCCTGGAGCAGCAGGAATCATTTTCCCTGCTGCTGGACCAGCATCATCCCTGTGAACAAGAGAGTGGAAAACATCTGGGAGCTGGATAAGAAAGATCAGCAATAGGACAAGGGGGCACAATGGGCTCAAGCTCTGCCAGGGGAAATTGAAGTTGGAGATCAGAAAGAAATTCTTTGCAGAGAGAGTGCTCAGGCATTGGAATGGGCTGCCCAGAGAGGGGGTGGATTCCCCATCCCTGGAGGTTTTTCAACTGAGATTGGCCATGGCACTGAGTGCCATGATCTGGTAAAGGAACTGGAGTTGGACCAAGGGTTGGACTCGATGATCTGGGAGGTCTTTTCCAACCCAATCCATTCTATGATTCTGTGATTTCAGGCTGAGATAGGGGACATGCTGTGGCCTTTTCATACAGTCACAGAATGGTTTGGGCAGGAAGGGACCTTGCAGATCATCGGTTCCAACCTCCTGCCATGGGATTTGCCTTTTCAGGACATTCTGAAGTACCTGTGTGGAGGTTACAATGGGCTGCAGAGGGGATTTCACTGCTTTTTCCACCCCTGGGTGGTGTCTGGGACATGTAAGGTGAGCTGATGCTGCCTGCAAATCTACTCAGTCTGTGGGAATGTGAGATGTTGGAGAAGGGATTTTAATGACCAATTTGAAACACTGAAATGGGAATTTCCAATGTTCCTGAGAACACAGCCTCGGGGACAGTCAACTGGCCCAGATCAGGATGGGTGGGGAGCAAAGGAGGCTGAGTCACTCAGTGGGAGTAAAACAAATCCCATTAGAAGCTTGGCTGGAAGGAGGGAAATGTGGATCGTAAATCAGGCATGGGATGGGATTGGATAGGCAGGAACACAGATGGGGAGATAAGTGGAGAGGAAGATTTCAAAATGAATAGATGACCTCATCACCGTCTAGAACCCCTGAAGGGAAGTTCTGGCCAGGTGGGGGTTGGTCTCTTCTCCCAGGCACTCAGCAATAGGACAAGGGGGCACGATGGGCTCAAGCTCTGCCAGGGGAAATTGAAGTTGGAGAGCAGAGAGAAATTCTTTGCAGAGAGAGTTCTCAGGGATTGGAATGGGCTGCCCAGAGAGGGGGTGGATTCCCCATCCCTTGAGGTTTTTAACCTGAGCTTGGCCGTAGCACTGAGTGCCATGATCTGGTAAAGGGACTGGAGTCGGACCAAGGGTTGGACTTGATGATCTCAGAGGTCTTTTCCAACCCATTCTATGATTCTATGTCTCTGTGATTCTATGATTCTATGCAGAGATGCTCCTAGTAATGGATGGATGGATGGATGGATGGATGGATGGATGGATGGATGGATGGATGGATGGATGGATATTTAGGAGTCAGGAGGAGCCAGAGTAGGTGGCCCTGCACATCCTCCTCTAACCTTGTACCTGATCACAGGCAGGTTTTGTCCTGCATGTGAAAAAGGAGGCTGGAGAAAGACTTTGGACAAAGGCATGGAGTGACAGGACAAGGGGAATGCCCAAAACTGAAAGAGGTTATGTTTAGATTGGATATTAGGAAGGAATTCTTCCCTGTGAGAGTGGGCAGGCCCTGGCACAGGTTGCCAAGAGAAACTGTGGCTTCCCCATCTCTGAGGGTGTTCAAGGCCACTTTGGACAGGGCTTGGAGCAATCTGGTCTAGTGGAAATTGTCCCTGCCCTTTGCAGGGGGTTGGAACTGGATGATCTTTAAGGTCTCACCCAATCCAAACCTTTCACATGGTTCTAAGTTCTCTGACATCTTCCAGGCTTCCCTACAGACTCTGGAGATGACTTGAAAAAGTGGGTGCCACAGCCCAGGAAATAAAAGAAACTTCCTTTTGCCTTTGGAGATCCTCAGTATTTCTATCCAGATTTCCCAGGCACAGTTGCACTTGTTCTTCTTGTCCTCACATTTCCAGCTCATTCCTGCACCTCCAGAAAATCCAGGACAGCACAATCCATCACCATTTTCCCAACCTGACACCAGGCAGGTGAACCAGGACAGAGCAAATAATCAAACCCTGTTTCCCTCCTTCCCAGAGAGCTCCAGACCTGTATCCACCAGGGAACTGCAGTGACAACACAAAACAGCCATTAAAAAAACAATCCCAAGTGATTTGGAGACATCATTAGATTCCCACGGGGAATGGATTGTCTTTTCCATGAACGCAGAGGAATTGGGGATTTTATAACCTGGGAGAATAAAACAGCACCGTTCACACGCAATCCTATGGATAACTGCCTGCGAATGGATGTGGAATTAGAACGGGACACGTTTGCCATCTGCAGGGGTCGGGCAGGAACTGCACTTCAGTGTCCCAAAAAACTCTGTGAGGATCCAAAAATTAGAGGGATCTCACACAGACTTGGGCAAGCAGGACCAGAGGATGGACAAGCTCTTTAGCTCTGAGTTTCTCTTTCACAGCACCACAAGTTCTGCTCTTTGCTGGCTGCCCTATGAATGTTAAAAAAGAATAAAAATAATAGTTTTAGGAGAGTATGATGGCAGCAAATCAGGCTCTCCATGTTCCTTATCCATGGGTTGTTTGAAGGAAGAAATACTTAATTCAAGTGGATGGATTTGATGGGTGGTTGTGTTTTTCTCTTGGCCCTGCCCTTCAGTAACACAAAGAGTCAAACCCTGCAACGGTAAAGGATTAAAAAATAGCCTTAAATATCTCTGAATAAGGAACACCAAGCTAAGAATGTGTTGCCTTATGTTTTATCCATAAAAGGTGCCTATAAATGATGTGCTCTGCAAAAATCACAGAATCATAGAATGGATTGGGTTGGAAAAGACCTCCAAGATCATCAAGTCCAACCCTTGGTCCAACTCCAGTCCCTTTACCAGATCATGGCACTCAGTGCCACGGCCAAGCTCAGCTGAAAAACCTCCAGGGATGGGGAATCCACCCCCTCTCTGGGCAGCCCATTCCAATGCCTGAGCACTCTCTCTGCAAAGAATTTCTTTCTGCTCTTCAATTTCCCCTGGCAGAGCTTAATGTGATGAGGCAAAAGCCAACAGTCACAGAAAGGTATTGGGCTGATTTTTGAGGTCATTTTTACACAGAAGAGTCCAAGTGGAAGTACTTCAGAAAAACTGGGATTTGTAAAATCATCTCCTGCACCAGAAGATTCCCCACTGGTGTAAATCAGGGCAGAAGTTTTAATCCAGCTGACCCTCCATCACTCATCCCAAAGCTGCTCCTCCAGGGCAATGAACCACCAACAACCTGAAGTTTGGAAAGTGTCCTGAGACCTGAACTGCACCAGAGCAAATCTCTGAAGGAAATTACTCCAAAACTCTAATTCCTGAGTCTTCAGAAAGAAAAACGCTAAATTAAGAACTGAATTTAGGGAAAAAACAGCCTGTTTTCTTTCCCCCTGGCACGTCTTGAGGATTGGTCACAGGATGAGAGGAATGGGAGAGGACTCTGGTCAGCCCACGAGAGCAAACATTCGCACTTGGGGCTGGAATGTGGCTCAGCTCACTCTCTCTGTGATGAGAAGTGGCATTTTTTTGACAAGCCTGGGTTGTTGACATTACATGTGATGTGAGTCAAGTGTCAAAAACATGCCCAGCCTCTGCCAGACAGAGGGACTGGCACACAAAAAGAATCATGTCCCAGTACAGGTGAAACAGCTACAAACATTACCAAAGCCACCAGAAAGTCCCTCTGGTTCCAACACTTCCAAAAAATAAGGACTGTCCAATGATTTTTATTGGAATATGGACAATATATAGAAATGAGGGCAAAATGAGCCCCTCAGAAAGCTCCTGGAATGACCTGGAAAAATCCAATGCACTTTAATTCATCCACATACCTCGCCATCACATACCTTGTTATCACATGAGTATCACTCACAGATAAATAGCCTGAGTTGTTTATTAAAAGAACGTTTTGTCCTTGATTTAAACACAATAGCTCCACTCAGGATGGCAATGGGGGTGGAGAGCCTCGTTCACGGGGTGCAACTGCAGCCTCGCTGGCTCCAGAGAAATGCATAGGGCCAATTGTTCTGAAGAATTCGGGGCTTTTTCCACTCGTGTGAACACTCTGCCCGAGGGTAGGAGGGGAGGGGGGGTGTGGTGGTGGTAGAGGAGCTGCTGCGAGCTCGCAGAGGGGCAGGGAGGAGACAGGAGAGGCACCTTAAAGCAAATAGCAGCATCACCAAGCCACCCCTCCCTTGGTCCAGCGAGCAGCTCGCTCAGGTGCCCTCGGAGGATGCCCTTCTGGGCATGCCCGACCTCTGCCTCCCACTGTATATAACCTGCCCCACAGGGACACGAGCCCTGCTCAGCTCCACGGAGGTTATTCCAAAATGAAGGCTCTTCTTGTCCTCCTGCTGGGAGCCCTCCTGTGCCTGGATTCAGGTAAGGCACCTGTCCTGCATCCCCTTCCAGCAGGTCTCCAGCTTGTGATGGGGTTTGGAAGAGAGGGGAGGGAGTGTTGGCACAATGTCATGCCAAGAAATTGGCTTTTGGGTGGGCAAAATTGCGTGGTGCCACCTTGGTGGTGATCCTAGTGCTGGGTAGGGCAGTTTCCAGGCAGGATAAATCCTATACAAACCCAAGTTCATTGAAATCCAAGTTATTTAAGCCAGACCTTGTTGTCATGGAGGGAAGGGAGGGGTTAAGTGGGGTGGGAGGATTATTTTCCTTCTTCCCAGACTTTCAAAACTGCAACATTTCTGCAAAGGTTAAGTTTCCTTCCAACTTCTTTTCTGCTTCTTCATTTGAAAAGCAGCCCCTGGCTCTGCCCGGATTGTCAGGAATTTAGTAGGACAATAAAAAGGAGAATGCCATGATGTGTCATTTTATAGACTGGATGGGTGGGATTTGGACACTGTCAGGATAAAAAGGGGTTTAAACCAGTTTTTCCCTACCACCAGAGAAGAGGAGAAGCAGATCTGGGCAGAAAAGTTTCTCAATCAGCAGAGGATGATGAAGGAATTAACTCAGAAGGGTCTTATATAATCCTGGGCAGACCTTCTGCTCTCCAGCTCCCATCATAGTGCTAAAAATTTGGCTTTCAGTGCATTAAAAGTCAGATCAATGTGAGATCAGAGTGCAGACCAATTGGGGTTTGGGTCCCTATTTCTGTCTCAGTCATTGACACCAGGATGGATTGGAGAGAAGGAGACCAAGTGCCCCAAACCACTTCTTGCTCCTGCTCTGTAAAACACTAATTGAGGCTTTTCTGGAAATGCTCTTCCTAAAAGAGGATTGTAGGCATCAAAGTAAGGATTTGGGTGATTCCTGGTACAAGCTTGGTGGCCATGGGGCTAAAGCACATCTAGATAGAGATATGTATATAAACTCTCACACTTGCAAGGCTCCAGTGACACCCTGGGGCATGAGGAGATAACAGGAACAGGTAATCACCCCATGATCTCACTCCTCTGGGGACTCTTCTTCATCATCAGGGCTGGACTCCTGTGAGCTGCAAGGCTTGTTCTGCCTTTGCTTGATGTGCACAACAGCACAGAAGATGTTTACAGGGATTTCCATCCCCCATGAAGTGGCATGTCCATGAGGGGGTGGGAACTGGGTGTTCTGGTGTTCAGAGGGAGGAGAAGGCTGAGTTTGCACTTTGCTTTCTAGGAAGGGTTGGTGGAGAGCACATATCACAAGTTGGTCAAACTGAGAAATAGCTTGAAAGGATTCTTTCAAATTGCTGCTCCATCTTTCCCTCAGGCTTGGGGGTCTGGAGTTCTAGAGGGAGCTGTCCCATCCCAAAGCAGGGGGTTGGAAGTAGAGGATCTTGAAGTCTCTTCCAATGCAAACCACTCTGTGATTCTCTTCAAGCCCAGCTATGCCTCTGGTCTCTTTTTGCTCCCTCACTGCACTGACTACATCTGAAATATCTTCAGCACCTTCAAGACATGACTCTGAGCTCAAGCAGGTGTATTCTCCACAAAAAAAATGTAAAAAAATTATTTTTTTCCCAAAATCATCCTTTGAGGACCCACAGGAATAGTCCTGTTTCCCAGTTCAAAAATTAGGTTGGGTTCTCTTGACAGCTTCAGGTGGATTGAAGAAACAGGAGACATGAGACGTGCAGAATAGTCTTCCCACCTGGAGTTCTGTGTCCTGCTCTGGTGTCCTTAGCACAGGAAAAACGTGGACCTGTCAGAATGAGTCCAGAGGAGGCCATGGAGATGCTCCAAGGGCTGGAGCCCCTCTGCTCTGGAGACAGGCTGGGAGTGCTGGGGGTGTTCACATGGAGAAGAAAAGGCCCCAGGGAGAACTTGGAGCCCCTTCCAGTGGCTAAAGGGGCTCCAAGAGAGCTTGGAACAAACTTTTTAGGAGGGTCTGTTGCAACAGGACATGGGGTTATTATTTACAGCTAAAAGAATGTTGATTTATTTAATATATTTTTAACAATTAGGTTGGTAAAACACTGGATCAGGTTGCCCAGAGATGTGGCAGATCCTCCATGCCTTGAAATAATCAGGGATGAGACTCTGAGCATCCTGAAATAGTGGAAGGTGTCCCTGCCCATGACCTTGAAAGTCCTTTTCAACCCAAACCTTTGTGTGACTCCACATTCCATGGTTCTATTCTTTGACTTCCAACCCCTCTTGGTCTCTTGCAGTTTCCTCTTTCCAGTGTTACACCTGCAAGTCACAGCTCAGCAACTCCAAGTGTCTGACCAGCAAAGTGGAATGTGGCGACAAGGGAACGTGCAAGACTGATGTGATCAGTAAGGAAAAGTGGGCCTGGACAATGTCTTAGTTGGGATGTTGGAGCCACGTTTGTTCCCAAATTTAGGTGTCCAAGCCAGACCAGCTTCACCTACTTCAGATACACCAGCAAAGCTCCGAGTGCAGCAACGTCCCTCCCTTGGGCAAAATTGGGTTTATTTCTCTTCCATAACCCCCAAAATTATTTCCTCACACGGGCAATGGTTCAATTCATGGTTTTGAAATACCTTCAAACATGAGTTAAAATGTGAGGGGCTGAGTCTGGTGAAACCCTGTTGTGGAGTTAGGAGGAGCATTCACTCCATGAGAGGATTTGGGGTGGATTCAGGGAAAAGGAGACAATTTCACCTACAGTCAGCTCTGTGTCTTTAACAGCTTAAGATTTTATTCTCCCATTCTAGGTCTGGTTTGCCCTGTCCAGGTCTGTGGTGGCAACTCTGTTGTTCTTAGAATCATAGAATCATAGAATGGGTTGGGTTGGAAAAGCCCTCCGAGATCATCAAGTCCAACCCTTGGTCCAACTCCAGTCCCTTTACCAGATCATGGCACTCAGTGCCACGGCCAAGCTCAGCTGAAAAACCTCCAGGGATGGGGAATCCACCCCCTCTCTGGGCAGCCCATTCCAATGCCTGAGCACTCTCTCTGCAAAGAATTTCTTTCTGAAATCCAACCCAGGACCCAAAACTCCTCGGTGAGATGTTCAAACTCTTCCCTGTCAGGCAGTAGATGTAACACCTCCATAGGCATTATCCTGACTGGAAATGTGCAAAGCCATGACATTCCCAGGCTGGAGAGCCAACATGTGGCCTTATTTATTGCCTATGGAGAAAAGGCTGGTGCCCAGGATAGATTGCACAGGATCAGGAGATCTCATGGAGGTCCAACTCTGCTGATAACCAGCAGTTACTGAGTTACCAGCTGGCCCCAAAAATAGGTTGTGCCTAACAGAAACAAATCATACAATAACTCTGTCACCTAAAGGGGACAGTCATGTTTCCATAACTTGCCTGGGTGTTGAAAGGCTCCTGAAACAAAGATGGTGTGGATAGGGCTTCCCACTGCCACAGGGCAGGGTTAGATGGACTATTGGGAAGAAATTTCACCCTGTGAGGGTGGAGAGGCCCTGGGACAGGTTGCCCAGAGAAGCTGTGGCTGCCCCATCCCTGCAAGTGTCCAAGGCCAGATTGGATGGAACTTGGAGCAACCTGGGATAGTGGAAGGTGTCCCTGCTTATGGCAAGGGGTTGGAACTCGATGATCTTGAAGGTCCCTGCCAACCCAAATCACTCTCTGATTTTTTTTCCAAGAAATGAGCTCAGATAAGCACAGCACTTTATTCAGTCCCACAAGGCTTGGCTTGCTTTGAGTCCTTGCAGTAATGGTCCTGCCTTCCTTCCAGGGGTTGTAGGGCTCTTCAGCATCATCAGCAAGAGCTGTGAAGAGACATGTGATCCATCCTTCCAGGACTTCAACGTAGGCAACAGGAATGTCTCCTGCTGCAGCAGCGACCTCTGCAACACCAACGCTGCTGGCTCCGTGCGGTCCAGCTATGGCATGGCGGGAGGGGCAGCAGCTGGAGTGCTCTGGGTCTTCCTGAACAACAAGTTGTGAGAAGCAGAGAGGCCTCCCATGACCACAGGAAGGCTTGGAGCATCCCCTTTGTAACAGGAATTGTAACCAGGAGCAATGTGGCATGTTGGGCATCCCACACCCTTGGAGCTGATGGCAGCTCTTGGCCATATGACAGCTTCTTCTTCACTCTTCTCACAAAGCTGTAGTGCTACCAGATCAGAAATCACGTGTTCACACTGTCTGCAAAACACCTAAAATAAAGTTATTTCCAAACCAAGAGTGGGAGTGGTGCCTGTTTATCACATAATCCCCTCTTTCTGCCCCAGCAGCCATTGTGGGTGGGTGTGTTGTGTGTCTGGTTCAGTCTTGGTCCTCGCTGTGTCATGTGACCTGATCTCCTTTTGTGAGCAGGTATCCCACCCAGTGGGTGAGGGGAAGGCTGTGGAGGTGTCAGCCTGGACTTCAGCACAGCCTTTGGTGCTGTTTCCATGAGGTTCTCCTGGGAATGGCTTGGAGAGGTGCAGTCACAGAATCATAGAATCAGTTGGGTTGGAAGAGACCTCCAAGATCATCAGGTTCAATCGCTAATCCAACTCCACTTTGATTACCAGATCATGGCACTCAGTGTCACGTCCAGTCTCACCTTAAAAACCTCCAGGGTTGGAGAATCCACCATGTCCCTGGGCAGCCCATTCCAATGCCTGATTACTCTTTCTGTAAAGAACTTCTTCCTGATATCCAACCTAAACCTCCCCTGGCAGAGCTTTAGCTGTACCTCTTGTCTGGGAGAAGAGACTAACCCCCACCTGGCTCCAATATCCTTTCAGGCAGTTCCAGACAGTGCTGAGGTCACCTCTGAGCCTCCTCTTCTCCAGGCTAAACACCCCCAGCTCCCTCAGCCTCTCCCCACAGCACTTGTGCTCCACTCCCTTCTCCAGCCTCGTTGCTCTTCTCTGGCCCCGCTCCAGCCCCTCAATCTCTTGCCTGAACTGAGGGGCCCAGAACTGAACACAACACTCAAGGTGTGGCCTCCCCAAGGCAGAGTCCAGGGGAAGGGTCACTGCCCTGGGCCTGCTGGCCACGCTAGTTTGGATCCAGGCCAGGATCCTATTGGCCTTCTTGGACACCTGGGCACACTCTTGGCTCCTGTTGAGCTTCCTGTCCCTCAGTCCCCCCAGGTCCCTTCCTGCCTGGCTGCTCTCCAGCCACTCTGTGCCCAGCCTGGAGTGCTGCAGGGGGTTGGGGTGGCCAAAGGGCAGGACCTGCACTTGGCCTTGTTGAACTTCATCCCGTTGGAATCAGCCCATCTCTCTTCCCAGTCTTGGCAGGGCTGGAGGCCAGAGAGTGGTGGGGAATGGTGCCACATCCAGCTGGTGGCTGGTCACTGATCTAACAGAAGGTGTCCCTGCTCATGACAGGGAGTTGGAATGAGATGGTCTTGAAGGTCCCTTCCAGCCCAAACCATCCTGTGATTCCAGAATTCCATGTTCTTTCCCCATTCCTGGGACTTCTTGCTAGTCTGTCTCTACTTGTCCCATGTAGGTTTGGTTCCCATCTGATGAAGAAGTGGCTCAGAGTAACCTCTGGCACAGTCACAAACATCATGTTTTGCCCACTTTTCCTCGTGTATGGAATGTGCCAACCCTCAAGCTTCAAATATGTGGAAAACCACTTCAAACCCTCTTGGTTCCTGATACCAGTGAGGTGTCTGAGTGCAAGGCAAACTCTAGAGCTCTGGTATCTCTCACATACTGTTACAGCTTCTCTACACAATTATAAATTCTAAATTAAGCTTTGTCTTCTCCAGATGGTTTATTTTATGGATATAAACTCACATGTGTCGACTTTGCATCAGGAGGTCCTTTGACAAAAGGAGTGGAGAAAGTACAGCACAAAGAGGCCTGAAAGAAACCCTCAGGCAGTTTTTCTGAGCTACACAAGTGTGAAAAACAAGGTAGAAAACATTCTCTTCAAGGCCAGTGCATCAAAAGTGTTTCCCTACAAAATACAAGAAAATAAAGAAAGGCAGTGTGGAGATGGACCTGTCTGGGAGCAACAAGAGCCATGAAGTCAAGGACCTGTGAAGTCAGGACATAGCAGTGGGAGGAGGATTAAAAGGGGAAGGAGATTGGCCAAGAGGCCCAATTTCCTCTTTCACACCTGAAGAATTATTGCAGCTGCAAAGGATGTGCAGAGCCATGGGCTGGAATCAGAAAGAATCATTTCCCTGGTGGAGAGGAGTCACCTGGGGGACTCATAGCCATGGGAAGTGGACCAGCAGCACCTCTGGGAGGGAGTCAGTGGGATGGCAGGAGACAATGACACCATCTGCTCTTGTGAAAGAGGGAAGCAGGTAAACCCTTGGGATGCAAGGCATTAACAAGCTGCTAATTGTAGGAAGCAGGGAAGGGGTTTCCCCGAAGGAAAATCCAGAATAAACCACCTTGTTTACAGGAGTCAGATGTGGTTACTGGTGGTGGGAGGATATGGGACAAGTGGGCTGGTTTATTGTGGCTTTTCCGAACCTCCTGAGTCATATCACTGCAAAGGGGCTCATCCAGCTGTATGACTCCCAGCCAGGTTGTCTTCTGCAAGGATGAACAGCTCCAGGAACTCCCCATTCCAGGGAATGGCCTCCTTGCACTGTAAGAATGGCCCTGGACACATCACTGTGCCCAATTTCTGAAACAATTCCCAGGCAGTCAGGCCTGTCCACATCCAATGACCTTTCCCAACAAGCACTTTGGCCACAATGGGCCTTTCTGGAGACTGGGAGTTAAAATGCCAAAACATGTCAGCCATCACCAGAGCCACTGAAGCCCCCCAGGGATGTTGGGTGAGCCTCTGCCAACTTCTGGAGAGGTCAAACATATTCATAGAATCATAGAAAGATTTGGGTTGGAAGAGACCTCACAGACCACCTCATTCCAACCCCCCTGCTGTGGGCAGGGACACCTTCCACTAGACCAGGTTGCTCAAAAGCCCCATCCAGCCTGGGTGTAAACACTTCCAGGAATGGGAATTGTGAGGGCTGGCCAGCTCTGGTTTAGCATATTGGTCTCATGTGGCAATGACATCTCTAGATGGAGCACAGCATTTAGGAGTTTATTGCTAGAGCCAAGAGGTGACTTTCCCAAGCTCTGGTAGATGACAGTTGATGTCTATACCCTTAGAGGTTGAAAGGATGATTCCTCCTTTCAATTTCTTCTCTGAATACATTCTGGAAGGAGGCCAGGATTGAACCACTGAGTGATTCTCCTTTGAGTTTCCCTCGAGATGCATCATCTCTGTGGACCTACCTGGAGTTTTCATGTGCAGTGCTAGAGATTGGAAGGATAGGATGGAACAAGCTGAGAGTTGGAGCTGATCATCCTGGAGAAGAGAAGGCTCTGGGGAGAACTTATTGTGGCCTTTCAGTACCTCAAGGGTCTCATAGAGAGATAAAGAAGGGCTTTGGACAAGGGCCTGGAGTGACAGGACAAGGGGATTTGGCTTCACACTGACATGGGACAGGTTTAGGTTGGATATTGGGAAGAAATTCTTCCCTGTGAGTGGTGAGGCCCTGGCACAGGTTGCCCAGAGAAATTATGGATACCCCATCCCTGGAATTGTTCAAGGCCAGGCTGGATGGGGCTTGAAACAACCTGGGCTGGGAAGGTGTCCCTGTCCATGGCAGGGGGTTTAAACGAGATGATCTTAAAGGTCCCTTCCAACCCAAACCATTCTATGGTTTTATGATTGTGGGTCCTTTCCAACTCATCCTATTCTGTGATTCTGTGATTAAATAGAGAAGGTGGAACTGGGAGAGGCCCTGACTGGGACAGACACAGCAAAGGACAGGGCAGGAAACCCCCCTGAGCGGTGGAACTCGCTGCTGCTTGGTGGGTACCTGGCACAGCTCTGGCAGGAGCACAAACCTGCACTCTCCATGCAGGTCAGAGACAGAACAGCCTCCAAAACAACCCTCCAAATTCTGGGAAGAGTTAGGAGGTGGCAAACTGGGGCAGATAAATGACTCAGCCACAGAGCAGAACCTGGGCTGGGCCAGGGCAGGACCAGGAAGAGGATGGGATGTTTTCCCAAGAGCTGTGACTGCACAGTGTCCTCTCCTGCCTTGTAAAGCCCTTGGCAAACACCAGCAGGACTCAGTGCCTCCTGCTCAGATCTGCACCCTGTGCCAGCTGCAGGCTCTGTTGGTACAGATATTTGGCATCACACTGAAATGCAAGCCCTGCCTGAAGGGCAATTTACTTTTTGGGTGCTGAAAAAACAGTCCTAAGAACTGGGTTTTTGCATGACACACAAGCACGACATTGATCTGACAAAGAAGTCTGGGAAGTTTTGCCCAAACCATTTCCATCCTGGCATTGCTGGCTGGACAGTTTTATCAGTTCTGTCCTCTCCACACTTCTCAAAAGGCCTAAAATTAAGGACAGGGTCTTGAAACAACTCAATCCATCCTGTATGGAAGAGATTGCTATTCCAACAGGATCAAACAGTGCATTTTTTAAAAAATAATAAAGAGCTGAATAATAAAATAGATGGTTTCTTATTGGTTTTTTTCCAAGGGCAGAAGCTGCACTTTTCCAAAGGCTGCACTTGCATTATGTACTGAATGTGAATATACAATTCATAAACACACAAGAAGAGGGATTTAGATGGGATATTGGGAAGAAATCCTTCCCTGGGAGAGTGGTGAGTCCCTGGAATAACATTCCCAGAGAAGCTGTGGCTGCCTCAACCCTGGAAGTAGCCAAAGTCAGGTTGGAGAGGACTTGTAACAGCCTGGGATAATGGAAGGTGTCACTGCCCATGGAAGGGGGTCTGGAACTAAATGGTCCTTTCCAACCCATAACATTCAGGGATTCTAAACTTCACTGGTAGTATTAATTAGTGTTCATTATCGCTGTGGAGAGGGATTAGGCTTTACAGTATTTCCTACAGCACATTAGAAATTACATCCAGTGCCTTTACCTGGTCTGAAAATTGTTCCTCTGAAATCAACCCAATTTGCAGCAGCTGATTAAAAACTGGATTTCAAACAGTCTGTGGGGTAGAGAGATGAGATGAGCCCACGCTTCAGGACCAGCAATCCCTTGCTGTGCTCCACATTTCCTTTGTGGCCTGGGGCAAGTCACACAGCGTTTCCATTCCTCTGCCTTGTACCAGATGTTATCAGGCCCAATACATTGAGAGATGGTCAGATAGTGATTTTAATGGGGCCAGAGGAGAGAATGAGGCCAAAAATAAACTCGGGTAGAGTCATCTGGCAGAACAGAGCCGGGGAAGGATCACCTGCCACCAACCCACCCTGCACAGCCACATTCCTGCTCTCATTTGTGCACACACTGTTGTGCAATGAGGATATTTTGGGGGCCAAATAGACCAGAAAGAGAGATTGCAGTTTGCTCTGCTTGATGCTAAGCCGCTATAAACAATCAAAATACCTGCCCTTTGCAGCACAGCCCTGAATTACTTGTAGCTGCCACACGCCTGGGATGAGGCTGATGAGGGCAAGTTCATCCAGTGATATCTTGACTACGCCCACCCTCATCCTGTCACTTGGCAGCTCTGTGTGTCAGAGGTCCCTTGACACCTCATTTCTGACCTTCCCTTGAGCTCCCTCAAGGCCTTGCTGAGCTCAGCCAGAGGTTTTCCTTGCAAAGCAGGTGCTGCACCCTTGGCTGCTCTGCTGATGCTCTTGATGCACAGATTCTGCTGCAGCCCTGACCTCCTCCCTGTGGGACTTCTGATTTCTCACCCATGAGCCCACTTTATGGGGCACATCACCCTGTAAAGCCACGAGATCATTTAAAAAGCTCTTGGATTGTGCCTGTAGAAGGATTTCTGAACACAGGATGTATTTGCAACCAACACTGGAAAACCTGGAATACTGAAATACGACCACGTGCTCACCTCTGACAGTGTTTCCCAACATAGAATCATAGAATGGATTGGGTTGGAAAAGACCTCCCAGATCATCAAGTCCAACCCTTGGTCCAACTCCAGTCTCTTTACCAGATCATGGCACTCAGTGCCACGGCCAAGCTCACCTTAAAAACCTCCAGGGATGGGGAATCCACCCCCTCTCTGGGCAGCCCATTCCAATCCCTGAGCACTCTCTCTGCAAACAATTTTTTTCTGATCTCCAACTTCAATTTCCCCTGGCAGAGCTTGAGCCCATCGTGCCCCCTTGTCCTATTGCTGAGTGCCTGGGAGAAGAGACCAAGCCCCAGCTGGCCAGAACTTCCCTTCAGGCAGTTCCAGACAGTGCTGAGGTCACCTCTGAGCCTCCTCTTCTCCAGGCTAAACACCCCCAGCTCCCTCAGCCTCTCCCCACAGCACTTGTGCTCCAGTCCCTTCTCCAGCCTCGTTGCTCTTCTCTGGCCCCGCTCCAGCCCCTCAAGATCTTTCCTGACCTGAGGGGCCCAGAACTGAACACAACACTCAAGGTGTGGCCTCCCCAAGGCAGAGTCCAGGGGAAGGGTCACTGCCCTGGGCCTGCTGG
Organism: Pithys albifrons albifrons; assembly: GCF_047495875.1. Taxonomy (NCBI): domain Eukaryota; kingdom Metazoa; phylum Chordata; class Aves; order Passeriformes; family Thamnophilidae; genus Pithys; species Pithys albifrons. The sequence continues at coordinate 28,296,967 of NC_092461.1, read as the reverse complement.
CCACGCTAGTTTGGATCCAGGCCAGGATCCCATTGGCCTTCTTGGCCACCTGGGCACACTCTTGCCTCCTGTTGAGCTTCCTAATTTGCTGCTGATGGAATACAGGGAGGTTGTTCAGCTCCCTCTCTCCGTCTACCAGTTCCAGAGGCCAAAAACACCATGACCCAGCCCTGGACCCTTTCACAGCTCTGCTGGTGGCCTTCCATGCCTGAGGCAGTTTGACCACCTCCCCTGCAACAGAGGTGACAGGGATGGGGCTGAATCAGGAAAGGAAGGTATTTTGCTCCTTCTTCTCTGCTTGTTCTCATTAAAGATCCAGCCTGGACTCGAGGAAATCTGTGGATTGAGGACTTCACTCAGGGCAGGTGGGGGAAAGTGGAGTCATGGACTTGTCATCAGGGTTCACCATACACTGAGTTATTTGCAAGGACCCACCTGGGTGGTGCCACACACAGAGGCCAAACCAGTTGTGTCTTCTGCTTTGGTATTACATTTGGCAGCATCCTCTGAACTTATTTCCTCTAAACTTGTTTTCTGCTATAAGAAGAATGACATATTTATCTTCTCTCACAGAGAAATTCAGGAAAAAATGATGCAATCTTTGTAAGATCCACTGTTTCTGCAGTGAAAAGAAGGGTGTTCATCCTCCTTAAAATACTGATGTTGGGGCAGAGATGATTTTTATTTTTTGACGTGTCTTCAACTGTCACAATTAAAGGGAGAGGAAGGTGTGGCCAAAGTTTCAAGCAGGCAGCTGAGATGTGATAATTTGGATACACCTGACCTGTTCTGTTTCTGTACATGTGCAATGAACTACAGAAAAACAAAGGCTTGTCATCAGAATTTGATAAAATGGGAAGTTTTAAAAGAAAATAATTGATCAAACAACCCTCTACACTCTTTCTCTTCCAGGACATAGAGGCAGAGAATGGGAATTCTTTGTCAAGAGAGTAGAGCTCTTGTGCAGTCAGTGCTTCTGGCCTGGCTCCAGTTGCCTTGTGGCGAAATGACAGAGCATTTAACAGCAGTTCTCACACCCATGTACTATCCAAGACAGCTGTTTCCCTGCCCTGCCTAATCCCATCCAATTAATTTGCTGACTTTGATGTTTTTGCAGCAAATGTTCTGTTATCAGGTGCTCCTCAAGTGCAGCAGCTCTGCCCTGCTTCTCCTCATCCTTCTCCCAGGAGGATGGAGGAAGGAAACCCTTTGCCTTTGCCATGGAGATGTGTTGATGTGGTGCCTTCCAGTGTCCGTGGGGAGTGAGGAGTCTGGAGCCTTGTTTCCATCATGTCCGTGTCAGAGGTGCCACAGGAGCTGCTCCTCAACCTTGAATCTGTTCAAGAAAAGTCTTTTGGAGGGTGGCCATTTGACACAGAGACATTGAGAGAGAACAATTCAGACATGGCAGGTTTGGCTTTAAAGGCAGGAAAAGCAGAGATATTTTTCTAAGCCTCACTGTCATTTCCTCCCTGTACCCCAAGTGACCTCTGAAGGACAACCACAAAAATTCTCTGTCATCCTCATATCTCCTCCTCCTTCCTTATCCACCCAACACAACAAGGCCACTGCAACCAATCCAACCATCTTCCCTCAGCCAAACTGTGCCCTGCTCCTCCCTCTCCTTAATCCTTGTTGCAGTCACACCATTTCAACAGCTGCTTCCACGACCTGGATTTGTACAGGGTTGTGTCTGGAGCTCAGTCTTGTCTGAACATCCAGAAGAGCTGAGGTCACTGTGTGGCTTTTTGAAGAGGCAGAATGGCTCTGGTTCAAGTTCTTGGAGAGCTTGAGGTGGAGAGAAAAGCCACATGTGTGTGTGTTTGCAGTGGGACAGTGAAAGGAAAAGAAATTATGGATGAAAGCAATTTTATTCACACAGATACTTATTTACTGAGGACTGAGACACTGGAGAGCACTCAAGGAGCTTCTGATAGAAAGTTAATCACAGGGCAGAGCAGCTGCCCCAGGAAATCTTGCTTAGCTGTTGTTAAAACCTCTTCAGTCTCATTCCTACACAGAGATTAATAAGACGTGAAGTCTGTGTTAACAAAAAAGTAGAAATCAGTAGCATTTGTGTCCATAAGAGACAAGAATTCACTGACACTGGATTGCCAGAAGAAATTCAAACACAGCCATTTCCAGGGCCTTCCCTAAATATATTGTCCCCTTGTGATGCTCTTTTAACACATTTAGAGGCCCATTTTGGGATAAATCAAGCCCAAGTCATCATGACACCCATGATAATACCTGGTAGGATGGTGCTTAGCAAGGACTGGAGGTGGGATAAACCCCCACACACCTCAGAAATGCAGAGAGGGTAAAGGATGAGAAAAGTATTTTCTTTAAAAATACAAAAATAACTAATAATTTTCTGACCTTCTAGAAATGGGACCAGCAAGTTGCAGACCCAGAGGGGACAGTTCCAGGCCAGCAGACACTTCTGAGCGCTGAGGGTTGAGTCATCCCTACTGTCACCACCACGGGTTAAGCTCAAGGATCTCCCAAACAGTTCCCAGGGATGACAGAGGAGTTAACACAGAACCATTCCCAGGACACAGTTTGGAACCAAATAGTTTGTTTTGGCAGGAGAAAGAATATTAGACCATTCCTACTTAGTTCACTTCAGTGCCAGAATCTCATCATCAGTATCAGTGTCCCTGCCCATGGCAGGAGTTTGGAACTAGCCGGTCTTTGAGGTCCCTTCCAACACAAATCATTGTGTGATTCAATGATCTTTAATTCTTTAGATATTCTGCAATATCAGTTTTAAATAACAAACATCTCTTGAAGTTGAAATCTTCATCAAAATGCAATAGGACAAGGGGGAACAGGCTTCCCCTTCTCCTTTCCTTTCCTTTCCTTTCCTTTCCTTTCCTTTCCTTTCCTTTCCTTTCCTTTCCTTTCCTTTCCTTTCCTTTCCTTTCCTTTCCTTTCCTTTCCTTTCCTTTCCTTTCCTTTCCTTTCCTTTCTTTCCATTTTCTTCCCTATTCAGTTGAGTTTATTCTGAAATCCTCTATCCTGTGTAGAGCATCCAACCCCTTCCCTGCACATATTTCACCACACTTTCCATAAAGAACACCAAAAAGCAAAGGGTGCAGCAAACCCAGACAAGGAAGCAAAGCTGCAACTGTGTTGAGAGGTCAAGGCAAATTCTCTGCCATCACCACCCTGGTGATTCACCATGAAATAAAGAGCAGGGGACACTTTTGCATTCCAGAAATGACATTGAAACCTTTGTTTCCATCCTTCTGGATTCAGGGTTAAGACCTTGACATGAACAAGCCCAAAGTCCTCAGGCTAAGGAAGAACATCCACCTGCCTCTTCCCTGTTGAACAGACAAGGAGCAGGCACCTTCCTGAAGACAATCAGGGATGTAGGAGGCAAAGTGACAACGCAGCCACTTTCTGAGGGTGGTTGGTGAAAGGTGGATGTGCTGGTTGACCTTCCTTAATGGGGCTGTCTGTCCAAGAGGAGCCCAAGAGGAGGAGGGTCTCACCTGAACCCTCAATATCACAGAATCATAGAATGGTTTGGGTTGCAAAGGACCTGAAAGATCATCTAATTCCAACCCCCTGCCATGGGCAGGGACACCTTCCACTAGCCCAGGTTGCTCCAAGCCCTGTCCAACCTGGCCTTGGACACTTCCAGGGATGGGGCAGCCACAGCTTCTCCGGGCAACCTGTGCCAGGGCTTCACCATCCTCTGAGGGAAGAATTTCTCCCCAGTATCCCACCTACCCCAGCCCTCTGGCAGTGGGAAGCCATTCCTTCTTGTTCTGTCCCTCCATCCCTTTTCCAAAGTCCATCTCCAGCTCTCCTGGAGCCCCTTTAGGCACTGGAAGGGACTTTAAGGTCACCCCAGAACCTTCTCTTTTCCAGACTGATCAGTCCCAATTCTCTCAGCTTTTCAACATGTTTAATAGGATTGTAAGTCAAACAGACCCCACACACCACAACCAAGTGAACATTCCTCTTATGTCATCCTTATTTTCCTTGTCACTTCTCCTTAGACTCAAGAATTCTTTCAGCAGAAGAAAGTGCATAGAAGTCCCACCTTGCTCATCTATAAAGTAACTTTCAAAACTCTCTAGTTCTCCTCCAACCCAGAGGAGATTTTAGCAAGTCATTTCTTCTTTCATCACCCACCTCTACTATCCCACATACCCCAAACCCTTGGAGTTACCCAAACATGGATTGCCTGGGCACTGGAAGAGAAAAAATAAGCCTTGGCTCAGGGAAAAGCTCATTCCATCTGCACCCAGAGCTGAGCACTGTCCACAAACTCTTCTTTTGAACTGCTGGGGGCTCTTTGCAAACCTGGAATCCCAAATGATGCCTTTTCCAACATTCTCGGATGACTGGGCAGGACCAGCAGGCTCAGTGGGTACCAGGTGGGTGTTGGAGGCTGAGGAGATGAGTGTTTTCCTGGCAGGGCACTGCTGGGAAGGACATGGAGCCTTTCCACTCGAGTGTCTGGCAAAACACCACTCATTTTTGGTCCAAACCAACCTTTATTTCTGTGTCTCCCTCCCAGTTTGCCGGTCACATGGACATGCAGTGCTGCTCTGACCTCAGGCAGCTCCCAGGCTGGAGCTAAACTTGGAACATTTCTAGGACCTGCCTAGATAAGATTTTCTGTGCTTTAGAGCTGGTTTGTTCTGACTGGGCCACCCAGCTCTGCACTGAGCAGTGACCAGATCCCCTGGCAGCACAAAGCAACACCACTCTGTGTCTTGAGAAGGCAGGAGATACTCCTGGTTGCTGAAGTTATTTCCAGGCCATACCAAAACACCATCTGGACATTACTTTGATCAATAGATCATAGTCTGAGCAAACTTTATCTTAAAATCAGCTGTTTCTTCTTTCTCACGTCTGTCAGTAGAAAACTGATTCGTTGCTTGGGCACATATTTCTAATTTTCAGTCTTAGTTTGTGTCACGGTCAGACCTCACCTGTGTGTCAGTGTCCCTGTGTTTCATATCTCAGATAGTTCTTCCCATATTTGGGAATCCTTTCTCCTTCTGCTAAGACATCCCATCTCTTTAAGAATCATAGAAAGATTTGGGTTGGAAGGGACCTGAAAGATCACCCAGTTCCAACTTCCTGCCATGGGCCGGGACACCTTCCTCTATCCCAGGTTGCTCCAAGCCCAATCCAGCCTTGTCTTGGACATTTCCAGGGGTGGGTGGGGCAGCCACAGCTTCTCTGGGCAACTTATTCCAGCATTCACCACCCTCACAGGGACAAATTTCTTCCCAATATCCAATCCCAATCTCTCCTCTATTAGTTTTAAACCACTCCTCTTTGTCCTATGACTATCAGTCTGTTTAAAAACTTCACTCTCCCTCTTTTTTCAAAGTCCCTTTTAGCTTCATTTACCACCCACTCTCTTCTCCCCATCATCCTTGTATGGGAATTCAGATTTCTAAGGCACAGGTGGGGAGAAATACACCCTGTGTTGTAAGGGTGGTCTTGTTGGTGCCTACACCTCCCTTCCTGGTCCAACCCCATCCACAACACCCTTTTGGCTCTTCCTCAGGTGTCTGACAGACATCCAACCCCTGATCAACCCAGAACTGCCACGTCTTTCACCTCCCAATCTTTTCCAGTTGGCCTCCTGGTTTATCACCCAACTCACTGGTTCCACTGTGTGATCCTATTAATGCCTGACTTGCATCCAGGCCACCTGGTTGGTTATGAAATCCTGATCCTTCTTGGAATTGCTGATGCTTCCCGGATCTTTACAGGCAGTAAATTCCATTAGTATCACCTTCTCTGGCTCCTTTCAAGGTCTTAATAGGAAAATATTTACCAGGAGCACTCCTGAATCTTTCCAACCCTTCCATTTCCAATCCTTTAAAAAGTTCTCAGCCATCTTATATTGCCCTCATTTCCCTCTGTGCCACCTTAATGGATGTTCCCATATTGTATCGTTGTATTACTTTGCTGAACTCATGAAAATCAATCAGACCTTCATTAAAATGAGGGCAACGAAGATAATAATCTTAGTTTTTAAGTATTTTTTGCAATTTTTAATTATCCTCTCTCCTTCAAACGGTGCCTTTAATCCTGGCACCGTATTGAGGTCAGACAAATGGCTACTGCCCCTCCTCTTTTTAATCGAGGTGGTGGATTCTGACCTCATGATACTGTCTTGACCAATTTCTCAACAATCTCTGGGAGTGGACCTGGACCTGTTCTTCTGTATTCCAGTTCTCCAGGAGCTCCAGGATGGAAAACATCCTGGCCTGCTTTGTCCCACCTTGAGCACATTAAACTTCTTTGTTCCACCTCAGATGTTGTTCTGCTTCTGAACATCTTTCTCCATGTTGTCTTTACCCCCAAAGTCAAAGGCACTTTCCATATTCAATAAGCAAGTGGTTTAATTTAATATTCTGTTTTCATCTATTAAATCTTCACTCCTTTATTTTGCCTCTCAATACAAAAGTGAATAATTTTTTACTTTAAATTACTTCCTTACAGTTTAACTCTTTTTGACTATTACAGATTTTGTCTTTGCACATTTCTTAACCTCTGTTAATTTTCTCTGCTGCTCATTCCTTCAGGCTTCCCTCTGATTCCTGATCAAATCTTCAAAATGCTTATTCACCCATTTCAGGCTGCAGTTATTCTTCTGCAGATATTTTGCTCCATTTTTCCTCTTGGTTAAGGAGACAAAATCCAGATTTCAGTGAACCATAAGCCTTGTATCGAGATCCTTGAACCCACAGCTCCCTCATCCTTTCTCTGTGTATCAATATATTTATCTGTATGTCAACCATATATCAATATTTATCATTGGTATCTATTCATCTTAAATTGAATCAACCAAAAATCCAGCTGGATGAGGAGAGAATATTGTTCCAAATGTGCCAGACTCCTGATCCCAGAAATCTCAAAAACATCTCTGCAAGGAGGGAGGAGGGAAAACAAAACCAGTCTGTGCTGTAGGTGGTTGGAGGTTGGCCAATGTCACCCCAATCCACAAAAAGGGCTGCAAGCAGGACCCTGGCAACTCCAGGCCTGTCAGCCTGACCTCGGTGCCTGGCAGGGTTATGGAGCAGATCATCCTGAGTGCAATCACACAGCACCTTCAGGGTGGACAAGGGATTAGACCCAGCCATGGTGGGTTTAGGAGGGGCAGGTCCTGTCTGACCAACCTGATCTCTTTTTATGATAAAGTGACCCACCTGGTGGATGAGGGGAAGGCTGTGGATGTGTCTATCTGGACCTCAGCAAGGCCTTTGACACTGTCTCCCATAATATACTCCTGGAAAAGCTGGTAGCCCATGGCTTGGACAAGTGTACCCTCTGCTGGATCAGGAGCTGGCTGGAGGGTCGGGCCCAGAGAGTGCTGGTGAACGGAGCTGCATCCAGCTGGGAGCCGGTCACCAGTGGTGTCCCCAGGGGTCTGTGTTGGGTCCAGTCCTGTTTAACATCTTTATTGATGATTTAGATGAGGGGATTGAGTCCATCAGCAGCAAATTTGCTGATGACACCAAGTTGGGAGGGAGTGTCGATCTGCTGGAAGGCAGGAGGGCTCTGCAGAGGGATCTGGATAGACTGGAGAGATGGGCTGATTCCAATGGGATGAAGTTCAACAAGGCCAAGTGCAGGACCTGGGAGGACTGAGGGACAGGAAGCTCAACATGAGCCAAGAGTGTGCCCAGGTGGCCAAGAAGGCCAATGGGATCCTGGCCTGGATCCAAACTAGCGTGGCCAGCAGGCCCAGGGCAGTGACCCTTCCCCTGGACTCTGCCTTGGGGAGGCCACACCTTGAGTGTTGTGTTCAGTTCTGGGCCCCTCAGTTGAGGAAAGAGATTGAGGGGCTGGAGCGGGACCAGAGAAGAGCAACGAGGCTGGAGAAGGGACTGGAGCACAAGTGCTGTGGGGAGAGGCTGAGGGAGCTGGGGGTGTTTAGCCTGGAGAAGAGGAGGCTCAGAGGTGACCTCAGCACTGTCTGGAACTGCCTGAAGGGAAGTTCTGGCCAGCTGGGGGTTGGTCTCTTCTCCCAGGCACTCAGCAATAGGACAAGGGGGCACGATGGACTCAAGCTCTGCCAGGGGAAATTGAAGTTGGAGATCAGAAAGAAATTCTTTGCAGAGAGAGTGCTCAGGCATTGGAATGGGCTGCCCAGAGAGGGGGTGGATTCCCCATCCCTGAAGGTTTTTAAGGTGAGCTTGGCCGTGGCACTGAGTGCCATGATCTGGTAAAGGGACTGGAGTTGGACCAAGGGTTGGACTCGATGATCTCGGAGGTCTTTTCCAACCCATTCCATTCTATGATTCTATGAAAAGGAATTGAAGTGAGAACAAACCAAAATTAATCTGAACAACTGAACTCTGGGCAGGCAGCTGAGTTCTGGAAACATGCAGGATATCCAAAGAAACACAACCAGGGAAGACAAATGAAGAAAATGTTGGCTCTAGTCATTTCATCTGCACACTGAGATGACTGAGGAAGACGTTTGGTCCTACTGGGAATTATTGGCAAAGTTCAAAGAATCATAGAATGCCAGAGCTGGAAGAGACACAGAAGGATCATCAAGTCCAGCTCCTGGCACTGCACAGGAACACCCCAAGAGTCCCACCATGCCCCTGAGAGTGTTATTCCATAAGAGAATGGCTTTTCTTTCAGAGATCTTGAGAACAGATCAGCCTCTGAGGGCCTGCCTGGGTGTGGAGGTTGTTGGCTCACAGAAGAGGCTCCAGTTTGTGGGACTGGGAGATTGTTGTCCCTTCAGCGAGTTGGGGCAATCCCAAACACAGGCTGGGTGGGAATGGATTCGGAGCAGCCCTGAGGAGAAGGACTTGGGGTGTTAGTTGGCAAGAAGTTCAAGATGACCTGACCATGTGGCAGCCCAGAAACCCTCCATGTCCCGGGCACATCCCACAGTGTGGGCAGCAGGAGAGGGGGGGATTCTGCCCCTCTGCCCCACTTAGGTGAGATCACAACTGCTGAGCTGCCACCAGCTCTAGGGTCCAACATCAGAAGGATGTAGAGCTGCTGGAGTGAGTCCAGAGGAGGACACAAAGATGCCCTGAGAGCTGGAGTTCCCTGACATTGAGCCAGGTTGGGAGAGCTGGGTCTGTTCACCTGGAGAAAAGAAGGCTCCAGGGAAAACTCAGAGGCCCTTTCAGTGCCTAAAGAACCCCCAGGAGAGCTGGAGAGGGACTTGGGACAAGGGATGGAATAACAGGACAAGGGGGAATGGCTTCCCACTGCCAGAGGGAAGGTTTAGGTTTGTTATCAGGGAGAAATTCTTGGCTGTGAGGGTGGGGAGACCCTGGCACGGCTTGCCTGGAGAAGCTGTGGCTGCCCCATCCCTGCCAGTGTCCAAGAGCATGTTGGACAGGGTTTGGTCTAGTGGAAGGTGTCCCTGCTCATGGAAGGGAGGTGAAACTGGATGATCTTTCAGGTCCCTTCCAACCCAAACCATTCTGTGACTCTTTGACTCTTATGACAAACAATTTCCTATGGAGAGGCCTCCAGGTGACCTGGTCTCCACCTACCAAAGGTTCCTTTTAAAGCCAGTGAAGGGAAGCAGATAATCCACAGGGCCACACATTTTTGGATGAGGCTTTTGTCTAAAGCAGTTCTGATGAAAGGTGCCCATGTCTGCCTGACTGGAAAGAGAAACAACTACGGTGAGTCACCCAGGAGACACCTCTGCTGGGGAAGAAAGGCTGTGCTTAGGTCAGATGACTCCCACTCTGGAGTTTGAGACCTGCTTCAATCTGTCTGTGACTGTGCAAATTTTGGAAGGTTATTGTCTGCTGCATTTTCTGTTGATTGGTGCTCCCACAACTTCGTGCCCTGGACACATAAATCCCAGATCTGGGGAGTGGCTTTTTTCTTGTGTCATTCCATTTATTGTGCTGGATCCCCTTGGCAACACAGGCTAATTTTAATTACTTAGCAAGGCTTTCTACTGTGATTGGCTCATGGAAAGGCATCTAAATCTGTGTCTGGTGACAGACTTTGCTGCCCACGTGAAACATGAAGCTCAAGTGTCACTCCAAGGCACTACTGAAGGTTGACAAAGAGATGTCAGGCACTTCAATGCTCAGTGACGGTCCCAGGTTTTGACAAGTGAGAAGTTAATTTCCCTTCTCTGCACAACCAAAGTCTAGTTGATAAAGAAGGACAATCTCCCTGAAAAGGAGGAGGTACCAAGCCCTGTAACTGGCCTGTCTCTGCATGTTGTCCACGCCTGCACTGCTGCAGAACATTGGTAAGAGACCAACAGTGCCATCAGCTGATTAAAGTGTGGACAAGGGTGTTGGAGACTCCCAACTGGAAGCAACCCCCAGGAATGCCCCCTGCATACTTAAGTCTAGGGTGGGTTTTTTGTTCAAACATTGGAACAGACTGCCCAGGGCAGTGATGGAGTCACCATCCCTGGAAGTGTTAAATAAAAAAGGGTGGATATGGCACTTGAGGACACGGTTTAACGGTCATGGGCTGATGGTTGGACTTGGTGATCTTAAAATTTAATGATTCTAAATCATCCAACTTTCAGATGGAAAATCACATGGCCACAGACTCTCTACATGATAGAGCAGGAACTTGTGGGTCACAAGGGGTTTCATAGTTGGCTGCCAGCAGCTGTCACTTGGACAGGAAGGGGAATCAGAACATAATGATGAATGCAAGAGGTGTTTGTCTGAGGGCACATCCAGTTTTTGTCTCTGCTGGTCTTTCAAAGGGGTCAGGATCCATTCTCTGACCCTGATGGCAGCTCATGGCTGCATAACTGAGCTTACTCATCATCCCAACCAGAAGATCCTCACTGGTAAGATCCTTATCCCATGCTGTGGTTCAGAGTGTACCTGGGCATTGCCTGGGACACATCCAGTGGGTTCAGGCCATAAGAGAGTCAAAGGACCTTGTTATACACCCTAGGAAGTCCTCAAGTCCATGGTAGGATTGATACATGCTGAAGGACACCTGTAATGCCTGATTTGTGGATGTTTATCCCTCTGGGATCCAATCCAGAATCATATCTGTGATATTTTTAATGTCTTCTGTAAATGCTCAAGGGTCCTGCATTCCAGGGCTGACCAAACACAGCTCAATAAGTGATGCCTGAAGGATTGTCCTCAATCCTGGATCTAGAAGAGGAACCATAACAACCTGGTCTAGTGGAAGGTGTCTCTGACCATGGCAGGGAGGTTGGAACGAGATGGTCTTTAAGGTCCCTTCCAATCCACACCACTCTCTGACTTTGTGATTCCAACCTGCAAATATCCCTATCCCTGGATTTCCCTTTTCCCTCTCAGAGCACCAGACACAGCTCATGCCTTTTTATAAAAACAAAGAAGCTTTGGAGGGTTTTCTCCCATCTGCAGGAGTGCACCTGCCTTTTTAGCCTGGGGGTTACTGTGCTTAAACCAGAATTTGGGACATGCGAGCACAATTTCCTTCTCTTCTTGGAGAGGTTTCATTTCTCACCTCACACCTTCAGACAGGGCGTGCAAACCACCAAAACAAAGCCCTGCCAGAGGGAAAAGGGGGAAGAGCTCTTCAGAGTTTAAATGAATCAGTGCTGGGACTCTGGATTGCTCTTTGATGCTTCTCAAGGTGGAGAAATGTGTTTTGTATCAAACAGCCCCTGGAAGAAAGACCTGGTCGGACCTCCAAGAGTCACACTCCCACTTTCACCCTTCTCCAGCCCAACGAAACCTGAATTCCTTCCTGCCCAGTGGCAGAGTTTCATCAGGAGGGTGGAGACCAACCCCACCCCAACATGCCCAAAGTCTTGTTGACGCACACACGTGAGAGGTGGAACCTCCATTGGCTCAACACATCCTCAAACATCACTGCAGCCATGGGTACGATCAGGGAGCTGTCCCACTACTGAGTCACAGATGGAGGTGCTGGAACTCACAGCCACAACCAGCCAAAAGTCCCTCGGGAAAAATCCATCCTCCCTGGAGCACAGGAGCTGAACTGGAGTTGACTCAATACTCTGATCAGTTGTACCTACATTTTTATATTCCAGCTCTCCCTGTGATCTGGAAATCTGATATGTGGAAAACTGAGCAGGCTCCACCCTGCAAAGCAGGTCCCAGGGAAGACTTTGACGTCTTGGTTACCATGATATGACCACAGTGTCACATATAGTTGTTTGGGTGCTTGTCTCCTGACAGAAGGATTTGTTCTGCTCCCACCTGGGACTGAAAAAGAAAAGGCTCTGGGGTGACTTTTCAGTACCTGAAAAGCTGGAAAGATACTGGATAAGGGCTTGGAATGATAGGAAGGGGGGGAATGGCTTTAAAGTCACAGAGGGCAAGCTTAGGTGGGATATTGGGAAGAAATTCTTCCCTGGGGAGTGGGGAAGACCCTGACACAGGTTGGCCAGAGAAGCTGTGGCTGCCCCAACCATGGAAGTGTCCAAGGTCAGGTTGGATGAGGCTGAGAACAACCTAGTCTGGTGGATTAGAAAGAGATAACTTTCAAAGGTCTCTTCCAACCCAAACCATTCCATGATTCTGTGGAGTGCCTCAAGAAAATATTCATTTCTGGGTTAGGCAACATAGGAGAGAAGGTGATAAACCAAAGGTGGTTCAGAGAAGGACCACTTGGAGGATTAAAGCCCAGATAAGGACTCACCAAAGACCTCACAGAAATCTATCAAAGGAATACCCCAGAGAAAATGAATTTTCAAGGGGGAGTGGGAAATTACAACAGTGAGAAATTCAGTTCAGTAGAGGGGTGTAGTGAGAGCCACTGGCTGGAGGAACTCAATAAATCAGAGTAGAAATACTTTACACAGCAGCACTTTCACATGTGGCTGATACCCAAGCCCTGGACCAGCTTATGAGAGCTCAGTGTCCACTTCCTGCCACAGAACATCTCTACAAAATCTGAGTTCTTTTTCATTCAGACATGAATTAACTGTGAGTGAAGTTAGATCAGGGAGTTATAAACCTGTAAACACTGAATTTTTATCATCTGCCTTTTCTGGTATGTGTGATAAGCAGAGAGAGCGTGTTCCTACCTGTATCACCTTATAAATAAGGCCAGTCACCCAGGGATGGGTTTGGATTGATAATTCCAAGAAACTTTTGGCACACAGACCTTTCTCCCTACGCACCACACCTCGTTTATATTCTCACATCTTCACACCTGAAGCGACATTTCAACTGAATTCCCTCCTGGGTCCTGTCAGTCAGTGCTCAAAACCTTGTTCAGGGTTTATTCCACCACTGACAGAGACAGATGGGAATTTAGGACCTCCTGAGTCCTACGAGCTGTCTAAGCCTGACCTAACTGCTCTGTCAAACCACGTCTTCCACATATTTATTAAGCTCCAGCTTAAAGCAGGTGGGGTTTCTACCCAGCCTTTGCTTGTAGAAAGAATCCAGTTTTTCTTATTAAGACCCAGCCTCTGATTGTCAAACTCATTTAACTTAGGCTTGTCTTAACTCTGCCAAGCTCAAAGGGGTCAGTGCAATTGAAAACAGCATTTTTCCAGTGCCATCTATTGGGGTGAATCCTATTCTCCCAGTCTTCCTATTAGTTTCCAGCTGCTGGGTTTTTTCTCCATCAAGATCCCATTTTTTTCTTTCACAAGGGCAGTGAAATTCCAGCTGAGAAGCCAGTGGGGTGCTACCACTTCCAAAATCACTCTGCCAACAGCCTCCCAACACACAAGTTTATGCCACCTGGGTTTGTTTGTCTCTGGTTTTGCTTTTGTTTTTGAGGCTCCATCTCCCCACAGGCTCCTCATTATCTTTAGGTCAACCAACACTTAAAGGTAACAGACCTTAGAGGCCTTTCCTTTCCTTTCCTCCACAGTTTCACTGGCACATTCCCAGCTTTTCTCTCGCTGGATTCTGGCACTGCTGCACACTCAGCCAGTCTGCAGGAGCTCTGGTGTCTTCCCAATGTTCTGTCTAAAGGAAAGGTCTCAACCCAAAGAGTTAAACCCATGCTTAAGTATTTGTCACACTATTCCTTCAACCACACTGGTTTATTCCAGGGATTTCTCAGTATGGAGTGACTTTCAGGTATGAGAGGGCCACTAGAATGTACCTGCATGGACATCTCCACTCCAACCAGCCACACACAATCCATGTTTAATTTGCCAACCCAAGTCACCCCAGTGCTTTCCTATTGAGGCAAAACCACCTGGAATGCTCAAAGCACTGGATCTTTTCCAGATTCAAGGCTGTTAATTAAGATATTGCTCAAATTTGCCTTGAGCTGCCCAAAGATCTGGATGCAACCAGGTCTGGTGGCTTTCAGGGAGCAGAGTTTTGCTTGTGTACCCAGAGAGTTGTTTGAACTGGTTTTCTTTCTGTTTTGAGCTGGTTTTCTTTCTGTCTTGAGCTGGTTTTCTTTATGACTTGTGCTGGTTTTCCTTCTGAACAGGATCTCTGACAGCACAGGAAGATCAAATAAAGATAAAGGATGGTTTCTGCTCTCATAACTAACCAAGCATGAGGGTGCAGGTCTTCCCCTCCCTTTCCCATGATACAGCCTTGATGCCACTTCTCCAGCTCCACCAGCTTTATGTCATCCATGGCTGTGGCAATTTTCCTTAGCAATGCTAGTCAGGTTATTGGGAACCATTCCCAAACTGGGAAAGAGGGCCAGGCTGCCGGGAATGGCAGCATTTGGGAATGGCAGCATTTGGGAATGGCAGCAATGCCCACGTGTGTTGTCATAACAAGTCTGTGACAAGCAAAGCACGGAGTCATTAAATCACCTCGTTCACTCAGCTCATCTCCATCCCTGAAACCTCCAAGTGACTTCACAGCGATTCCCAAACTTTTCTCCTTTGGCTTACTCAGCTGTTTTATGGGCAGTTGCATAATGTTGGGGTTTTCCAATTTGGATCACAACAAAGCCAACAAACTCTATCAGCTTCTCCTGTGAGACGTGAAATGCCGTTGGCTCAGTCCAAAGGGGGAAGCAAATCATTTCTCCCTGGCTCCAAGCGTTTTAAGCTGTTTCCCCAAAATATCAGCTCAGATACAAAGTAAATTAGGACGCTTGAAAGGGTTGCCTTGGTGTGTATATATGAAGTGAAATTTGTTATCAGAAAGGTACTGAAGTGGGAAAATAGATCCATTTCCCCCATGTTGGGTTCATTTCCCAGCTTCAGAATAAAATTTGGTAACTAGTTGACAGCTCTCTGAAGGAAGGCTGAGCTTCCTCTGCTTTGCCAGCATCACCCAGGACCTGGAACACCACAAAATATCCAAACCTGACTGGGAAGGACCATCTCCCACGATCACCTCCAGTGACTTCTCAGTGACTCCCATGCCCTGAAGCTCAGTCCCAGGGCTCAGTTAACTCCTGGCATCCAGAAACGAGGCTCCCTTTTGCCCTGGATTTGGGCAAACAGCCACATTTAGGCAACACCAGCCCATGGAAACATCTTCCCAAGGCACGTGGAAGCTCAGCCTGCTGCCACTTGTGCCTTGGCTGCTGTTGGCCGGCGCAACACGCGTGACACAACCCTGCTCTGGGCTCTGGAAGGAACAAACATACCTTGTCACATTCCCCATCCAAGCCCTGGCATGGGGCCACGCCTTGCAGGGCAACCTGTGTTTTTTCTTTTCCATGGGACCAGCCCTGGGACATAAACCCAAGGAAGGGAGTCTGCTGGTTGCAGTGATGTCATCTCCCCAAGGAACTTGTTCCTCTACAAATCCCAATCCGGGCTGGAGCTGAGCTCTCTCCCCTGATCACCTCAAGAGAATCCGCCCACAGGAGCAGCAGCAGGTGGTGGAGGGTGGGAAAACATATAAAGCTCCCTGGGAGCAGCTCTGCTTTGCTCTCCTGGCTCCACAGATCTGCTCTCAGCATGAAGACACTCCTGGTTGGGTTCCTGCTTGGCCTGGCATGCCTGGAGTTGGGTAAGATCCCTTCATTTCCAACACTGCGAGGACCCCCTGGGAAATTTCTGGGAGGGGAAAGGAAAGGCATCGGTGCAGAAAGACCTGGTGACCCCCAGGAAGGGGAAATAACACCTTTATGTGTTTAAGAAGGTCAATGGACAGGGTGAATGGGGAGAGGGGATATGCAGGATATGCATTCCTGGTAGGAAGAGCTGGCATTCCTGGCTGGGAATGATGCCCCTGGCACCCATACCCAGGGATGGAGGGCACCAAGGCTGCTTTATAAGACTCAGGTGTAAATGACAGCAACATGGCACAGGGCAGGACCAAGTTGGGCAAGAGCCTGAACCCACAGCCTCTACCTAAGCTGCCATCCTGTCCCATCAGGAATAGGATGGGATATGTTCATCCTGAGCTCCTGCCATCCCTAAAACCTCCCAGCTGGCTGCTGGAAGTGCAGAAAACCTAGGAATGAGCTTTAATACAGAGATGAGTGTAGGTATGAGCCAAAACTCCAGGGACTTTGGAAAGGTTTATTAAACCACCAGCTCCAGGATTTTCCCTTATTTCTAGAGATCAGGAGATAAGTGGAAGTGGGGAATTGCCCTGAGTCTGTTTGGGTTTGGTCACTGATGGGTTTGGATCTTGGTCAAGCAGGGTTTGGTCATTGCTGTGTCTTCCTCCATCTGTTTGTGATCCACTGCAACTCCATCCTGGAACAAACATCCCTGGGGTGACACCAACCCAGTGGGGTTTGACCTCCAGCCCATGGAGCCCAGAGATACTCAAGCTGCTTCATTGGGACCCTGAAAGATCTTAAAGGAGAGGCAGACTGGACAGGGGGAACTGTCTCCATCTGAAGCCTGTTTTGGATTTAATGGAATATCTGAGGATGTGACAGAGCAGGTTTCCACCCATAGGTGTGGAAATGCTTCCACAGAGAGGCATCAGCACCCTTTGCTTTATGGCTGAGATCAGAAATAGTTTTCTGGGATGATCCAGTGGGAAGCAGCTGGTTTAGGGACAGCTCCTGTAGCTTAGGGATATGTCTGTGACCATTCATCTTCCAGAGATTTGATATCCAGGGAAGGAAGGTACTGTTGGGGGAAGAAGGAATGATTGGCCCGACATCAGGACAGAGCTGTCCATGTTCAGTTCTTCTGTTCTGATCCTCATGGATTTGGGCTTCCCTTCCCTGCAACCTTCCCACAAATCCAGTGTCCTCTGAGTGCCCCACTCAGGGTCCATGAAGGATGAGGGGGCTTAAATCTACTTTGAACTGGAATTAATTCCCCCAGAGCCTGAGGCGCTTCCTTGCTCATCCATGGCAATGGTGAGGCTTGGAAAGGTTGCAGAGCAGTTTCTCAGGTACTTTGAGGCAACACTGATCCATCTATCAATCCATCCATCCATCCATCCATCCATCCATCCCTCCATCCATCCATCCATCCACTCATCCATCCATCCATCCATCCATCCATCCATCCATCCATCCATCCATCCATCCATCCATCCATCCCTCCACCCATCCATCCATCCATCCATCCATCCATCCATCCATCCATCCATCCATCCATCCATCCATCCCTCTATCCCTCCATCCCTCCATCCCTCCACCCCACACTCCCACAAACACCCAAATTCTTTCCTGGTTCTCGGTGTTTTCTCCCTCAGTGGGCACTTGATATGAAAACATCAACCAGCCTCTCATGGATCATATGGAAGGATCCAGTGAGGTCCTGAACAGGGATGGCTCCACCACCTGGATATGGCCACAAGAACACCACAATTATCAGCGTTGCAAAGTCCTTTTTGCCTCTTCAAAGAGGACAAGGGAAGTTTTTGAATTGGATGCTGAGAGAAGCCAATGCCTGAAAAGTCCTTAAAATGCTTAAATTTAATTTAAATTTAAATTTCAAAAAATTCTTCACTTATATTTTAAAACTTAAATTTCACTTTAATTTAATTTTAAATTCTAAACAAAAAAATTACATTTTAAAACTTAAATTTCACTTTAATTTTAATTTGACTTAGATTTAAAAACATACATTTTAACATTAAATAAGAGGACAAACAAAGCATCGTGTAGGTTTTGCTGCACACCTGAATTTTCCCAAGGAGGTGCCGAGAGAAGGAGAATCCTTAAACATTCTTCCTAAAATCAGGCGCTCCAAACCCTTCCCCCCCATTCCCGCTGTCCCGAAGCGTCGCAGGTTCCTCCCTGTCGGCAGATGGAGCAGGACCGCAACAAACCAACCCGCGGCTATTTGAGTTGGAACCAACAGATGGCACTGGATGCTTTCGGGTGGTGACAGAATCACAGAAAGGATTGGGTTGGAAAAGACCTCCCAGATCATCCAGTCCAACCCTTGGTCCAACTCCAGTCCCTTTACCAGATCATGGCACTCAGTGCCACGGCCAAGCTCAGCTGAAAAACCTCCAGGGATGGGGAATCCACCCCCTCTCTGGGCAGCCCATTCCAATCCCTGAGCACTCTCTCTGCAAAGAATTTCTCTCTGATCTCCAGCTTCAATTTCCCCTGGCAGAGCTTGAGCCCATCGTGCCCCCTTGTCCTATTGCTGAGTGCCTGGGAGAAGAGACCAACCCCCACCTGGCCAGAACTTCCCTTCAGGCAGTTCCAGACAGTGCTGAGGTCACCTCTGAGCCTCCTCTTCTCCAGGCTAAACACCCCCAGCTCCCTCAGCCTCTCCCCACAGCACTTGTGCTCCAGTCCCTTCTCCAGCCTCGTTGCTCTTCTCTGGCCCCGCTCCAGCCCCTCAAGATCTTTCCTCAACTGAGGGGCCCAGAACTGAACACAACTCTCAAGGTGTGGCCTCCCCAAGGCAGAGTCCAGGGGAAGGGTCACTGCCCTGGGCCTGCTGGCCACGCTAGTTTGGATCCAGGCCAGGATCCCATTGGCCTTCTTGGCCACCTGGGCACACTCTTGGCTCCTGTTGAGCTTCCTGTCCCTCAGTCCCCCCAGGTCCCTTCCTGCCTGGCTGCTCTCCAGCCACTCTGTGCCCAGCCTGGAGCGCTGCAGGGGGTTGGGGTGGCCAAAGGGCAGGACCCAGCACTCGCTCTGGTGGCCCCGGGGTGGCACCTGGAGGAGTGTCCCTCCCTCAACCAGCAGGAGTTTGGGGCATCACCTCTTTAAAAACCACCAGTGGCCACTGTTGAAGGTGGTTTTGACACTCAGCCCTGCAACAGCTCTGAAATTTAAATTCTGTTGATTTCCTGCTTACTGATTTCTGCAGAATTTGCCCCAAACAATCACAGAAGAGCTGTCACTGTGGGGGCAGGGACGGGGGAACTGCCAGACTTTCGTGGCTGGTGGAAGGTGCTCTCAGCACAAGGAGCTGTTTTCATATAGTCATAGAATCATGGAATATCCTGAGCTGGAATGGATCCACGAGGATCATGCAGTCCAACCCCGGGCCCCACACAGACATCCCAACAATCCCACCCTGTCCCTGAAAGTGTTGTCCAAATGCTTTGGCAGCCTTAGGGCTGTGCCCACTGCCCTGGTGAGCCTGTTCAGTGCCCACTGCCCTCTGGGGGAAGAGCCTTTTCCTGATATCCAACTCAACCCCTCCTGGCACAGCTCCAGCCATTCCCTCAGGTCCTGTCCCTGGTCCCCACAGAGCAGAGATCAGTGCCTGCCCCTCCTCAGGAAGCTGCAGACAAACTTGGAGGTCTCCCCTCGGCCTCCTCTTCTCCAGCTAAATGTTTTGCCCTTTTACAGCATTTTCCACATGGAACACCCAGACCTATTCAAGCTGCTCAGGCAATAGATCCCTGTAGATCCCTGTTCTTTTGGGGCTGCTGAGCCTCCAGGGCAGTGATCAGAGTCAAGTCCTGCACCACCAGCCTTGTCCTTTGGTGCTGGGGTTCGGTCTTTCTGAGCTTTGCCATTCCCTCCAGACGTTCTCAGTTTTGGGCACCACTAGACCTTGGTGAGGAAGCTGCAGCCTCGTGTCTGCCCTCCCTGCTGTGCCCTCTCAGAGCCTTTCTGTCCCCTCTGCAGCCCAGTCCTTACAATGCTACATCTGCAAGGAGCCAACAGACATCTCCAAGTGCAGAACACCCATGTCGTGCCCCCCCGAGGCCAACGTGTGCACGACGACCCTCCACTCCGTGGACACGGGTAAGTGCCACTGCTCGCTGTGACAAAACACTCAAGGGGTGACAGCTCCTGGAGAGAGAGCACAGGGTCACAGGATGGTTTGGTTGGAAGGGATCCCCCAGTTCCAACCCCCTGCCACGGTCAGGGACACATTCCACTAGCCCAGGTTGCTCCAAACCCCATCCAACCTGGACTTGAACACTTTCCAGGGATGGGGCAGCCACAGATTCTCTGGGCAACCTGTACTAGAGTCTCACCACCCTCATAGCCAATAATGTCTTCCTAATATAAAATCTAAACTTTCCCTCTGCCACTTTGAAACCATTCTGCCTTGTCCTGTTAGTCCATCCCTTGTCCCAAGTCCTTCTCCAGCTCTCCTGGAGCCCCTTTAGGCACTGGAAGGGGCTCTCAGGTCTCCCTGGAGCCTTCTCTTCTCCAGGCTGGACATTCCCAGCTCTCCCAGCCTGTCTCCAGAGCAGAGGAGCTGCAGCCCTTGGAGCATCTCCATGGCCTCCTCTGGACCTGTTCCAACAGATCCATGTCTTTCCTCTGCTTAGGCCCCCAGAGCTGGATGATGTGCTCCAGGTGGAGTCTCACCAGAGAAGTGCAGAAAGGCAAAATCACCTCCCTCGATCTCCTGTCCACCCTTCCCTCTCCTCATCCCAGTCCCAGCTTGGACTACCCTTTAAATTCCCTTTTAGAACCCAGGGGAAGTTATCTCACTTTAAAGAAGGATGGAGAGATTTCCATCAGATTTGGAGCCTCACAGTAAAGTAAACAGGACTCATCATGTATATATTAAGGGGGGGGTTACATATTTTAATTTTTATTTTTATGTATATTAGATCTACTTTTACTTTCTATATATTTTGTATTGATATACTAAATTTTAATTAGGTAGGTAGTTAAATATAATAAAAATACAATATATATATACATATATAAACATACAAAAATATGAAAATATTTTAATATACATTTTATTTATATTAAATTAAAAGTGCACTTTGCTCTGTTTGTTTTGCCTTTCCCACCTCTGTGCACTGAATTTATAGATGTATCCAAACATCCACAGGGATTTGTGTCCCTTTCCCAGGCTGGAATAATTTAGCAAGGAGCAGGAGGGTGGGAGGGAGTCAGCAGTGAGAACTCGTGGACCTGTTCCTACAGAAAGCTTGGATTAGAGGTCCCCATGGATGGAGAAAGTTCAACATCTAATCTGACCATGTTCCTCAATGCCACCCATCTGCACCTTCCTTTAGCACTTCCTTCTCTCTCTTACCTCCTCACCCTCTTCCGTTTTCCTCTCCCAGGTTACCCCTTTTTTGGCAACATCACGGTGACCAGGAGCTGTGAGGAGGAATGTGAGCCCTCCAATGGCATTGGGGCATCCAAACCCAAGTCCTGCTGCTACACTGACCTGTGCACCGACGACACCAAGGCCACCAGTGGGGTGAGAGGCAGCTCTGCAGCGCTGGGGCTGCTGGCCCTGGTGGTGGTTGGCACAGTCCTCCAGTGCTCCCTGTAATGCCATCTGAGCTCCAGCCTAAAACTCCCCCATCTCTTGTCCGTGCCAAGCTGCCTCAGGAACCCTCAGATACCTTGGGAAGAACCTCCTTTGCTGCTGTGTGGCTTCACTCTTCTCCAACACTGGGAATTCAAGTGGATTCAGGCCAAGGGTTTGGGCACCTGGACCTAAAACCTTCACATTTTCAGTTTCCAGCTGCTAAGCAGATGTTCTGATGTTCCTCACCTTCAGTTGCTTTTGATCCACACAGAATCATAGAATGGTTTGGGAAGGGACCTTAAAGACCACCCAGTTCCAACTCCCCTGCCCTGGTGCAGGGACACCTTCCACTAGACCAGGTTGCTCCAATCCCATCCAACCTGGCCTTGAACACTTCCCAGGATGGGGCAGCCACAAGTTCAACTTCTGGGCAACACTGATGCCATCTCCTGGCTTAGAGGAGCAGATGGATCTGGTCCTGCTTTCCCATCTGCCCATCAGAGTGTGGATGGCAGTTGTAGAGAGCTGGCACTTAATTTAGTCAAGAATAAGCTGTGGGATGAGTTCAGAGTGGCTCAGCTCTCCTGTGTAGAGATGGGATGTATTTCTGGAAAGCTCAGAATGCTCCCCAGACTCACAGGTCAGGATAGGTTAGACCTGCAGGACCAAATCTGGGAGTTTGGCCAGAAGAAAACCCTCAGCAGCCTCTGCCTGAGCTCAGCTTTCAGCCAGAGCTCTTGGATTTCCCTTCCCAGATGTTTTAGAGACTATTGCAGCAAATCCTTCTGTTCCTCTGCCCTCCCCTTGCCCCTTCAGAGCAGGGAGTGCAAGAAAGGAAAAAAGGAATGGTTATCCCAACCCCTAAACTCCGAGAAAAGCTGGTTAACAGCACTCCTGGATTTGTTTGGAGCAGTGGGAGGTGGATTCTGCTGCCCTGGCTGCTGGGAAAGCAGCTGGTGTGGAAGCAGAAAAGGATGAGCCAAGTGTTCCCAGCTCCCAGTCCCCTCTGGTGTGGGAGAACCAGAGAATTTGCCATTTGCTCCCTTCCTGTGCCAGGGCTTGCTCAGGGCAGCAGGAACTGCCTGTGAGAGCAAGGGCAGAGTGGGGCATGGAAGCAGCTCGGGCACCACCGCTGTGGTCATGGCATCCCTACAACCTCCCCTGGGGCACAGTCTATTCTTCCCCCTTTTTTCCTTCCCTTTCCCACCCCCTTTACTTCCCCTCTCTTTCCCCATCCTTTTCTCTCCCTTTTTTCCTCCCCTTTTTTCTTTTCCTCCCCTTTTTTCTTTTCCTCCCCTTTTTCCCTCCCCTTTTTCCCCTCCCCTTTTTCCCTCCCCTTTTTCCCTCCCCTTTTTCCCTCCCCTTTTTCCCTCCCCTTTTTCTCTCCCCTTTTTCCCTCCCCTTTTTTCTCCCCGTTTTTCTCCCCTTTTTTCTCCCTTTCCCCATCCTTTCCCCCTTTCTTCCCCCCGCTTCCGCCCTCCTTCCTCCCTCCCCTTTCCCCCCTCCTTCCCTCCCTTCCTCCCCTTCCCCCCTTCCCCCTCCTTCCCCCCCTTTCCCCCCCTTCCCCCTCCTTTCCCCCTCCTTTCCCCCTCCTTTCCCCCTCCTTTCCCCCTCCTTTCCCCCTCCTTTCCCACTCCTTTCCCCCTCCTTCCCCCTTCCTTCCCCCCTCCTTCCCCCCTCTTTCCCCCCCTCCTTCCCCCTCTTTCCCCCCTCTTTCCCCCCTCTTTACCCCTTTTTCCCCCCTTTTTTCCCCCTTTTTCCCCCTTTTTCCCCCCTTTTTCCCCTTTTTTCCCCCTTTTTTCCCCCTCTTTCCCCCTCCTTTCCCCCTCTTTTCTCCCCCCTTTCTCCCTCCCTTCTCCCTCTTGTTCCCCTCCTTTTTTGTCATTTTCCCTCCTTTTCGCTCCTTTTCCCCTCCTTATCTTTCCCCCATCTATTTCTCCTCCCTTTCCCACTGTTCCCATGAGACACCAGCAGGAAACCAAAGCAGGGAGGTCCTTTCTCCTCCTTGCACAGAGTGATTGTTCCTCACCATCTGTCTCAGCACCACTTAAAACACAACTTCGACAACCTTTGCATTCCTCAGCAGAGTTTCCCTGTGCAGTCCTGGGCTCGGGGGGATGATGAGCCCCTCTGTTCCCAGGTGAGATGCTCCCTAAAACCCTGACAGCTTTCCTGAAACACCCTCGCAGTGCTGAGATCTACAGGGAAAAAAAGCCCTGGAGAGGACACTAATTGGAAGTGGCTCAGATGCCAAAACATTCCACCCACCCCAACAGACACAGAGCACCAGCCTCTGCTTCCCACCCGCCTGTTCTCTGTTCCCCTGCTCCAAAAACACTCTGACATGAGACCAGAAACAAAGCACCATCACTGCCGCCCTCAGATCACACCCTTTGGTGTTTTGGGTCCCAGCTCTGTCCCCAGTGGCCTTTCCACTTTCCCACCTGGGCTGGTGGTGTGGATGGGGCAGGGTCTGGATGCAGAGGGACTGGCAGGGTGAGAGTTCCCTTCTGGGGGGAGAATCGGGAAAATAAAGTTGGATCCTCTGGTTTTCAGCCTGGAATATGTTTCTTGTGTGCTCAGCCTTCACCCAGGGAGGGAGGGAGGGAGGGATGGGCAGCACAGGGTGCAGGGAGGGGTTCTCTATGCCAGAGAGAACCATAGAATGGATTGGGTTGGAAAAGACCTCCAAGATCATCAAGTCCAACCCTTGGTCCAACTCCAGTCCCTTTACCAGGTCATGGCACTCAGTGCCACGGCCAAGCTCACCTTAAAAACCTCCAGGGATGGGGAATCCACCCCCTCTCTGGGCAGCCCATTCCAATCCCTGAGCGCTCTCTCTGCAAAGAATTTCTCTCTGATCTCCAACTTCAATTTCCCCTGGCAGAGCTTGAGCCCATCGTGCCCCCTTGTCCTATTGCTGAGTGCCTGGGAGAAGAGACCAACCCCCACCTGGCCAGAACTTCCCTTCAGGCAGTTCCAGACTGCTGAGGTCACCTCTGAGCCTCCTCTTCTCCAGCCTAAACACCCCCAGCTCCCTCAGCCTCTCCCCACAGCACTTGTGCTCCAGTCCCTTCTCCAGCCTCGTTGCTCTTCTCTGGCCCCGCTCCAGCCCCTCAAGATCTTTCCTCAACTGAGGGGCCCAGAACTGAACACAACACTCAAGGTGTGGCCTCCCCAAGGCAGAGTCCAGGGGAAGGGTCACTGCCCTGGGCCTGCTGGCCACGCTAGTTTGGATCCAGGCCAGGATCCCATTGGCCTTCTTGGCCACCTGGGCACACTCTTGGCTCCTGTTGAGCTTCCTGTCCCTCAGGCCCCCCAGGTCCCTTCCTGCCTGGCTGCTCTCCAGCCACTCTGTGCCCGGAGAGGGGGGAAACTACACATAGGGACAAGAAAGGGAGTGCAAAAACACTCCATGGAAGAGGCAGATTCAAGGCTATCTCTGCTGGAAGAGGAGGAGGAGGAGAAGGGTGGCAGGTGGGTGAAAGAGCACAAGTCCCGTGGGGAGTGGCTGAGGGAGCTGGGGGTGTGTAACCTGGAGAAGAGGAGGCTCAGAGGTGACCTCAGCACTGTCTGGAACTCCCTGAAGGGAAGTTCTGGCCAGGTGGGGGTTGGTCTCTTCTCCCAGGCACTCAGCAATAGGACAAGGGGGCACGATGGGCTCAAGCTCTGCCAGGGGAAATTGAAGTTGGAGATCAGAAAAAAAATTCTTTGCAGAGAGAGTGCTCAGGCATTGGAATGGGCTGCCCAGAGAGGGGGTGGATTCCCCATCCCTGGAGGTTTTTCAGCTGAGCTTGGCCATGGCACTGAGTGCCATGATCTGGTAAAGGGACTGGAGTTGGACCAAGGGTTGGACTTGATGGTCTCGGAGGTCTTTTCCAACCCAATCAATTCTAAGGACAGCCCAGGGTCACTTGTCACACACACTGGGGGAATTGGGGGGTTTTATGGTTCAGGTTCTCTTGCAGAAGGCAAAGAGAAAGAGGCTGAGCTCGGCACTGTGAGGTTAACAGGAGGTTGGGAGACACCATTCAGAGCCCACTCTGTGCTGCAAAGATGCTCCATGTGGGGACCACAGTCCTCCTTTGTGTCACCAGCGTTGGTGTGAGCATCCTGCACCACACCTGGGGACTCACCTGCTCACGTTGGCCCACACCACCAGAGCAGCTGCAGCCAAAACAAACTCAAAAGCAGATTTTATCTTCAAAGCACTCCCAAGACCTTCCTTGATTAGAAGAGGTTGAAAACCCCTTCACACAGAGTGTCAGGGGAGCCAAAATGTCCTTTGCTTTAATAACCACCTGCCCGTGCTGTGGCAGCCACGAGGCCGAATAGTGGTCACTGGGAGCCCTTAAAAACATGATTTGCTGCTTTTTTTTGTGGTTATTACTGTTATTTCTCCTCCTGTTTGGTCCTTAGGAGTTAAAGCTGCTGCCCCACAAACACAGGGCACTGC
Organism: Pithys albifrons albifrons; assembly: GCF_047495875.1. Lineage (NCBI taxonomy): Eukaryota > Metazoa > Chordata > Aves > Passeriformes > Thamnophilidae > Pithys > Pithys albifrons. The sequence continues at coordinate 28,271,024 of NC_092461.1, read as the reverse complement.
CAGGGGAATCAAAGGACCCGGCAGAGTTTTACGTCACCAGGTCGAGTGGACACATGGAGGGGAGAAGTTTAAATTTAGGCTGAATAAAATAGGGCAGAGAAAGATGTGTCTCCAAAGGGCCAGAAAAAGACCTGCAGCCCCTCAGCCCTGCAGGAGATGTTGCTGTGTGGAAGGATTTTACTTGTCCCTCTGAGAGCTTGTTTTAAACAGCAGCTTTTCTGTGCACCTCCAGAAATTTTATCTCCGGATTTGAGGGCACTCCTTGGTGTCTCTCGTGCTTTTTCTGGCTGAGGAATTGCATTTTCCAGCCCTTCTGCAAATGTGGGGAAGCCTTAGAGATGTGCAGCCCTGCAGATCATGGAATGGTTTGGGTTGGAAGGGAGATTAAAGACCATCCAGTTCCACTTCCTGCCATGGGTAGAAACATCTCCCACTAGTTCAGGTTGCTCCAAGCCCCATCCAACCTGGCCTTGGACACTTCCAGGAATGGGGCAGCCACAACTTCTCTGGGAATTCCATTCCAGCCCCTCACCACTCTCACAGGGAAGAATTTCTTCCTGATCTCCATGCCCTGCTCTTGGCTGTAAATCTGCAAAGTGCTTTTGTCCACCTAGAAATTAAAGAGTCAAGAACAACAGAGTCGAAACTTGCAGGGAGGTGTTTGCAGGCCCACATCAGTGAGGATATTCCAGCTGGGATTATTACCCTGTGGGATCCCACATCCAGCCAGCCATCAAGGAGATATGTCTGCCTTGAGTGGCCTTTCATAGAATCATAGAATCAATTGGGTTGGAAAAGACCTCCGAGATCATCAAGTCCAACCCTTGGTCCAACTCCAGTCCCTTTACCAGATCATGGCACTCAGTGCCACGGCCAAGCTCAGCTGAAAAACCTCCAGGGATGGGGAATCCACCCCCTCTCTGGGCAGCCCATTCCAATCCCTGAGCACTCTCTCTGCAAAGAATTTCTCTCTGATCTCCCACTTCAATTTCCCCTGGCAGAGCTTGAGCCCATTGTGCCCCCTTGTCCTATTGCTGAGTGTCTGGGAGAAGAGACCAACCCCCAGCTGGCCAGAACTTCCCTTCAGGCAGTTCCAGACAGTGCCGAGGTCACCTCTGAGCCTCCTCTTCTCCAGGCTAAACACCCCCAGCTCCCTCAGCCTCTCCCCACAGCACTTGTGCTCCAGTCCCTTCTCCAGCCTCGTTGCTCTTCTCTGGCCCCGCTCCAGCCCCTCAAGATCTTTCCTCAACTGAGGGGCCCAGAACTGAACACAACACTCAAGGTGTGGCCTCCCCAAGGCAGAGTCCAGGGGAAGGGTCACTGCCCTGGGCCTGCTGGCCACGCTAGTTTGGATCCAGGCCAGGATCCCATTGGCCTTCTTGGCCACCTGGGCACACTCTTGGCTCCTGTTGAGCTTCCTGTCCCTCAGTCCCCCCAGGTCCCTTCCTGCCTGGCTGCCCTGTGGGCTCTATGAGCCTTGGAATGGGGATTCCAAAAGATAATTCCTCCTCTGGAAGCACAGAACCCCCAGCTCTGACTCGAGCTGAAACAGGACCTGAGTTCAATCCTGCTGCTTTGGCTTGGGCAGGATTCCAAGAGAAGCATCCCTGAGGATTGTGGAAGACACTCAAACAGCAGGATTGCTATTTAGAGGGCTGGGTTTTCCAGCAGGGATCATTTCCAGTTGTTTCCCACAGCAGGACAGTGGCCAAATAATGTGTAGCCATGAGTGGTGGTGCTTATCCCAGCAGGCCCTGATTGCAGTGGCTCAAGCTCCAGGGTGGGAAGCACCAGGAGCTGTTTGGCTGCTTAATTTTTTTAAAATTTTCATATATTTTATCTTCTCTGGGAGTGAAAAAGGGAATAAAAACCCCCCGCAACCTTCTTGGAAGGTGCATTAATCCAGATGTACATGAAATAAAGAGAGTTGAGATGAGACAAGGGCAGAAACTCTTGCAAAAGTGCAAGAGAAGAAAAAATAGCAGGGGGGTAATATTTTTTTTTTTTGCAGTCCAGACAGTTAATGTAAAACAGAGCTCTGATGTAATCAAATACAGAGAGGACTTGCAGTTCTTGCTAAAAATACCTCTCTGGAATATAAATATACATTAGTGAGTAGCTGCAAGGCTTCTGGAGAAATGTGCCCCAGTCCCCTGGTGCACAGACAGGGATTTAAATGTTTCATCCTGCACACTCCAAGGCGAGTCACTCCATCTGAAGGAGTTATTAATTATGGAATGTGCTTGGCAGGACTCAAGTGCAGATATCATTTTCAATATCACTCCCAAATTATTTCTCTTCTCAAACCTATCATGTGCACTTTTTTTTTTCCTGGTCCTGAAATAGTTCTATTTTTGCCATATTAGGATTTGGATGAGTTGAAGCATCTGCTTCTGCCACGCCAGCACATCCTCTCTGAGACATCTTCATTTCTCTCCTGCATGAGTCTTGCATCCCTAATTCCAGAGGAACAAAGCTGAAACCTCTTTCCCTCTTGCCTGAAAAATGAGGCAAATGCCCTAAAAACGAGGTGAAAAGAAGGTGTCAGAAGTGAATGTGATGAGGGGGAAGGAAGGCAAAGCACAGCATCGTGGTATCTTCACTTAGAAAAGTCATTTTGGGTCACTTGAACACAAAAGAGATGCTCAGAGTCTTGTCAAAGGGGACAGATGGTCTGTCTGTGCTTTGGCACTGACCTGGGGTTCCTCTTCACAGCTTGCCCTGAGGTTTTAAAAAGCCCAGGATGTCTCAGTTGATGGTTCTGTGCCCTGGGAGGCAGCTCTGGATCCCAATCCCCTTTCCTTCCCCTCAGCTCCCATTAAACAGATGGGAATTGTCACATCTTGGTGGCTCCAGGGGTCCAGCCACAACATTTAGTGTGGATTGAGCTTGGAGGTTCTGATCCTGCTCAGTGAATGTGGGGAAGGATTTTGTGGCTGGGGGTGAGATGATGGTTCCTTGTTGGGCAGGTTGTTGAAATCCATGCAGATCCACAAGGTTAAAGGCAACCAAAAGCCACAGGGTATGAAATCCATGGGTCAGAGGCCCAAAAATGTAATCTGGCCATCTGAACAAAAAGACTCCAGGCTGTCTTGGCGAGCAGGTCTCTTAATGGAATCAGAGAATCAAAGAGTGATTTGGGTTGGAAGGGACCTTAATGATCATCTTGTTCCAATCCCTTGCCGTGGGCAGGGACACCTTCCACTAGACCAGGTTGCTCAAAGCCCCTTCCAGCCTGGCCTTGGACACTTCCAGGGATCCAGGGGCAGCCACAGTATTTCTGAGTGACCTGTGCAAGGGCCTCACCATCCTCCCAGGGAAGAATTTCCCCCTAATATCCAATCTAAACCTACGGTCTTTTAGTTTAAATCCATTCCCCCTTTTCCTATCCCTGCACATCCTTCTAATACATGGGCTGGAAATGTTTTTAAGTCTTCAAGGGGTTCCTCCCCGTTGAAAGGACAATTCAGTCACATCAGCAGTGGCACCACCAGTACTGAAGAACTGCCCAGCTCCTGTTTTAGTGCACGGCCTTGCCTTGGACTCCTCAAGGTTTGGAACAGCAGAATTCCTCCTCTCTTGTTCACAGCAGGAGTTGGGACTGCAATGAAACTCCCTTCACGTCCTTATTTCACCCAATAAGATGGAAATGAGATACAAAAAATTCCCTGGAAAAGAAAGCTGAGTGATGTCAAGGTGCAGTTGTATCAGCAGAACCTTTGGACTTGGAATCATAGAACAGAATCACAGAATAACCTGAGCTGGAAGGGCCCCACAGGGACCATCCAGTCCAGCTCCTGCACAGGACACCTCCAAGAATTCTACCATGTGCCTCATGAGGAGAAGTTTTGCCCCTTCTTTGAGGCCTTCTGCTCCACACACCTCTTGGTTGCCCAAATGAGGCCCAAACACAAGTTGAGCCACCAGGATTTTCCACCTGCCCACATGAAATCTTGAGGGTGGGTGGAATTCTGCCAGTTGAAACTCTGCCCTGGGCAGTGGCAGGATTTCAGAGGGTGGCTGTGAGACAGCAGGGATGGGAGATGCTTCCAGAGGGATGTGCCACTTCTCCCAGTGAGGAACATCAGCCCACAGTGGGTTCCTGGTGGCGCCAGAACACCGTGACCTGAAGAACGATTTGCTTTGATGTTTGTTCTTCATCACTGACCCTCTGAAGCCTTAAAATGGGTGTCTTCAATTCCAGTGGAGGCTTCAGTAGGACCTTTTCCACCTGAATATCTGTTTCTTGAGGTCCACTTCACAAACTCCTGCCATGCAGCAAAACAAAACCAGCAGCCTTGTGTTGTCACCTGCACAAAGCCACCATCAGATGAGCAGTGTCCTTACAAAGCCAGGCTGAAAACAGGCCAGGCTTTATTCTTAATCTCTCCTGGCTGCTGCCAATCTCCTGACTCTGGGGAGAAAGGCCACAGAAGAGGAGGAGGTGTTTTTTGGCAGGAAGACTGTGAAGGGGGGTGGCATCCAAATCTGCAAGAGAAACAAACACCCAGGAGATGGTGACAGACTCTGACGCACTTACAGAGGAGGAGGAAAGTCATCCTGGTGAGGAGAGGAGATTTAATAGCAAAATATTTGACTTCTGACCCACAAGATGAGGGGTTTTCAAATGCCATCAGCCACCAGCCATGGCCAGCTTGGGAATGATGTCTATGTATCACTTTGGGGACTATAACTAGAAAATTTCTTTTGTCTATTGGTGGCCTCAGACCGTGACAGAGTTTTCTGAAAGCTCCTTTTTGCTGTGCTGGATCTGTCCAAAGATGTCACAGGATTCCTCAAGCACAGAAAGCCAGTCTAGGTATCTCAAGGGGCTTTTCATATGCAGAGGGGCTCCTCAGCTCTTAAGACTCACCCCTTACCCTGAATTCTTATTTATTTAAAGGAAAAAATTCATATGAAGTCCCTGCATGTCTTTGTCTCTGCAGGTGAGAGGCTGTGCCAGACCCTCAGTGCTGTGAGGGTCAGAAACCACGTGATTAATAAATTATTGCTTTGCTTCTCCCTGTTCTGGGCTGGTGTTTCCATGGGCAGTTGGTCCTGTCTTGGCTGTTTCATGAGGCTAAAAGAGCCATCCTGTTCTCTCTGATCTGTTCTTGAAAGATCAGCACCCCAAGAAAAATAGTTATTATTTTTGTGGCTATCACCTGGAGCAATCCCAGCTGTGGGCAAGACCTCAGGAGCTGGAAGAACCTCATAACAAGGGTCTGTTGTTTCAGAGGTTTCCTGAGACAGCTGGGTTGGATAAAGGAGCTGAGAGATGTTTTACTCAGACAATCTCTGAGCTGCAGCATCACCTCCTTTATAAAGGCAACTCATGAATCCTTATTCAATAGAAAAACTCAGGTGAGAGTCCCACTGGTGTCCTCCTTTTTTCTAATAAAATGCAATTGCTGCTTCAAGAAGCCACGAGGTCTTTGGGAAAGAAATTATCAAGTGTTTGCAGTCAGGCACTGACTTTGTGCTCAGGGGACAATCATTTGGTGGCACAAGTTGATTTAACACCTGTAGAAGATATTCTGGCACCTGAGAAATGGCAGCAGAGTGCAAGTGGATCTCCATGCACTGGATTTTCTTTTTTTTTTATTTCTGGAAATGTCTCAGGGGAGGGGAGGGGAGGGGAAGGGAGGGGAGGGGGAAGGTTTGAGAAGGGAAGGTTTGAGACGGAGAGGTTTGGGAAGGGAAGGTTTGGGAGGGAGAAGGTTTGGGAAGGGGAAGGTTTGGGAAGGGGAAGGTTGGGGAGGGGGAAGGTTGGGGAAGGGGAAGGTTGGGGAAGGGGAAGGTTTGGGAGGGGGAAGGTTGGGGAAGGGGAAGGTTTGGGAAGGGGAAGGTTGGGGAAGGGGAAGGTTTGGGAAGGGGAAGGTTTGGGAAGGGGAAGGTTTGGGAAGGGGAAGGTTGGGGAAGGGGAAGGTTTGGGAGGGGACGGTTGAGGAGGGGACGGTTGGGGAAGGGGAAGGTTGGGGAAGGGAAATGTTGGGGAAGGGAAAGGTTGGGGAAGGGAAGGTTGGGGAAGGGGAAGGTTGGGGAAGGGGAAGGTTGGGGAAGGGGAAGGTTTGGGAGGGGGAAAGTTGGGGAAGGCAAAGAGGACGGGAAAGGAGAAGAGGAAGGGATATTTCAATTGGAAGGGACCTACAGTGATCATCTAATCCAGCCTGACCTCTTAAGGACTGATCAAAAGTTAAAATGTTATTAAGGACACTGTCCAAATAGTTCTCAAGCACTGACAGGCTTGGGGCATCTCCCACCTCTCTAGGGAGCCTGTCCAGTGTTTGACCACCCCCTCTGTGAAGAAATGCTTCCTAAAGTCTCACCCAAGCTGAAGAGTTCACCTCCTTTTGCTTCTTTTATTCAAAGTCCCTCTTTTCTCCACTTTTCCTGATCTCAGGGATGTTTCCAACCTGTAGACCTCAACCATCCTCCACCCCACCAGCAGCCAAGTGAGTTCCCCAGGGGAAGACAAGGAAATTCCCTACAAGCTGAGACCTCACAGAGACCTGAACCAGAGCTGTGGGATCCATCCCAGAGAACACACAACCACTTCCCAAGCTCCAAACCATGGGCCAGAGGTGTTTGGATGAGAAGCTGTGGGGAGTGGCTGTGGTTTTTTTGGAAAGCCCAGGCCAGCAGGAGCATGTGAGGGTGGGACTCCAAGTGTGGGTGGGTGGGTGAACGGATGGATGGATGGATGGATGGATGGATGGATGGATGGATGGATGGACAGGTGGATGGAGGGAGGGAGGGAGGGAGGGAGGGAGGGAGGGATGGGTGGCTGGCTGGCTGGATGGATGGATGGAGGGAGGGATGGAGGGAGGGATGGAGGGAGGGATGGAGGGAGGGATGGAGGGAGGGAGGGAGGGATGGGTGGGTGGGTGGCTGGCTGGCTGGCTGGAGGGAGGGATGGAGGGAGGGAGGGAGGGAGGGAGGGATGGCTGGCTGGCTGGCTGGCTGGCTGGCTGGCTGGCGGGAGGGAGGGAGGGAGGGAGGGAGGGAGGGAGGGAGGGAGGGAGGGATGTCCCTGTGTTCTTGTTTCTCCCTGGTAGCTCAAGAACCTCGTTTACTTTGGCAACCTCTTGCCAGCCCTGGGGGCCAAGGAAGAGTTAATGAGTTTTAAGCCATCCTTTAGTCACCCAAGCTCTGAAACAACACGTGACAACACGATGGGTTTATTAAGGAGGATGGATCAGGTGCATCCGAGATTAATGAGGCTTTTAGGAGCTTGTAGTCCAGCACCAGGATTTAAGGACAACCCCCTGGAAGTTTGCAGCTGATTGGCTCCAAGATCCTTCATTTTTAGGGAGAAGGGGTGACACAGTGACTTCCTTGCAGCCCCAGCACACAGAAAGAACCCCAAGAAATGTCTCTGCCACGTCCTGGGTGCAGCCAGTCCCAAGGGAATGAGTATTCCATGGGGATGGGTGGCAGAAGGTTGCTGCACCACCCCCTCTCTGCAGCCCAAGCAGGTCCAGCACAGAGTGGGGTCATGTTTTTTCCTGATCTAGGAGGCGTAATAGGGCCAAATTGTCCCTATTCCTTGTTTTATGGCACTGCTTCTCTCCTCGAAACTCACTGTCTGCTCCATTCCTGGGTTAAATCCTGTTGTGAGTCCTGGAAAGATGCAGGTGGAGTGAACAGCTTTTTAAGCGAAGCAGGTCCATGACACACCTGGGCTGTGGAGATGCAGCTCTGTTATTTCTCATGTTTTTTTAATTCCTCCCAAGGTTTTATTCCACTCTATTTTTGGTCTCAAGATGTAGGTTCTCATTATAAATAGCTGCATATTCTGATTCAGACTGATAACTAGGACAAGGATGCACTTGGCATCCAGACCTGGATTTTGGGGTGGGAAAACTGCAACATTTGCAGCTTTCTGGGCGATCCTTCTCTCAGGAAAACTGGTGCTTTCACACCTGGAAAGTTTCCTGAATTCCCTGGATACCAATCAGAGGGGAGCACTGGAAAGGACTCATTGCCAAGTTAACAAATCACCCAAACAAGGCTTTGAAGCTCCACAGCAACTTCTCCTCTGAGCTCAGAGCCTGAATTCAGACACAAGGACTTCAGCATCAAAGCTGGCTGATAAATATTCCTCTCATTTTCTAATCAAAGAAGCCATGTCATAATCCTGCACATCCTTGTGTGTGACACTGAACCAAAGCCCTCTGAAAAAAAAAAAAAAAGAAATTAAAACAGAGGCTCTGTGTGGTTTGTGGATAGAATTAAATGATTAATTACTAAAAAAAAAATAAAAATAATCAGAACCAGTTTGCAAACACATCCCAGCAAACAGCAACAATTCTGTTTCCAAGAAAGGGTTGGTTTAGAGTGCATTATAGGAAGAAATTCCTCCCTGTGAGAGTGGTGAGGACAAGATTTCCTAGAGAAGCTGTGGCTGCCTCATCCCTGGAAGTGTCCAAGGCCACGCTGGATGGGGCTTGGAGCAACCTGGGATAGTGGGAGGTGTCCCTGCCCAGGGCAGGAACTGGATGGACTTTAAGTTCCTTCCAACTTAAGACATTTTGTGGTTCTATAAAATATTGCTGATCCATGAATAAGGGAGAGCTGAAGGATGGCTCAGTTCCCATCCCACCTCCATCCTGCCACAGCCTAAGGAAAGTCTCTAAAATGATGTTATTCAGCAAAACTGGCCTTTGGAGCAGGATTTCAATCCACATTTTCCAGCTGTTTGTGCAAAGCAACATCACTGTCCGTGAGGCAACTGTAGGAATGGGGAAGGAAGGGACAGGGGGTCTGTTCATGTAGGGAAAAACAGGACCCACTGAAGAACAGCAGGATTGTCTCCCAGACCAACCCAGAGGGTTGGACCACAGACTCCAGAGCTGCCTTCCAACCTAATGGGTATTATAATTCCAGAGTTTGATCCATACTGGAGGGCCAATTAGTTTTATTTCTGCTTTGCCCCCAAAACACCTTTCACCAGGCACCAGTTGCTGTCACTTCCAGCTGGATATCCTTCCAAACATCAGCACCATAGAATCACAGAGTCATAGAAAGGATTGGGTTGGAAAAGACCTCCCAGATCATCAAGTCCAACCCTTGGGCCAACTCCAGTCCCTTTACCAGATCATGGCACTCAGTGCCATGGCCAAGCTCAGCTGAAAAACCTCCAGGGATGGGGAATCCACCCCCTCTCTGGGCAGCCCATTCCAATGCCTGAGCACTCTCTCTGCAAAGAATTTCTTTCTGCTCTCCAACTTCAATTTCCCCTGGCAGAGCTTGAGCCCATCGTGCCCCCTTGTCCTATTGCTGAGTGCCTGGGAGAAGAGACCAACCCCCACCTGGCCAGAACTTCCCTTCAGGTAGTTCCAGACAGTGCTGAGGTCACCTCTGAGCCTCCTCTTCTCCAGGCTGAACACCCCCAGCTCCCTCAGCCTTTCCCCACAGGGCTTATGGTCCAGTCTCCACTCTCTCTGTGCAGAGGAGCACAAGCAGTTCCTGGGCTGCACCCAAACCCTCCCCAGCTTGTTTGCAAAGGGGACACTGAAGTTGCCACAGGGAGCATAATTATTGCCTGATGATACAGCCCTGCCCTGAAGGGCCTGAGTCATATTGACACACCCTTTAAATAAAAGATAATCTCCTTATATAACCATGGGCATTCTCTGCTTGAAAGGAGTCATCTGGATTTGTTTTAAAAAGGAGCTTTGAAAAGAACTTCCTGGATTTTCCAGGTGCACGTAAACTGCTTCCTGGTCTGTCCACACATAGGGCTCTGCTTGCAAAATGTGATGTTGTCTCTGGGTACAAATATCCAGGGGTTTTGTTTTCCCAGCAGAGTAATCCGGTGCTGTCTGGACAGGGTGAGAGCTGGGAATGTTGAGCCTGGAGAAAAAGAGGCTCCAGGGAGATCTCAGAGCCCCTTCCAGTGCCTAAAGGGGCTCCAAGAGAGCTGGGGATGGGCTTGGGACAAGGGATGGAGGGACAGGACACAGGGAATGGCTTCCCAGTGGCAGAGGGCAGGTTAGATGGGATATAGGAGGGAATTCTTTCCTGTGAGGGTGGTGAGGCCCTGGCACAGGTCGCCCAGGAGGTCATGGACATGCTCCAAGGGCTGGATCCCCTCTGCTCCAGAGACAGGCTGGGAGAGCTGGGAGTGTTCACCTGGAGAAGAGAAGCCTCCAGAGAGACCTGAAAGTCCCTTCCAGTGTCTAAAGGGGCTCCATGCGAACTAGAGAGGGACTTGGACAAGGGATGGAGGGACAGGACACAGGGAATGGCTTACCAGGGTTAGATGGGATATAGGGGAAAAAATTCTTCCCTTTGAGGGCAGTGTGGCCCTGGCACAGGTTGCCCAGAGAAGCTGTGGCTGCCCCATCCCTGGAGGTGTCCAAGGCCAGTTTGGATGGGACTTTGAACAACCTGGTCTGGTTGAAGATGTCCCTGCCCATGGCAGGCAGTGGAATGAGATCATGTTTGAGGTCCCTCCAACCCAAACCACTCCATGATTGCTGAAGGGTTTCTCCAGGCTTGAATCAAAAAGTACATGAAGAAACATAACAAATAGGAGCAACCAAGAGTGATAAAAAAGCAATAAATGAGATTAAGTCCTGCCATGCAACACCATGGACATCAGGGAGCTGGAATGATGCACTTCCAGAGGGTACAGTTGAACTTCATTCAGGCTGTGGCTCCCATTGTCAGCAGCAGCAAAGTGCTTGTTTATGCAGGGACATAAAAGAAAACCTCTCCTGCCTTCATCTCCTCCTCCTCCAGGTGTTCCTGAAGGGCTCTGCAATCCCAGCAGGAGGTCACAAATGCCTCCTAAAACACTTCCTCTCAGGAAGAATTAGCAAACACAACAGACTCTTATTATCCTGTGAGAGTTGGAAGCACAACACAGAGAAGAGGAAGGATATTGAGGGGCTGGAGCAGGGCCAGAGAAGAGCAATGAGGCTGGAGAAGGGACTGGAGCACAAGTGCTGTGGGGAGAGGCTGAGGGAGCTGGGGGTGTTTAGCCTGGAGAAGAGGAGGCTCAGAGGTGACCTCAGCACTGTCGGGAACTGCCTGAGGGGAAGTTCTGGCCAGGTGGGGGTTGGTCTCTTCTCCCAGGCACTCAGCAATAGGACAAGGGGGCACGATGGGCTCAAGCTCTGCCAGGGGAAATTGAAGTTGGAGAGCAGAGAGAAATTCTTTGCAGAGAGAGTGCTCAGGGATTGGAATGGGCTGCCCAGAGAGGGGGTGGATTCCACAACCCTGGAGGTTTTTAAGGTGAGCTTGGCCGTGGCACTGAGTGCCATGATCTGGTAAAGGGACTGGAGTTGGACCAAGGGTTGGACTTGATGATCTCGGAGGGTTTTTCCAACCCAATCCATTCTATGATTCTATGATTGAGAGTTTCTCATTCTCAGAGGCATCAGTGAAACATTCTGCTGCCTCCCAGATTTCCTGGCTGAGATATATCAGGCAGGAAGCTGAATTTTCCCTGGAGGGTTTCCAAGAGGGGTGTTCAGCTGTCCAGCCAACATATTCCCTTTGCCACTGGGGAATGGGAGAAAACACAACACATTCAGAGATGTGTTCAGCCAAAATCCTGCCTGATCCCTGTTGCTCCCTGGGGAAAACTGCTCAGGCAGCTCCAAGGCCCAAGGGAAGAACTCTCAGCTGGTGGCTGAAGCAACAAACCACAGCCAGATTGTTCGACAAAAAATCACACAAAAAAAGCCACAAATCACTTTGGGAGTGATCACATTAATAGAAAAATTAGGCAGTGACTCATCCCAGCCCCAGCAAGTGTCAGGAAAGGGTGGGATGGCTGCAAAGTCCATCTCTCTCCACTGACCAAGAGAAGTCCTGCCTGATTTCCTCAGCCTTTAGACATGTCAAGTTATGCATCTCTCCCCGAAATTCTCCTTTCTTTGCTTGTGTAACACGAACCATTGACCTTTCCCAGCACTTCCAAGCTGTAGGAAAAAAGGTATGGAAAAGACTGAGCCAAACTCTTCCCAAAGGTGGAAGGATAAAAGGCAAACCCAAAGGGCTGAGAGAGCTCAGGAGAAAGGGCAAAAGGGAGTAAAACACTCACTTATGAACAACTGCAGGCAAAACTTCAAGGGGAGTCTCAAACAGCGCCCAGGAGGAAGGAGGAGCAGGAAAACAGATGGACCTGGAGGTCAACTGGATGGGAAGGGAATGACATTTTAGCAAATATGAACAAAACTGAGCAAGAAGTGAACAAAAACACACCAACAAAATGTGGCTGCTTGGGGGAAATAAATAGGCAGAGACATCATTTCCAGAAGCAGGACTGGTGCAGGCAGCTTTGCACCCTTTGACAGAGGGAACAGAGCTATTTATTAATTTTAATATCCCACTCCCTGCTCCCAGGGGAGGCTCAGGTTTATCTTGAACCAGGAAGCGCCTCCCTGTGTTTGGAGAGCTTTGTTTTGCTCTGGGAGGTGCGACTTCAAAGCACAAAAACCTCACCCACACACGGATTTTCCGCTTTTCAGCCTCGATCTCTCGCAGGAACTGTGATCCCAAACTGGCCAGACATCAAAGGGGTGAAGCCTCCGTGGCCAATGGAGGGAGGGGAAGATGAGCCTCCTCCACAGGCAGCTTGTCAGAGCCGTAACAGCTCCGCTGACGCAGCAGCGAAGTCTCGGGGCGCGAGAAACCAAAGATGAACCTCAACAGGAGGGAGGGAGGACACAATTTCATGAGCAGTTTTCATTGTTGACGTCAAGTCAAGTCACAGGGTGGTGTTGGGACTTTCTGGTTTTCTCCCAGGTGTTCCATTCTGTGCTCAACCCACTCTGCTCCGTGTGGATTTGGGAGAGCTGGAGAAATGCCCACTGAGGACTTCTGTGGAATGAGAGAGTCACAGAATGGTTTGGGTGGGAAGGGACCTGAAAGATCATCCAGTTCCACTCCCCTGCCATGGGAAGGGACACCTCCCACTAGCCCAGGTTGCTCCAAGCCCCATCCAACCTGGCCTTGGACACTTCCAGGGATGGGGCAGCCACAGCTTCTCTGGGAAACCCATACCAGGGCTCCTCCAGCCTCACAGGGAGGAATTTCTTTCTAGTACCTTCTTTATTCTGACTTTGGACTTGGAACCAACAGGAAAAACCCCTGAGGTAGGGCCCATGTCCCCAAATTCTGTACCTTTTCAATGGGGAAGGCTCCAACAGAACTCTAAGATCCTTGAGGAGATACCACTAAGAAATGGCCATTTCCAGCCTTTTCCATCCTAGAACAGATGTTAAAAACGTGTCAAAGTAATTGTGCCTTGGTCAAATTTAGAACAGAATCACAGAATGGTTTGGGCTGGAAGAGCATCTCAATCCAATACCCCTGCCATGGGAAGGGACAACTTCCAGTAGCCCAGGTTGCTCCAAGCCCTGTCCAACCTGGCTTTAAGCACTTCCAGGGCTGGAGCAGCCACAGCTTCTCTGGGCATCACATTTATTGTGTTTTTCTGCTTTCCCACTGATTCTCAAGGGAGCCACAAGAAGTTCAAATGGAGATGTTTCCATCATAGTTCTGCCCCATTTCCAGTTACACCACTGTCTCCAGAAATATTTCCCTTAGAGAGGATCCAGCCAAGCTCTTGGGAAGAGTCCTGTGTTACTAAATTTCCTTTCCTGATGGAATCTTCACGTTTCTGTTACACTCAAAATTGTGTTAAGGGCAAGACTGAAACACACCTTTTATGTAAAGTTAAGAGTTTATTATTTCTCTTTTTACTGTGCATGAAATCATAAGAGTTTCTTCAAATAATTGTGATTAGTGATGATCAAATTATTACAGACATAAAAAGGAAATCATTATTGTTATTGCTATTATAAATGTTATTATTATTGTTGTTGTTATTGTTATTGAAAAAATAATATAAATAGAGTTAAAATTGTTATACACATCCTAATTAATTTCTACTCTTTTTGCTGGTGTTGTTCTGATCTTCCACAATGTTCCTGCCTCCCACATTAGGGGGAGGGACAGTCAGTCATCTGCATCCTGAGCCCCCTGTTAGGAGGAACATGATGGTGGAAATGGATTCTTCTCCCTCAACAGAAGGTCTATGGGAGTCACTCTGTTTATGATTCACAGATTCATAGAAAACTCTGAGCTGGAAGGGACCCACAAGGACCATCCAAGCCCAATTCCTGCCCAGAACAACCCCAAGAATCTCACCCTGTGCCTGAGAGTGTTGCCCAAACACTCCTTGAGCTCTGTCAGGGTTGGTGCTGTGACCACTGCCCTGGGCATCCTGTTCAGTGTTCACCAGCCTCTGGGTGGAGAACATTTCCATTGCCACACTTTGCTCTTTCTGCCTTGGTCAGAAGGCTCAGCTCGACCTCCCATGGGATTTTAGTGTGTGTGGTACTTTCTTTTGATATTTGTTTTCTTTGCTGTTCCTACAGATGATTTTTTTCCACCTCTGGGTCTCTGTTTCCTTCACTGTTGGGGAGTTGTTTAATGCCAAGCTGGTGCCCCTCCTCAAATCACCCCAAGCCACCACTCTGTGTGCCACATCCTGCACATCCAGAGAACAACTGAGGTTGGAAAAGACCTCTGATATCCAATCCAACCACTAACCCATGTCCCCAAGTGCCACATCTAGATGTGCTTTAAATCCCTCCAGGGATGGTGATCCCATCACTTCAGTCCTTGACCATCCTTTCCATGAAGAATTTCTTCCATCTCTTGAGGCCTCTGCTGCTGTCCCAGGTCTGTATTTCTTCGTGTCAGTTGTAAACATCTCACTCTACAATACAGCAACTCCTTGTCTCTGTGTCAACTTAAAGTTGCACCATAGAAAGGTAAATAAAAGTGAAGTAAATTAGGCATAACCACCTGGCCAGTTAGGAGAGCTCCTGTCACAGATGAAGGAAAAAAACACAAAGCTGATTTCAGGTCAAGACAAGTTCAGACAAAGCAAACCCAACAAGCCTCAGCCCTGAGGACTTGCAAACTCAGTCAAATGAGGGTGCCCAATTCCTGTTGATACAGAGCTGTGTCCTTGTCTCTTGCAACTGGGAGCCAATGGGTTTAGTTCTCCGAAACCTTCTGGTTCCATCAGCCAGATGTCCTTTGCTCAACTCCCCAAACCCAGCAATGGTTTGACCTTGGTGCTGCACCTGGGGAAGGAACACCTTGTGCACCAGCACAGTCTGGGGGCCAACCTACTGGAAAACAGCTCTGCAGGGAAGGACTTGAGTGTCCTGGGGGACATGGAGCTGTCCATCAGCCAACAGAGTGCCCTGGGGACAAAGAAGGCCAATGGATCCTGGGTGGCATTAGGGAAAGCATTGCCAGAAGGTTGAGGGAGGGAATCCTGCCCCTCTACTCAGTCCTGAGGAGGCCCATCTGGTGTGTTGTGTCCAGTTCTGGGCTCCACAGGGCAGGAGGGACATGGAGCTACTGCAGCAGGTCCATCAGAGGCTACAAAGATGCTGAAGGGCCTGGAGCATCTCTCTTAGGAGGAAAGGCTGAGGGAGCTGGGGCTGTTCAGCCTTCAGAAGAGACACTGAGAGAGGACCTCCCACATGTCTGTCAGTGTCTGCAGGGAGGGGACAGAGCATGGACCAGGCTCTTCTTGGGCATGCCCAGCAACTGGACAAGAGGAATGGGCCGGAACTGACGCCCAGGAAGTTCCACCTGAACATGAGGAATAAATTCTTCCCTGTTCAGTGACCCAGCCCTGGAACAGTTTGCCCAGAGATGGTGTGGAGTCTCCTCAGTGGAGTTATCCCAAAACCACCTGGACACAAACCTGTGCCATGTGCTCTGGGATGACCCTGCTGGATCAGGGAGGTTGGACCAGATGATCCCACTGTGGCCTCTTCCAACCTGGGATTCCATGACCTCAAGCACTCTCATTGCTCTGCCCCTTGACTTAGACCCTCAGTGTCCGTGGCTGCAGTGGAATGTTTAGTGTTGTTGTCCAAGATGATGATGTAACACAACAACTGGAATTTGTTTCATCCCCATGAAATGAGTGGGTAGTTGGGAATTCTGGTTATGTCCTACCAAACCTGGGCTGCATCAAAAGGAGGAGATTCTCCCCCTCGACTCAGCTCTCCTGAGTCCCCACTTGGAGCACTGGACCCAGTTCTGGTGCCACCAGCAAAAGGAGGACATGGAACTGTTGGAGCAATTCCAGAGAAGGCCACAAAGCTGGTGAGAGGATTGAAGGACCTGCCCTGTGAAGACAGACTGAGCAAGCTGGGGCTGAACAGCCTGAAGAAAAGGTTGTGTGGAGGACTCACAGCACCTGAAGGGTCTACAAGGGGTTCTTCATCAGGAACTGTGGTGGCAGGACAAGGAGGGATGGCTTCAAATGGACAGAGATTAAAGTAAGGGTGAGAGTCATTCCTCTTAACTCCAAACTGTTACACAAACCACTCAATCTTCCCTGTAAAGATAGTTTTATAGCAGTGCAGTTGTGGGAGAAATGCTGATGGAAAGCCAGTGAGGGATAATGGGAAATGTCTCAAACATCTTCTGCAAGTCCACAAAACCTCAGTCACCTCAGTGAATAAACAGTACTGAAAAGTGGAGCTGCAATTTGGGAATAAAAAAATAAAATTAAATGTGATCAATACACTTTCAACACAACATTCTTTTTATTCTGCTCAAGAGGGTACAGAAAACAAGAGATTTCAGCCTCCCCTGGATCAGATCATTGGCACGGGAAGTTGAGGCTCCTGCCTCTTATTTTGGGCACAGAAGGGTCTCCTTCATTTCTTGGGTGCAAAGAAGGAGTTCTAGACAGAACAAAGAGCCAGCACAGATCAATGAGATGAAGAGGATCTGCTCTAGGGAGGTATGGAAGGCTTTTACCAAAGGTTTTTTGCCTTAAATATATTTCACACAGCAGAATTTTTTAGCTCCAAGCCAACCAGCCCAACACAGCGATGAAACTCCACAGTCAGTTTTGTGGGAGTGGTTGAAAACTCAATTAAAAAAAAAATTATGTTGTGACTTCCTGAGTTTTATTTCTCTGTAGGTCATGGGAAAGGGGTGGACACACACACACCAAAAAAAAAAAAACCCAAAACCCAAAACCAACCAACTTTTAGGAGCCTTTCAAGGTTGTTCATGAGGCATCCAAACAGAAAGCTGAGCTGCTGGGGGGTTTATCCTCTTCTTCATCGGGTTCTTCAGCAGGAAAGACCCTCATGATCTCCTCATGGTCTAGTCCAGAAGAAGGCACAGAGGGAACTTGCCAGCATCCCAACTGGCACAAAGCTGATGCTCAGACTTGTGGCACCATCAGCGTTGCACAGGTCAGAGTAGCAGCAGGACACGGGTCGTGTCATTCCAATCCCATCCACATCAGAGGGGACACAGACAGAGGAGCACATCTTGGTGACGGTGGAGACTCCAGTGAAGGGATAAACTGCCACAAAGAAAGAAAGAAGGAACAGTCAGGGATGGGAGAAAAAGAGAGGAACTCTCCTTGTTCTTAGGGAAATATTTGGTGCCTTCATTACCAGAGTCTTAGTTCTGGGTCAAACCCAACGTACTTCCCACCATGAATACAGGAAGGAGCTCCCACTGAGTGGCCACGAGCTGAGCAGGCCTTTGCATCCTCTGAGTCCTGATTGGATCAACTTTACCCAGCAAAAGGTCAACTGGGTGCTTTTTCTGCCTCTCCTTGGAGTCTCCTCACTGTCTCCTGCCTCTCCCAAGTGTGACCTGAGACTCACCAGCAGGACCATGCAAAAGAAAGAACCTCCATCTTCATAACCTACAGATTAGAGTGTGACCTGTGGGGTCACCAGACAGACTGTCAAAGCCTCTGGGAGAGCTACAAAGAACTCCAGGTCATTTCTCTTTTGCCTTCAGATGACCAGAAGTTGATGTCATAGAATCATAGCATGGCTTGGATTGGAAGGGAATTTCAAACCATCTCATTCCACCCCCTGCTATGGATAGGGACACCTCCCACTAACCCAGGTTGCTCCAAGCCCCATCCAACCTGGCCTTGAACACTTCCAGGGATGGGGCAGCCACAGCTTCTCTGGGAATTCTATTCCAGTGCCTCACTGTCCTCACTAAAGATTTTCTTCTTCTTCTTCATATCTAATCTAAAATTACTCTTTTTAAGTTTAAAGCCATTCCCTGTTGTGCTATCACTGCACAACGTTGTAAAAAATTAAAATCTTATTTCCAGCCATGCTCCACACTGAGCATGGACTGGGAGTTTGCATTCCTCAAATATTAATTCCCACAAACATTGTTTTCAGCAGCAACAGGAAACTCTGCCACATGGGAATCTCTTCCAGACCTCCACACTCAAGTGAAGCAAAGAAACTGCTCTCCACACCAGCAGTGTCGCTGTAGAAACACTGATTCATGATGAAAGGATGGCTGGAGAAGTCATTGTCCTCACCGTCCTCCAGGGAATACATGGTGGTCTTGCACATGTTTTCGGTCTCCGAGCAGTTCTCGATGGTCACGCACTTCTCCGTCGGCGTCTCCTCCCTGCACGTGTAGCATTGCAAGGTGAGAGCTGTGAGGAGGGAAAACAAGAGCCTGGCCTTAGTGTGGACCACCAGAGTCTCTCTGTGCCCCTCCAGGTGTCTCTGGGAAGGGATTTTCCAAAATGCTCATGCTGAGAACAGGAATGGAAAAGTAAAATGTGTTTGTATCAATGGGATGAGAAATGCAGTGGGCTGGTGGTCCAAGCCCCCCAGATCAGTTGGGATCACTTGGATCAATCCAGGACCCCCAGATCAATCTGAGGCTCCCCAGATCAGTCAGGACCTCCTGGATCAGTGTGGGATCCTCCAGATCAATACAGGAGCCCCGGGATGTCTGGAGGGTCCACAGGAACCTTGCGGTGATGGGAAGAGGCATAACAGGAGTGGCTAATTAATTAATTATCTATAGAAGTATAATTTATGCTTCAGATATAAGAGCCCTTGTAACGAGACAAGCAAGACAAAGCCACACAGTGAGAAGACATTGTGGTACAGGGAGGACCTTGTAGCTGATTTACCTCAACTCTGTTCTCTGCATCACCTTCTCTCCTTGACTTGCACTAGTAGAGCATCAGAAAGATACCCCAGACTCACAAACTCACAAAACCACAGCATGGTGGAGGTTAGAAGAGCCCTCTGGAGCTCATCTAGTCCAGTCCCCTGGTCAAGCAGGACCACCTAAAGCCCCTTGTCCAGGGCTGCGTCCAGATGGGGGTTTAACATCTCCAAGGATGGAAACTCTCCAACCTCCCCGGGCAACCTGTGCCAGAGCTCAGTCCCCCTCAACATCATCAAGTGTCTCCTGGTGTTCAGAGGGAACCTCCTGCATTTCAGGTTGTCTGTTGCCTCCAGCCCTGGCACTGGAAACCACTGAAAGAGCCTCTTTGCACCCTCCCTTCAGGTATTAAAGGACATGCATAAGATCCCCACTTTGAGCTTTTTCTTCTCCAGGCTGAGCGATCCCAGCTTTTCCTCAGAGGAGAGATGCTCATCCTTGTGGCCCTTCACTGGACTCTCTCCAGTATGTCCATGGGATCTGCACTAAGGGGGGGCCCAGAAATGGGCACAAGTCTCTGGGTGTGGCCTCACCAATGTCAAGTAGAGGGGAAGGATCATCTGCTTTGACTGATACCTCTTTTAATGCATCTCAGGACGTCATGAGGTTCCCCTTTCACTCATTTCTCCAACCTCTCAAGGTCCCTCTGGATGGGAGCACAAACCCCCTGGCATAGCAGCCACTCCTCAAAGATTTGTGTCACCCACAAACCTGCTGAGGGTGCTCAGGCCCATCATCCAGACCATTGATGGTGATGTTAAGGAAGAGTGGACCCAGTTTTGATTTCTGATCTCAAGTTAGTGGCCTTCAAGCAGACTTTGTGTCACTGTCTGGATAGACTTGAGAGATGGGCTGATTCCAATAGGATGAGTTCAACAAGGCCAAGTGCAGGTCCTGCCCTTTGGCCACCCCAACCCCCTGCAGGGCTCCAGGCTGGGCACAGAGTGGCTGGAGAGCAGCCAGGCAGGAAGGGACCTGGGGGGACTGAGGGACAGGAAGCTCAACAGGAGCCAAGAGTGTGCCCAGGTGGCCAAGAAGGCCAATGGGATCCTGGCCTGGATCCAAACTAGCGTGGCCAGCAGGTCCAGGGCAGTGACCCTTCCCCTGGACTCTGCCTTGGGGAGGCCACACCTTGAGTGTTGTGTTCAGTTCTGGGCCCCTCAGTTCAGGAAGGATCTTGAGGGGCTGGAGTGGGGCCAGAGAAGAGCAACGAGGCTGGAGAAGGGAGTGGAGCACAAGTGCTGTGGGGAGAGGCTGAGGGAGCTGGGGGTGTTCAGCCTGGAGAAGAGGAGGCTCAGAGGTGACCTCAGCACTGTCTGGAACTGCCTGAAGGGAAGTTCTGGCCAGGTGGGGGTTGGTCTCTTCTCCCAGGCACTCAGCAATAGGACAGGGGGGCACGATGGGCTCAAGCTCTGCCAGGGGAAATTGAAGTTGGAGAGCAGAAAGAAATTCTTTGCAGAGAGAGTGTTCAGGCATTGGAATGGGCTGCCCAGAGAGGGGGTGGATTCCCCATCCCTGGAGGTTTTTAAGGTGAGCTTGGCCGTGGCACTGAGTGCCATGACCTGGTAAAGGGACTGGAGTTGGACCAAGGGTTGGACTCAATGATCTTGGAGGTCTTTTCCAACCCAATCGATTCTATGATTCTATGATCTCCAGGCCTGGACATTCAGTTTTCAATCCACTGTCTGCTCATCCAGCCCATACCTCAACAACTTTTCCATGAGGAACAATTTTCCCAGAGAGGTTGCGGCCTCCCCATCCCTGGAGGTGTTCCAGGCCAGGTTGGATGGGGCTTGGAGCAACCTGGGCTAGTGGAAAGTGTCCCTGCCCATGGCAGGGGGTGGAACTGGATGGTCTTTAAGATCACTTCCAACCCAAACCATTCCATGCTTCTGTGACCTCAGGGGAGACAAAGACCTTCCTGAGGGCCAGGCAGACAATCTCCACAGCTCCTCCCTCATCCATGAGATCAGTCACTTCAGCACAGAAGTTTATCAGCTTGGTCGGGTGAGACATCCCCTTGGGGAAGGATCTGGGCACACACAAGTCAAACCTGAATGTGAGTTGCATCAGAGAGATTTTAATGTGGTGTTGTCCACTCTGTCAGCTCTTTCCAAAGACTGGGAGCTCTTAGCAGGGTGTCCCAGACAGAAGGAACTGTCTCAATCAAATTTTCTGAGCCATAAGAACAAATTAAGCAGAACTTTCCCCCTGTTCTGAGATTGGGTTTGTGAGAGGAACATGTGAGAAGTTATTTTCAAAAGATCATGGAATAATAGAATGGTTTGGGTTGGAAAGGACCTTAAAGATCATCTTATTCCACTCCCTGCCATGGGCAGGGACAACTTCCACTGGCCTAGGTTGCTCCAAGCCCTGTCCAGCCTGGCCTTGGACACTTCCAGGGATGGGGCAGCCACAGCTTCTCTCGGTAACCTGTGCCAGGGTCTCACTACCCTCACAAGGAAGAACTAAACATGACAACAGCCACACTAATGGATTGCTTGGGGACATGTTCTGCTCTGGACAGACACCATGGAAACAAAATTTGGTACTCAAGACTCCAAACCCAACCCTGCCTCATCCCTCACCACTCTGGAGATGTTCCTTATCACCTCCCTGTTGAGATACAAAGTCCCTTTCCAGCTGCAGGTGCCTCTCAGCTCCTACACACACAGAACAACCACTGCCCAAGCCTTTCATTGTCAAAAGTCTTCTGAGATGGTGAAATTTCAGACAAAAACACTGGAGAGCCCAGGGCATTGTGACACAGAGCACTCCAAGCTAAAGGTTGGAAGCCAAAGCAGTGTCTGGGGTTTCCTATCAACAAGAAAGATATTTTTGGATGTTTTCCAGGACATTTTGCTCTCCGCAGGTTTTTCTGAGGGGCACAACACTCGACCTGGGTTCTCTGCTCCAGATACTCTTTTCCACTCCCTCACAGACATCTGACTGTGCCTTAAAATCACAGCAATGCAGTTTGGCACTGCCACAGCCCAGCATCTCCTCTTTGGTCTGGAAGGCAGTTGGCACCTTATCTGTGAGACCTTAACCTTATCCTGCTGAAATTCCTTTCAATCTCACTGAAAAGGAGCAAAGATTCAGCTCCTCTCAGGCACCTCCAATGGGATGTCAGCAGGATCAGACAAGTAAATCACCTCATAAAAATAGTCATCAACTAACAAGCCAGAAAAAAACCCTTTTCTAAACAGACACAGCAATTTTCCTGCTTTTATTCAAAGCCAACTTTATTGTTCTGATTTTCCCATGGGGGGGCTGTTGTTTGGTTTGTGTTCATTCTACTTCTCACTGCTGCCAAATCCATCTTTAGAGAGGAAGAATCACCATCAGTCTCAGATTTCACAACCCTGGGCAAATCCAAACCACAGCATTTGTGTTCCTCATTGCTAAGAAAACCAAAAGAACCACCTGTTCTCCCTCCCTGAAGGATCTGCTCTGCAGGTCCAAGGGCAGAAGGAAAATGTGCTCACATGAGAAGGAAATAAATAGGAATTAAAAAATCCTGAGAGACCTCCATGTCCCAGCCAGGCACAGAGAAAATCAGCTCCTAAACTGGCTGGATCTGAGAATATCCCAGCCAACAGCTCCAAAGACTTACCTTGGCCATCCAGGAGAACACCAGTGGAGCTTGGGATCATCAGGTTTTGTGTAAGAAGTTGCCGTGGTGGCATAAACAAGGGATGGGGAGTCTATGCCAGGGTGTCCTTCCCTCTGTGCAGCATCTGGCTGTGATGAGGGGATTCCCTACTTTCTGGGAGACTAAACCACCAATATCACAGAATCATAGAATGGATTGGGTTGGAAAAGACCTCTGAGATCATCAAGTCCAACCCTTGGTCCAACTCCAGTCCCTTTACCAGATCATGGCACTCAGTGCCACGGCCAAGCTCACCTTAAAAACCTCCAGGGATGGGGAATCCACTCCCTCTCTGGGCAGCCCATTCCAATGCCTGATTACTCTCTCTGCAAAGAATTTCTTTCTGCTCTCCAACTTCAATTTCCCCTGGCAGAGCTTGAGCCCATCGTGCCCCCCTGTCCTATTGCTGAGTGCCTGGGAGAAGAGACCAACCCCCAGCTGGCCAGAACTTCCCTTCAGGCAGTTCCAGACAGTGCTGAGGTCACCTCTGAGCCTCCTCTTCTCCAGGCTAAACACCCCCAGCTCCCTCAGCCTCTCCCCACAGCACTTGTGCTCCAGTCCCTTCACCAGCCTCGTTGCTCTTCTCTTCTCAGTTGGGTTGGAAGAGACTTCTGAGATCTTCAAGTCCAACCCTTGATCCAACCCCACTGTGATCACCAGCCCAGGGCACGGGTTGGTTCAAGACTTGTTGGATTCTCCATCCCTGGAGGTGTTTCAGAGGACACTCAGTGCCACATCCAGTCCCTTCTCCAGCCTCGTTGCTCTTCTCTGGCCCCGCTCCAGCCCCTCAAGATCTTTCCTCAACTGAGGGGCCCAGAACTGAACACAACACTCAAGGTGTGG
This sequence comes from Pithys albifrons albifrons, assembly GCF_047495875.1. Taxonomy (NCBI): domain Eukaryota; kingdom Metazoa; phylum Chordata; class Aves; order Passeriformes; family Thamnophilidae; genus Pithys; species Pithys albifrons. The sequence goes on along the minus strand of NC_092461.1, from coordinate 28,247,503 downwards.
CCTCCCCAAGGCAGAGTCCAGGGGAAGGGTCACTGCCCTGGGCCTGCTGGCCATGCTAGTTTGGATGCAGGACAGGATTCCAAAAGTCCTGTCATACTTGGCTTCATGGAGCTGGAGATGGAGGAGAAGCAACTCAATCCCACTGATGGAAACAGAGGGAGAAGGTTTGCACAGCAACCCTGAGAGCCTGAGCTCGAGGGGCTTGTTCCTAATCTCCACATCCCAGATGGGGCATCCCAAATAGCTGGTTGCTCCAAGTCTATCCCCTCCAGTGAAAAGGCAAGTAGACTGATATGGACAGGAGGGACTGAGGGAGCATCATGGATCATAGAACAGGAACACAGGATGGTTTGGGCTGGAAGGCATCTTAAAAATTTTCCAGTTCCAACCCCCACCATGGGCAGGGACACCTCCCACTAGTCCAGGTTGCTCCAAACCCCATCCAACCTGGCCTTGAACACTTCCAGGGATGAGGCAGCCACAGCTTCTCTGGGCAGCCTAGGATGGTGGGGTCACTCTTTGTGGTGACAATCTCTCAAAGCCTCCTCCAGACAGGGGAAAATCCCCCAAACACTTCCCACTTGGTTGTTCTCCTTGGTGGCCTCATGAAATTTCCTTTGACTTCAAACAAACCACAGTGTGTTAATAAACAGAGCTCTAAGCAAAGATACAATGATAGGTCAAGGGCAGGGCTAGATGGGATATTGGGAAAAAATCCTTCCCTGTGAGGTTGGGGAGGCCCCGCAACAGAATTCCCAGAAAAACTGTGGCTGCCCCATCCCTGGAAGTGTCCAAGGCCAGGTTGGACGGGGCTTGGAGCAACCTGGGATAGGGGAAGGTGTCCCTGTCCATGGCAGGGGGTGGAACAAGATGATCTTTAAGGTCCTTTCCAATCCAAACCAGTCTATGAGGAACATCTACCCTGCAGCAGGTGGGCCACCAGCTTTGTCCCATCCCACCTTTCCCACCTCTAAAAGCTAAAATTTGACAAATCACACAAAGAACATCTTTTTATAGACACTCCCCACACCCTCCATTAAACTGCCTGGTGACTTTCAGGGTTAAGTATTAAAAAAAGGTCTAGAAAGTTTAAAATAACATTAAAAAAAAAAAAGAGAGAGAGTGAGATTGAGCAAGAACATGTACAAAGTGAGAGCTGGAATTTGCATTAAAGAAATGACACAGTATAATCACACTCTGCCTTGTGACACTTCCTAAAGAGCCTGAACTAACGATCTCAATGACACCACCACAGTCCTGAACATCTGACAGGCTGGAAATGTTCCAAAAATAGATTTTGCTTTTTTGCTGAAAACTGCTCCAAGTGGCAGACATGGATTTCAGAGGCAACAGGAAACATCCTCTCCCATGGTGCTGCATCTCCTGCAGGAATTTGGATAAATCAGAACAGGAACTTACCAAACTCTGTGCAAACGAGAGAAACCAACAGAAGAGACAGAAACACCTTCATCCTGCACAGCCCCTCGTTGCCTGGGTTGTCACTGCTCTTCACCACTGGCTCTAATGTCCCACCTCCTGGGGGTTTGTCATGTACTGGTTGTGTCCCCAGCTCCGAATCTACTGGAAAAACGAGTCCCTTTGAGCTATAAATGGATTGAATGAGCTACAAAGGAGGCCCCACCTCCTGCTGCACCGTCACCTCTTTTCACGTTCCTTGGAGAAGAAAATGAGGGTTTGGACCATGGACAATAGCTGAGATTGTTTGAGCTGATGTTTTGTGTCTTGACTCGATGTGTAAGCCCAGATGTGTTAAATAATCCTGGTGTCCATGTCTTGCCTTCTGCTTGGTGATATTTCTTCTTCCTCTTTGTAGTGGTTGAAGAGATCTGGGTGGTTTCCAGAAATCCTGGAGGGAAAAGCACTGGTGGTTGAACATCGAGGCATTGGACTTCACAGACCCTTCTACTCTGAGTCTTTACCTTCACTAGAGGCCAGAGTTTATCACCAGCAGAATCATAGGATGGTTTGGTTTGGGTTTGAAGGTACCTTAAAGATCATCTCGTTCCAAACCCCTTCCATGGTCAGGAGCACCTTCCACTAGACCAGGTTGCTCAAACCCCACCCAACCTGGCCTTGAAATCTCTTCCTCACTGGAAAAAAACATGGAGCACTGGGAAGACAAGAGGACCAGGCCATAATCTGGGGCCAAGGGAACCTCTCAGGCTCCTTATCCCAAGGATTCAGGGAGGATGGTGCATGGAGAGGTTCCCCTGCTCTGAGCCAGCCTTCTCCAAGTGTGGTAGTGAGCTCATGACTTTTTTGCTTCCCAAACACCTCTCCCATTCCAACTTCACTGCCTCAGGCATCTCCCAGTTTTTCCAGCACCTCAGGCCAATCCCATGCTTGGAAATCCTCCTCCAGAATGGGATGAACAAGTTTGACCATGGAATTGCCAAAACTGGTCAAGAAGAGCCTTTCATGACTATTCCAGGCACTCTCCCAACACACTTTCACTGAGAAAGAAGGAAGAGCTGAAATTAAGATGTTTTTGGAGATGTTCCCACCACCCTCATTATTCATCTCACCATCAGAGGAACTTCATTCAGGATTATTCACTCATCAATTGTTAAGGCTGCAAAAGACCTTTAAGATCACCAAGTCCAACCCAGCACCACCACATTCACCACCAAACCAAGTCCTCGAGTGCCACATCCACCAGTTTTTTGAGCACTCCCATGGATGGCAACTCCACCACTTCTCTGGGCAGGTTGTTCCAAGGCTTGACAGCTGCTCCTGTGAAGAAATTGTTCCTAATATTTAATCTAAACCTGCCCTGCTGCAACTTGAGGCCATTTTGTCTCATCCTGCCTCGAAATGTTAAAGGATTTTCTAGGAATATTGAAGAAACAATCCAATCCTTGTCCCTGCAAATCTAAAGCTCCGGTGAACCAACAAATCATTGAATGGCTTGGATTTTGGAAAGGACCTTTAAAATCATCTTGTGCCACTCCCTGCCATGGACAGGGACACCTTCCACTTGCCCAGGTTGCTCCAAGCCCCATCTAACCTGGCCTTGGACACTTCCAGGATGGGGCAGCCACAACTTCTCTGGGAATTCCATTCCAGGGTCTCCCCATCCTCCCAGAGAAGAATTCCCCCCTAAAATCTCATCATTTAACCAGCCCTGTTCCTTTTACCAACAGCCCTTCAGGGTGACCTCCATGCTCAGGAATTCAGACAGATTGTTTTCACAGTTGCTTCTCTAATACAGTAATTATGTCGATTATGGAAGTTAAGCAGCGATTTCCAGCCCCAGAATTACCCAGGGAAAGACTCTTTGGTATATTCTTGCTTTGGCATTCCTCGTGTTCAGCAGAGAAGGTTCTAATCCTATTAAGAAGGGCGAAATGTGCTGATTCTGTTTGCCTTGTGAAAAAAAAAAATAGAAAAAAGAAAACTATTTAGCCTGGTTGGGGTGTGGCTTCTGGTTTCTGGTATTAAGAGGCCTCAAAGAGTGTGTGCCAAATGACTGGTTTCACTTGCACATCTGAAATGTGATCTTCATTGCATTATAAAATCTTGGATGGAAGAACATGTACCAACACCCTGCTCTAAAATCCTGGTCCCTCCTTCGGTTTGGAGGGTTTTTTTTTTTGGGGGGAGGGTGTCAACATACCTGGCTTGTTTATGGTTTCAGTCGATCTTATCTGAGTCTTGAAGCATCAGCCTGAAACATCTTCTCTTTTATGCACAGCCTGTGCAGGGGCATTCCAGGGCTGGCAGCTCCCCAGAGGGACAACAAGGACTAATGGGAACATCCAGACAGGGGCTTGTTGAATTCCTTGGATTATTTTGTGGGAAACCATAACCTATTGTGTCGAGAGGTTCCCATTAACTACAGAGAAAAGAATAACAAAGACAACCAGCTGCATAAACCTGTCCCAGTAACCCACACCATGGTTGGGGAAAAAATCAGAGGTATTTTTTAGTGTATGTGTTCAAAGGGAAATTAATACAAGAACTCTCTGTATTTCAGAGGGGTTTGGGTCATAAATAAAAATAAAAGTTCGGCCAAATGTTTCCTTCCAGCCTGAGAAAGTTGTGCCAAAGCTTTTTCCTGTCCTACCTCACCAGCTGAGACAGTCTCTGGGTGGAGGCCCCTGATGGAAAGAATCTCCAAATTCCATACCCTCCCAACAGACCTGCCCATGCTGCCCAGGCTGAGAAGATCCCATTGGGAAGTCCTAAAACTGCCCATCCACCTGCAAGGCAGAGCTCAGGGGTCACTGTCTGTGTGTGCGCTGAGAGAAGGGCAGGCACTACTTTGGCTCGGGAGCCTTCTTGACTTCATTATTTTAAACTCTGCATCTCCATTATTCTAAGAAGTTCTTGTGTATCTCCTATGAATCCCAGATTTCCAGAGCAGAGATGTTGGAGCAAACTTGACTGGATTTCAGGGAGGAATTCTGACATGAGTGTCATATCTCAGTACCAAGCTCTTGTCACACACCAATGACTAAGTTAAATCCAAAACCAATCCTGTGAGAGGTGTAAATATTATAGGATGAGAGAATCATGGAATGGTTTGAGTTGCAAAGGATCATCTCATTCCAGACCCCCCTGCCATGGACTGGGACACCTTCCTCTATTCCAGGTTGCTCCAAGCCCCTCCAGCCTGGCCTCGGACACTTCCAGGGATGGGGCAGCCACAACCTGTGCCAGGGCCTCACCACCCTCACAGCCAAGAATTTCTTCCCAATATCCCACCTAACCCTGACCTCTGGCAGTGGGAAACATTCCCTCTTATCCTGTCACTCCATCCCTTGTCCAAAGTCCCTCTCCAGCTCTCCCACAGTCTCTTTAGGCACTGGAAGGGACTCCAAGGTCTCCCTGGAGTTTCTCTTCTCCACGCTGGACATTCCCAGCTCTCCCAGCCTGTCCCCAGAGCAGAAGGGGCTCCAGGCCTTGGGGCATCTCCATGGCCTCCTCTGGACTTGCTCCAACAGGTTCGTGGACCACTGATGAAAGGCATTCATGGAAGGCAGCAAGGAAGGGTTTGTCTGAGCAGCAAACCTGGTGTGCAGAGTGCCAGGGATTAAATCACCGTGAACTTCACCTCTGATGCATCACAGCCCCCACCTGCCTCTCACAGAAACCACAACTCCCCAGAGATGAGGCACTTTGCTCCAAAAAAGAGAGGAATTAAACAGGTATCTTTGCCCTCCTCCATCTCTTCCATTAACGAGGGATGGCTTGACAAGTTGCAGAGAAACCTTGAAAAGCAAAGTAAAACACAAACAGCACCAAGCACGACTCTGGCCTATCCCTCTGAATAATGCACCAGGAATCCAACACTGCAGCTCCTGCAGAGCCATTTTCACTAAGGCACCACTCATTAGCTCATTAGTCATAGCAGCCTTATTCCCACTAATTGATTTTACTACAATTCCCTACAATGTATGGCCAAGATCCAACATGTCTCTGCCTGGCTTTAAAACCATTTTATTGGCATAACTTTGTGAGAGGCTTCGTCTCTCTCTCTCCAGCCTACTGAGCATCTAAAGGGCAGGAGATTCCCACAACCCAGTTTTTGGAAGGTGCCCTTGAGGAAAGGCCATGTCTTTCCTTAATCTGACAAGCAGGAGGATCAAAGCACCCAACTGAGCAGGGAGTTGTGGATTTCACACCTGGTAGCAGGTCTGGCTGACATGGGTTGGAACTGCAGATGGACATGGAAAGCTTGACAGTTCACTCTGTTTTCCACCTTGGTACTGGACTGGGACACAGAATCATGGACTGGCTTGGGTTCCAAGGGAACTTAAAAATCATCTGCTTCCAAACACCTCTGCCATGGGCAGGGACACCTTCCACTAGCCCAGGTTGCTCCAAGCACTGTCCAGCCTGGCCTTGGACACTTCCAGGGATGGGACAGCCACAGCCTCTCTGGAAATTCTATTCCAGGTCCTCTCCAACCTCCCAGCCAAGAATTCCTTCCCCATATCCCAACTAACCCTGCCCTCTGGCAGTGGGAAGCCATTCCTCTTGTCTGGTCCCTCCATGCCTTGTTCCAAGTCCCTTTCCAGCTCTCATGGGGCCCCTTTAGGCACTGGAAGGGGCTTTCAGGTCTCCCTGGAGCCTTCTCTTCTCCAGGTGAACCCCCCCAGCTCTCCCAGCCTGTCTCCATGTCAGAGGGGCTGCAGCTCTTGGAGCATCTCCATGACCTCCTCTGAGCTTGCTCCAGCAGCTCCCTGTCCTTGTGCTGAGGCCCCCAGAGCTGGACACGGTGCTCCAGGTGGGATCTACCCAGAGCAGAGCACAGGGGGAGAATCCCCTCCCTAGACATGCTGGTCACACCTCCTTTAATGTAGCCCAGGATTCTGTTGGCTTTCTGGGCTGCAACAGAGACATGAGGGAATCTGCCAGTGCTGGACCTGGGGCAGAAAGGTGAAACCACACAAGCAGAAAGGGTCTCTTTGCCCCTGCTCCTCATCCCACCTTCCCAGCACACCTCACTGTACCTCCCCCTCTGCCTCAGCCACGTGTTGTGAGCTGTGCCTGAAAACCAGGGATGCTTTTTATGTTCACCAGGCCAGGGACAAGCTGATTTCTTCTTGTAAGGAGTCCTGTTCCCTTCCAAGTAATCACTCACCTGCCTCCTTATTTTTGTTTTCCCCAACCTGTTTTTCTCCCTCTCCAAATTCCATGCAGGCACCTCTTATCTGCAGGTTATTATTTGGATTAACCTCTGTGTAGCACTTCACTCTTTCTGGGTGAGACCTTTAGATCCATCCCTTCCCTGGCCAGTGGCCAACACATGGATCCAGTTGTCCTAAGGGGGAATCTTACAGGAATTAATAACTATTCCAGTGTGTTCTCTCTCTCTGTTTATGAAGTGCATAAGAAGGATTGATCATATATTTATAACTACTGGGAATTTGTCTGCCTTCCCCATCAGATTTTTGTTTTTCCAGTTTCCTTTTGTTCTTTTTGCTTCCAAGCTGGTAACTTTTCCCTTCCTGTCAACCCTGCCTGTGGCAGCAATCACTTGTTTTGAGATTATTTGCTCCATCCAGCTTTCCAAGGCCTTGTTAATGATGCAGGAATGTAAATGTCTTGCTAGTGTAGCTGTCACCTGCTCTAATTATCCCCTGCCTCCCTTCAAGCCTTAATCCAAGGAACAGGAGTTGTTTTCCTACCTGAGTCACTTCTCATTGACCAGAAGGGAAGAACAAGGATGACACTTGTAAAACAATAAATGACCTGAGTGAAAAGAACCAGCTTTGCCTCCAGGCCCTTTTCATCTCCCTCTAACACTGCAGTGCTTGGCATTGAAGCTGGAAATATCCCCATCCTGGAGTGCCAGGAGTGTGCTCTAAGGTTTACTGCACAAACCAGTAGAAAACCTAAATCTCCTCTCAGGTGAGAGGCTCAGTGTGTCCTGCACCAAAAAACATCCCAGGCCTGGCCTCCAGATGCCTGAAGACCTCAGGAAGATGCTTCTACCTCAATGTCCATGTATCTCCTGTGTTAAGGAGCCCAGAACTGGACACAGGACTCCCCACAGGTGCTGAGTAGGAGGGGAAGGATCACCCCCTGAACCTCCTGGCAATGCTCTTCCTACATATCCCACAAGGTCTGTGGCTGCCTTTGCCACCAAAGAATCTTTCTTTTTCATGTGCAGCTTGATGTCCACCATGACCCTCAGTTCCTCCTCTGCAAAGCTGCTTTCTGTTCCCATCAGCTCAAAGCCTTTCCTGGTGCTTGGGGTTATTCCTCCCCAGATTCAAGGCTCTGAATTTCCATCTGCTGAATTTCCCAAGGTTTCCCTCTGTGTATTTTTCCAAGCTGTTCAATTCCCTCTGGGTGGCAGCTGGTGCATCCACCACTCCTCCTAGTCTTGTATCACCTGCAAACTTGCCAAAGGTGAAGCTCTGCCCCATCCTTGAGGTCATTCCTGAAGGTGATGAACACCAGTGACCTCAAAAACAAGTCCTGTGGTATCCCACAAGGAACTGGCCTCCAACTGGACCTGGGGCCACTGGTCACAAACCTCTGGATCCAGTTGCTCCACTAGTTTTCAGTCGACCTCACTGTCCACTTCATCCAACCACCCCTTACTTTGCCACCTCACCCATGAGGATGTTGTGGGACACAGTGATAAAAACATTAATGAGGTGGAAAAAAACAACATCCACTTCCTTCCCATCACCCACCAAGCCAGTCCCCTCATCCCCGAGGATTTCAGGCTGGTGAGGAACAACCTCCTCTTTGGGGCCCCAGGGTCATGGTGCTGCTTTTTGTCTTGCTCCCCACTCTCAGGATCTTGAACTGCACCACATCGTGGTTACTTCACCTCCTCAGCAAGTTCTTCCTTTTTCACAAGTATAAGGTCCACAAAAATATCTCTGTGTGCTGGTTCCTCAGTCCCCTCTGTCAGGGAGGTGTGACCAGTGCACACCAGAGGCCTTTGAGGTTGCTCTGCCTATTACACCTCCAGCAGATACTGGGATGATGAAATCCTTCCGTGAGGATCAAGACTTGGGAATGTAAAGCTTGTTCCAGTTCTCTGAAGACTTTACCCACTTCCTGACGAGGTGGTCTGTGTCAGACACCCACCCCAACACCACCTGTGCTGATCTACCTGCTCATCCTGACCCAAAAGCTCTCAGCTGACTCATCATCCATCCCCAGGATAAGCTTGGTGGGTTTTGGCTGCTCTGCTACATAAAAACCAACTCCTCTCCCTCAATTTTCCAGCCGGTCCTTCCTGAACATTCTACATCCAGGCACAGAATATCTTAGTTTGGACAGGACCTTAAAGACCACCTGGTTCCAACCTCCCTAACATGGGTTGGGACCTTCCACCAGACCAGGCTACTGGTTCTCAGTCCTCTGAGCTGTCCCACCATGTCCTTGTAATCCCAAGATTTCATGTGCTCTGGCCACGGATTTGACCACAGGCAACATAAGGAATTGTGAGATAGATGGATTTGGAAAACAGGCTGAGCAGGGAGGGCTCAGGGGGCACCTGCCATCAAAAAGGGGCAGAGAGAAGGCTGAGCTGCAATTCTTCTCATCTCCAAACTCCAGGTGGACTTCTTCCTGCGTTGTGCCCCTTGGAAAAAGGGGTTTGTGGTCCTGGAATGCCGACACACCCATCCCAGTTCATCCTACCGGGATACACTGGTGGAACTCGGGCCCGGCGCTGCCACCTCCTGACAAGAGAAGAAAATGCAAATCCCAAGGAAGGAAGGGAGGGGAGGGGAGGGGAGGGGAGGGGAGGGGAGGCATTTTTAGATTTGAAAGTTTCATTGTTTTCAAAATTTGGGCTTCATAATCATTTGGTTCCAACCAGCTTTAGGATGAGAAACTTCCATGTGAAAATAAAATAAGCAGAAAATTTTTCCTAAATAAGGAGAAAAATTCTCTACATTTCCTTGAACAAACCATGAGTTGAATTCCAACGTGAGCAGCTACACCTTGCCCTTCCAAAGCCCCTGTGGTCACACACAAGGTGTCACCATCCCTTCCCTGCTGAGGGCTCTTAGTTTTTGGTCATTTCTCCTCTAAAATTTTGAAATGTGACACTAAATGTGTGCAGTTCCTGGAACCAGCAGGTTTAACAGGTCTGAGCTCAGCAAAAGGAGACCTGGTGTGAAACTCCAATTCGAGAGAGAGAGAGAGAGAGGGAAAGGGTCACCACATCCCTGAAATTTTAGCAATGTGAGGCAGAAAGTGAGTAGGAGGACTTGGCAGCTGTGAGAAAACACCAGACCTGGCTCTGGGCTGTGCAGGAGTGACAGGAATGTGTGGGAAACACAATACACCCAGTCCTTGGTTGTGTTAATTGGAGAGCAGCAGGAGAGTGAGGTGCTACTTGCACCTCTTCTCCCAGGAGTGTGATGCTCCTCACACCTCTTCCCCTCAAGAGCTTGATGCTACTCCCACCTCTTCCCCCAAGAGTTTGATGCTACTCACACCTATTCCTCCATAAGTTTGATGGTACTCACACTTCTTCTCCTGGGAGTTTGATGCTATTCCCACCTCTTCCTCCATGAGTTTGATGCTACTCTCATCTCTTCTCCCATTAGTTTGATGCTACTCACACCTCTTCTCCCAAGAATCTGATGGTACTCTCACCTATCCCTCCATGAGTTTGATGCTACTCTCATCTCTTCTCCCATTAGTTTGATGCTACTCACACCTCTTCTCCCAAGAATCTGATGGTACTCTCACCTATCCCTCCATGAGTTTGATGGTGCTCACACCTCTTCTCCCAAAAATTTGATGCTACTCTCATCTCTTCCCCCGAGGAGTTTGATGCTTCTCACACCTCTTCTCCCATAAGTTTGATGCTACTCTCACCTCTTACCCCAAGAGTTTGATGCTCCTCACACCTCTTCTCCCATGAGTTTGATGCTACTCCCACCTCTTACCCCAAGAGTTTGATGCTCCTCACACCTATCTCTCCATAAGTTTGATGGTACTCACACTTCTTCTCCCGGGAGTTTGATGCTACTCCCACCTCTTCCTCCATGAGTTTGATGCTGCTCTCACCTCTTCTCCCCTGAGTTTGATGGTCCTCACACCTCTTCTCCCATGAGTTGGATGCTACTGACACCTATCCCTCCATGAGTTTGATGCTACTCTCATCTCTTCTCCCATTAGTTTGATGCTACTCGCAGCTCTTCTCCCAAGAATTTGATGGTACTCACACCTATCCCTTCCTGAGTTTGATGGTGCTCACACCTCTTCTCCCATGAGTTTGATGCCACTTTCACCTCTTCTCCCATGAATTTGATGCTACTGACACCTCTTCTCCCATGAGTTTGATGCCACTCTCACCTCTTCTCCCATGAGTTTGATGCCACTGTAACCTCTTCTCCCAAGAGTTTGATGCTACTCTCACCTCTTAGCCCCATGAGTTGGATGCTTCTCACACCTCTTCTCCCATGAGTTTGATGCCACTCTCACCTTTTGCCCCCACAAGTGGCAGTTGAAGTGGCCAAGTGTCCCCATACCCCAGGAAGGGTCAGACCACCAGACCCAAGGAGCCCAAGGCATGTTGTGCAACCTTTTAAGTCTCTTTTCCTTGGGAGATGACAAGCAGGAAGGTTGGAAGGTGTTCCCACAGCCATGCAAAGCACCTCCAACCTTTCCAGCCTCCTCCCACCCCCTCTGATGTTCTGGTCAGACATTGCAGCCTGGAGGTGGCACCTTCACTCTTCTCCCTCCATGGCCTCTCCTGTGGCCCACAAAATCCATGAACTGGGAAGCACAGGAACCAGGAGGATGGAAAGAGAGAGGGTCAGCACTGGCAGGAAGGTGGAGCTCTTGGTTCAGTGATTTTTTTTTTACCATCCTTTAGCATCACTTACATTTTAAATTGCAAACTATCCACCTACAGCCTTTCCTTGACTCCTCCACGTCCAAACTACAAAATGAATCAGCTTTCTGGAGAATCCTCTCCATCTCCAGAGCTAATTTGAGCTCCAGAACCTGTATCTGCCATGGTTAGAGGGGAGACATGTCCAGAGGGGCCTCATGAGACCCCACCAGCAGGACTTCAGCCAGCTCTGGAGTCCTCAGCACAGGAATGATGTGGACATGCTAGAAGGGAACCAGAAGAGGCCATAAAGATGATCAGGAGGCTGCAGGACTTCTGCTCTGGAGACAGGCTGGGAGAGCCAGGGATGTTCACCTGGAGAAGAGGAGGCTCCAGGGAGACCTTGGAGTCCCTTCCAGTGCCTAAAGGGGCTCTAGGAGAGCTGGAGAGGGAATTTGGACAAGGGGTGGAGTGGCAGGACATGAGGAAATGGCTTCAGGCTGAAAGAAGGAATATTTAGATGAGATACTAGGAAGGAATTCTTCCCTGTGAGGGTGGGGAGGTCCTGGCAGAGATTGCCCAGAGAAGGCGTAGCTGCCCCATCCCTGAAAGTGTCCAAGGTTGGACAGGGTTTGGAGCAACCTGGGCTAGTGAAAGGTGACCCAGCCCATGGCAAGGGGTTGGAATGAGATAATCTTTAAAGTCCCTTCCAACCCAAACCATTCTCTGATGGGAAGGCAGGAATTCTCCCACTTCAAACCCATTTGCAGTCACATGATGTCTCACAACCCTGAGATGATCAGCACAACCTTGGGATACCAGTGAGAAGCATCTGCAGGGCCAACTGGAAATACTGGGACCAGCCCACATTCTTCAGGTTCCAGAAATATTTCCAGGCATCTGGTATTGACACATCTCTTAAAAAGGTTCACCTGAAAATACAGCCCTGAATGAAAGAAGCAGGTCCAGAACCGTCATGTCCAAACATTAACAACAACCCCTCTTAGAACTGGAGATATGGGACCATTTCCCTGGACTTTCTGAACACCTGAAATATGGGAGAGCCCATCCTGGGACTGCAGAGAGACAGGTAAGTTCTCAGGGAAGATCAGGAGCAGTGTGAGAAGTGATGGGAATGCCAGGCAGTCTCTTGAGGGCAGGTTTCTTCTGTGACCCCCTGCTCTGGAACGTGCTCCAGTCCCCAAAATATCCCCTGTCACCACTGGTGCCCTCCCACCCCCAAAACCACTTGTAAATCAGGCTACAAGTATGGATTGCAAGGAGGGAGGGCAGTGGAGAAGACCCTTTCCCAGGAAGGACATTGTCCAGGCTGGGTTTATCCAGAGAAATAGGAAAGGTATTTTTCTGTCTTTGTTTCAAACAGCTTTTGGTTGTTCTAAGAAACTCCAAGTCCATCAAGTCTTACATTCCCCAAGGAACACAACCCCCTTTTCCCATGGGATCCAACAGGGCTCCCCAAAATCATCAAGCTTTAAACACTTTGCCAAGTTTGGGAGAGCAGAAGGAGCTTCCAGAGCAACCAGTCTGTGTGTCCCCGTGTCCGTGTGTCCACAGGCAGGAACGGGGGCAGAGCAGTCCCTGCAGAGCCTGGGAGAGCAGGAGGAGGAGCAGCTGCCCAGAGACACCCACAGAGGGGCCATTCTGTGCCCAAAATATCCTCCCTTTGTGACAGGACAGAGCTCAGGCTCCAAGTCCAAACCCCATCTCCAGTCCCAGCAGGGTCAGGGGAAAGTCAACGATATTTATGAGCGCCACTATTGAAGGCAAAGACAATCCCTGCCCTTTATCCATCACAGGAAGAGATTCCAAAGGCCTTGAGATGACATATATGGATTTATCCCTCCTCCAGTCCACAGGCTCACCCTCCTGACTGTCCTTTTGACCCACAACCCCCAGCCCTGGGCTTTGAATCCAATCCAAGCACTTTCTTTCACACAAAGCAAGGGATAAGATCTGTAATATCTGCAGAGCCACTAAAAATGCTGCCCCAAGTGTTGCCTTTTTTATTAATTCCATGTATTTTTATTAGAGGATAAGAAACAATATGTAACATACACTTCACTTATACTTGCATGAATATATTTAAAGGAATTGATGCTTCTTTATCCTGCTTATTCTGTTACAGTAAAGGTAATACACGGTTACAAATCTCACATCTATGTATTAGTAAAATCAACAACTCAGTGTAACCATCTCAGTGAAATCTGATCATCCAACAAAGCTGAAATAAAAGGTATCAATATTTTTTCTGCAACTTGACTTATTTTATTTCCATGAAGTGTTTCAGTTTTGATGAAACAGGAGGATTTGAGCTGGGAGAAAAAAAAACAAACAGTGTTCCCTTGCAAAAATGTTGGACCTGGGAAGCCTGTAAAGCCTTTTATTTCTCAATTTGCACCATCAGAGCAAAGCTGGATCAATTGAAACCTTCCATCTGTCTCTGGTGTTGCTGATTCTCTGCTTGGTGTGCAGTTGTTTGGTTAAAGGCAGCTGCTCCTCCTCGATTTCAGAGGTCTGGCCTTTAAAGCTCCTCTACCAAGAACCAGCAGATGGCAGGACCAACCCAGGGCTTCGCTTCCCTGGGCACCATGGACGTTCCTAAAATGCCAGATTGGGTGTTTGTGATCCCATTCCAGCTCCACAGCCTCAGGCAGGGGAGAAATAACTCCTTCAGGATCAAGGATTCAGAGCCACCTTCACCCCAAACTGCTGAGACCCTCCAGCACTGAGGATCAAGGGTACCAAACCTCCAAATATCCAGATGTGCATCACATCTGCCTTTCCTGGAGGGCAAGGATGCCCAGAACTCATTCCATGGACACACAGGCCAGAGCTACCAGGCTTCCCACAGAGGTGATGGGACCACAGACCCCTTCATGGACAGTCAGGTCCCTGTGGGAGACAAATCCCTTCAAATAACTCACAACTGGAGTAAATCAACACCAAGCAAGGACATTCTTTCAGCAACAATGTGGATCCTTGGAGTAATGATTAAACAACTGGCTTCATTTGTTCTGTCTCTTGGTGCAATTCCTCCACAACAGGTCGGTCTTTGCCAAAAAAAAAGAAATTTTACCCTTAAAAAACCCCCACAACAACAACAACAACAAAAACAATTCTCCAAAACAGCTGGAAGAACTCGGTTCATTTTTAAGTCCTTCTTTGTGGCAAACAACCAACAGGCAGAACCTGGGTGGAAAGGGCTGATGCCACAAGAAATTCTGAGCATTTTTAGACAATACACAAAATAATCAGAGCCCTTGGTGTAGTGGTAGATGGCAGCAGCTGCTGTGGAAATCCAGCCCTTTCCAGGATGGAAGCACTGAAAACCATTTTCCCCTCATTAACACACTCCAAAATAGGCAGGTGTTTCACTTAAGCTCTTCTTATTTTCCAGTAAAAACTATTCCAGGATATTTTCTGCTTCCAGGGAGCAAAGCTGCCTCCCCTCATAACCTCCTGCCCTGTCAGAAAAGGTGAATCTCTCAGTTTTCTGCTCAATCTCTTGGTTTCTCAGTCCACATAAACACACTCAAAGCACTTTCAGGGCTGTCCCACCACGGCCCTCCAGTTCCAGATCCAGCAGTTGGTTCAACAACTCACCAGTTTTAACACTTTATAAAATGCTGGGCTCTTCCTAATTATTGGCTTATTATTAATAATGTTTTTAATGACTTCAGCTGCCCCTTTTCTGGCCTTTCACTCCTGGGCTTTACAACAACTGAGGTTCTCACGTGGATTCTCATTCTGGGGATTTTGGGGGCAAAAAGAATTCTGGAAATTGTGAGACTTGGCAGAACTGATGATAAAATGCTTGGGAATAAACTCTTGACAAGCTGCCACACCCTCTCTGTCTCAAACATACTTAAATCTGTCAAAGAGATCGTTGCCATGTGTGTTCAAAAGGAATAAACTGAAAATAACTCTTTTTCCATGAGGGTACAGGATTACAGCACGTGAGGAGGAGAGAAAGACAAAAAGGGAGTGAAGAGGGAGAACAAATCTCCAAAATATGCAACTTATGCATCATTTACAGCTTGAGGAGATGAGTGAATGACCTTCAGCTCTGTCCCCTGGCAATAGCATTAATATCACTTGTTATTTTATGGGATAAGCAGCCTCCTGAATGCTCCTCCCACCAGCTTTTGCTCCCTTTTATGACAAAATCCTTGGCACCAGCAGCCCCTGGAAGTCAGAGATAGGAAGGAAATGGCCATTGGAGGAGACAATGGTGTCTTGTGGCTTTGTTTGTCCACTCTGGCACTCTCAGGAGCCTCCTAAAGGCTTGGCCAGGCTTTAGGACACAGCTGTGCTGATGGCTCTGAAGTTCAGCTCTTTGCTAAAGGTGTTGTGAGGGAAACTGAGTCGAAAATCAAACCCAAACCATTCAGTCAGGTGGCCAGACAAGCGTTACCAGCCCAATAATTTCAAGGTAGAGCACCCTTGGTGCCACAGCTGAGGAAGAAATTAACCCAACAAAGGAGGTTCTGAAGCCTCTTGGGAGGAAGGCTGAGGCACAGGGAAGATGAGGAGCATTCACCCCATTTTTAGGAGCTTTGTTCCCAATTTTTCCTGCGCTTCACAAGTGCATAGCAGAGGTTTGTGGGGCCCCAGCAGGTGAGGGAGGATGCACCAACCAGAGGAAGGCACCTCTGAGGAGCAACCAACACAAGTGATTCATTCTTACCAAACTCATCCTTAACTGCAGGTCGAGTCCTCGTGACCGGTCCCTCCTGTTGGAAAGGCTGTCATTAACATCTGTGTCATTTAATTAAAACATGGGGAGGAAGAGGAGGAGGCAAAAATCCATGAAACCACTTTTGTTGCAAGTAGTTCTACACATCTGCCCACCACCTTTCCAAAGAAGCTGCTTGTCACTCATTTAAGTGGGGACAGAGATAAAACTGGTTGGGTTTTGACACAAAACAGGAGGGCCACAAGGAAGGCATGGCTGAAGAGTCCCAACAGTGTGATTTTTGCTGCTAGAAATAAGAAACAAACCAAGGGCACCTCTGATCAATCAGTGGAAGTGACAACAAGCTTTCACCTGGCAGTTTAAGGCTGAATTTTGGCTTGGTTTTCTGTCTAGCAGGTCCACAGGTAAGCACAGCAGGCAGGACAGATGACACAGAGATGGCAGGAGGACACATAGTCCCTGGGGCAGCTGAGAACTTCCAGGAGCAATGTTAGGACAATCCTGGGATCAGGAGTGGCTGGTTGGGTGGTGAAGTCACCTTCAGCAGTCCATGGGCACCATCATTGAGCCTAAAGATCTGAGGGTTGGGATCTTGGCCTTTGACTTCACTGTGTCTTGCAGACAAACCCATGGCCCTGGTTCATTTAGGGATCCACGTTGTTATCTCTCACCACCCCACATCCAAAGTGGGGAAACTGAGGCACCAAGTCTTTGTAACATGCAGATGAACTCTCAGACGTCCTATTCTGGGATGTTCACTCCATTGGGAGTAACAGGATTGACTCAGACCCCCCAAAACAGGCGTTTGTCACTAAAATACACCTGGAAAAAGCGATTCCCAAGAGAGGTGAAACAAGTTGGCTCAGAAAGGACAGCAACAGGATGGAGATGGACTTGCTGCTCAGAGGTGAACTGGAAGGAATGTCGAGATGAAGCTCTCAAAAGAAGGTGAGAGGTCCCTGTGCCAAGCCCAGCGTCTGGATTTTCCATAAGAGCATTCCTAGTCTCTGTCTGGAGCAAGGAAACACACACAGCACACGTCCCACCTTAGGTAACAACAGGAGCATGTTTATTCAGGTCTGGCACTTACAGAGCTCGGAAGGACAAGGTACACGGCACTGGTTTTCCAGAAAAAGTCAGCCCAGGATCAGAAGAAACGAAACCATTTTATAAAAAGAGATTCTGCAGCTGCAAGGGGGGGCCAGGAATGTGTCTCCCTTTGGATCATGCATTCCCAGTGCCCGTGCCACCCACAGGCTGGAGCCAGGAGAGAGGCAGGAAAGTCTGAACTCTTCCCCTCGTGCTGTGTGGGGTTAACCGGATCTTGGAGAGTCCCAGCCTTGTTCAAACCAACCTTAGAAATGAGGGGGAGGGGTTGTTGTTATTATTAGGTATAAAAGCAGAAAAAACCCTTCCAGAACGCTCCACCTTTGCCAAGGAGGTGTGAAGAGTGAAGTGGGGTCACGTCCACAGGAAGAGAGAGAACAGCTCGGCCAAACCACCCAGGTCTCCGATGCTTGGAAGAGCATAAAGTCTGGGAAACAACCGCCTTGGAAGCCTGCTGAGAAGTGAAGGATCTCCTTGCAGACAGCAACAGAGAAGAGATTGGCTAATGAGACCCACAGGGGCCTGTGGGAGGCGGCTCTTCCTCAGCCAGCCCCATCCCTCGCCAGCCCCATCACTCGCGGGCCCGGAGGACGTAGAAGAAGCTGAGCAGGACCCCCAGGGCCAGGAGGGTGTAACTGGCCCTGACGCTGCTGGAGCCGCTGATGTTGCACAGGAAGGAGTCACAGCAGTACACGGAGGCAGCTGCTATGCCCAGGTTAATGCCAGCGCTGGGGCAGATGGGGGAGCAGCCCTTGGAGATGGACTGGCCAGACTTGCCACCTGGATTCAGGGTGGGGTGGAGAGGAAGGAAAAAAGACAAGTTTAGAGTGTTTCCAGTACAGGTTTAGAGTGTTTCCAAGACAGGTTTAGAGCTTTCTGGTCAGTTGTTCTGCAAAGGGAGTGACAGTCCTGAGGGCACTGAAGTGTCACAGAGAGGGTGAAGCTTCAGAGATCTCAACCAGCCCACACATTTCAAGGAGCTGGGGGTGTTTAGCCTGGAGAAGAGGAGGCTCAGAGGTGACCTCAGCACTGTCTGGAACTCCCTGAGGGGAAGTTCTGGCCAGGTGGAGGTTGGTCTCTTCTCCCAGGCACTCAGCAATAGGACAAGGGGGCACAATGGGCTCAAGCTCGGCCAGGGGAAATTTAACTTGGAGATCAGAAAAAATTTCTTTGTAGAGAGAGTGCTCAGGGATTGGAATGGGCTGCCCAGAGAAGGGGTGGATTCCCCATCCCTGGAGAATTTTTCTACTGAGCTTGGCCGTGGCGCTGAGTGCCATGATCTGGTAAAGGGACTGGAGTTGGTCCAAGGGTTGGACTTGATGACCTCGGAGGTCTTTTCCAACCCAATCCATTCTATGATTCTATGAACACCTGCTATAACCTCCCTGTGATAACCTTCCATGCAGACCCCAGAGACCACACAGCCCCTAGGGACAGCCCTTCAGCGGGGATACCCCTCCAGGGCTGTTGGACAATGTTCAGCCACAAGGTCCCCAGTGAAGAATCCCAAAAATCTCACTCCAGCTTCACCCGGGCACTCCTCAAGCAAGAGAAGGAGCACAGAGTGTTCAGGCACTTGTGAGCCAAGTCTGCATTTCCAGAGAGGCATAGCAGCAATGAAGGGGCAGGGAAGAGGAAACCACTGGCACTGGGCTAAGATGGGAGGTTTCTTAAAGCTCCCACCCTCTGTTTCTGCATCCACAACCCACCCACGCCACAGACACCGGCGTGCAACACCCTCTCCTCCTGCAAGGCAGGGCCAGGGTGGGATCCTGGCTCTGCAAAGATCTGCCAGAGCATCCTGCTTCTCTCAGAGCAGAAGCTGGGAAGCACAAAGCCCCCCCAGACCTTTCCTGGCACTCAGGGAGGAAACCTGCAAACTGCCCTTCCCACCTCGTCCATGGAAAGCGGAGAAGCCAAAGCGAGACTCAGGAATGAACAACCAAACACAAGGAGAAAAAAAAAAGGCAGGAATAGAAACCCTGGAGCTTCCACCAGAGGAAGCCTGCAGCATCCTCCACGCTTTCACTTATTCATCAGCACAACCTCCCCGCCCCCTGACTGAAATTCCCCTCGGACTCGGCGGCGTCGGAGCGAGCACGTGGGTCTTAACGTGACTCCTCCTGGCAGCGCCAGCGCGTCCCTCCCAAACATTCCCGTGGGATGGTCCAACAACGGCTCAGTTGCTAAGCAGAACTTTCCCTTTTCACCACCCCCCCCTCACCCAAGGAAGGAAAAGCCTTCCTGCAGCTCAGCAGGTGACCCAGGAGAGCAGCCAAGAGGGGCAGCAGAAGGTCCTGTCGGCACTCACCGAGTCCCATTCCGACGTACGTCGTCACGCAGTGGTTTTCATTCTCCCCGCACTTGACAGGCTTCAGGCAGGCCCAGTTGGAGGAGGCATCGGAGCATGAAAAGCAGATGAGCGTGTGGGCTGCAAGAAGAAAAGGCAACACCTCAGTGAAGGGTGGTGGGAAGCTTGGTGGTCCCCACCTCCGACACGTGGGATGTGTCGCACCTGCCCACAAGCCACACTTGGTATTTCACCTCTATCAACCTGCAATAGGGATTTTTTGGCCCAAAAAATTGGTCAAGTGAAGGCTTCAAGCATAAAGGATATATTTGGAGCTCTTGGTGGGCTTTTTGGCTTTACCAGTTAAAGCCTCAATGCCACCACAGCCTGGGACTTTGTGTCACCCTCCTGTTTGCACCAAGTTCAAGTTGTTGACTCAAAACTAAACCACAGGGGCAAATATTTGAGCGTTGGGCTTATTCAGCTCAGCCACCACAGACAAGGTGTCCCTGCCTGTGGCAGGGAGGGTGAAACTGGATGATCTTTAAGGTCCCTTCCAGCCCAGACCTTTCCATGATTCTGTGATGCTGATGGGAAATGCTCCAGGTGCGACCACGGGGTCGAGCTTTCCATGACCTGCCTCTGGGCACCAAGATCTGGCCACACTTGAGCTACAGCACGTGAGGGAAATGATTTCTCAGCATTGCAGCAAGACCTGCAAGGACTTGCACCATCACAGCAATAAGAAGGCAGCTCATGCATCCAATCTTTTTAATTTGGAGCAGGAGCATTAATTTCCATGCCTTCCCCCATGGCAGGTCCCTTGAATCATAGAATCATGGAATCATTTAGGTTGGAAAAGACCTCCAAGACCATCGAGTCCAACCATTAACCCAGCACCAAAAAGTTCACCACTAAACCAAGTATTTAAGCAACACATCTACATGGTTTTTGAATCTTTCCAGGGATGGTGATTCCCTCCATTCCAATGCTGGACCACTCCTTCAGTGAGGACATTTTTCCTAAAATCCAATCTAAACCTTCCCTGGCACAACCTTTATGGCTTATCCTGTACCAGCAGGATAGACTGCACGATCTGGCTCCCACCTCCCATCCTTCAGATCTGCCCAAGAAAGAGGAAAGATTGGAAAAGAGCATTCAGGGGTGGGAGATGGTCGTGGAAACAGCCTGGCCCAGTGCTCAGCAGGGCCAGGGGAACTGGGGTCTCCTCTGTATTTTACACACAAGACCATCACATCCACACTGCAGTTGTTGACCTACATATGCAGAGAGATCAAGTTTGTTCCCAATGTTTCACAGGCTCTGAGTTTGGAGCTCTCAGCCAGGCAAGCCCTTCCACGAGGCACCACCAGATGCCAACCAGAGCCGGGGCTGATTCAGGATGGGAAGTGCCAGGCAGCATCATTCCTGCTGCCACCTTTCAGCCCCACCACAGATTATCATGGAGTGGTTTGGGTTGGAAGGGATCTTAAAGCCCATCCAGTCCCACCCACCCTGCCATGGGCAGGGACATCTTCCACCAGCCCAGGCTGTTCCAAGCCCTGCCCAGCCTGACCTGGGACACTTCCAGGGATGGGACAGCCACAACTTCCTTGTTCCAGAGTCTCACCACCGTCACAGGGAAGAACTTTTTCCTCATATCCAACATGAACCTACTCTCAGTTTGAAGCCATTCCTGCTTGTCCTATCACTACATGTCCTTGTAAAGGAAGAAGTCCCTCTCCAGCTTTCTTGTAGGCCCCCTCAAGTACTATCCTAAGGAGGTGAAACCCTGGGAGAGGTCACTGAGGCTCAGCAGTCCCTGTCATGGAATATTCTGAAGAATAAATTGGACAAATATTGCTCAGCAGCTGTTCCATTCTGCCATGGCACTGCGTGACACCTTGAGGTCCTTCTCAATCCTCTTTGTCTCAGGGAAATAAACGGTTTCTACAAGAAAATTGAGGAAAAAAATAACAATTGTTCTCAGAGGATTGGTTTTTGAGCAGCCACAGCCAAGGAGGCGAAAGAAAACAAAACACAATCTCACAGAAAGAGATTAAAGTGGGTTAGTGGGAGATCCTGAGTGTCACATCAGGGCAGCCAAACGACTCTGCTTTGGAGCGGAAACCAACACCCCAACCCCTCCAAGCAAGAATTTCCTGCACTGTCCCACATCCTGCAAGGATCATCACTCTGGCAACAATCCCTACAACGAAGCCCAGTTACCTGAGCCTGCCAAGGCAGCAGCCACAGCCAACAGCACCCAGGGTTAGAGGGCCACCAGCTGAGTCGAAAGCCATTCCACTGAGACATTCCTCAGTGGACCTTCCCTCTGGATTTAGGATAGGGGGAGGAGGACAGAGCCAGCCATTGAGTCACTGCCACTTGCTGGGCCCTCCAAGCACTTCCATGGGTTGCCCAAAACTCAATGTGGGACGTCAGAGCAAAGCCCAGTTCTCCTGCTCCTTAGTCCCTCAGGTGTCCCCTGTCCCAAACCCTCCACCTTGCAACCACCCTGAAGAGGCAAATTGACTCATCCCATTCCACAGGAACCCTGTGCAAGCAGGGATGAGATGGATTACAAGCTCCCTGTGGGCTTTAGGGCACCACATGTCCCCAGATGGACTTGCTCATTATGGTGGAGGCACCAGCCGAGTGGCTCAATGACATTCATTAAACCTTTGAGGTTCCAGGAACAAACACACCAGAAATATTTGTCCATGACATAAAAATGCCTTTGGCCATGAAATTCTCTGCCACGTGACTCAATCTACAGCATCTCCTTCCTACCTGTCCCCATGTTTTTCTTTGTCACACCCACCTATTACCCCTTGTCTTCACAGACACAGAATCCTTCCAGGAGAAGCAAGTCCTTCAACATAATTTAAGTCAGGAAATATTCAGTCACTTGCTGCCCCCCAAAAAACCACCTAAATAACCCACTGCCGAGTTAGGAGAGGCACAGGCAGGCTGAGTGTTTTAGACAAAAGGCACAGAATTAATTTAATACAGCTGGAGACAGAAGGAGAGTTCGAGCTCAAGGCTACAGAAAAAAAAAAATCCCAAGACTGAACAATGCAAAAGAGAAGCCGCGTTTTCACCTACTTAAGAATTTATGTGTTTATTTCTTCGTTTCTCGGCTTCTTGGAGGAACAAAGAGCTCCCAAAACAGAGCAGGGCATTTGGGGGAATTCCTTCAGAAAAGAGATCGAATCATTCTCGCAAAGAGCAATTAAAGGAAGGGGGAAAAGCCTTTAAAATCCGACTCTGAAGCTCGGCCGCACAGGGGAAAATGCTGTTGCTTTGGGAGCTCTTCCATTCAGTGCCGATGCAAAAACTCTTCCCTTTTCCATGGCTCTTAGACAAGATCACTACATACCATAAGCAAGATTTCTGTATACCACAGACAAGACCTTCTTCGAGCAGGGGGTGAAGCTTTTCTGTAAAATACCCTCTGGATACGCTGGAAGTGTTTGGGGATAAAACTACCTGCCAGAAACCCTTTTGCCTGGCAAAGAACTTACTTTTAAAGCTGAAAGGTTTTCTGGAAGGGAGTGGGGAATGAAACCCTTCGCTGCTTTGGCCTTGGACAGCCCATCCTTCCAGCTGACATGCCAGCTGGGGCTCTGACCGAGACTCAGCGCTGGAATTGCCAGTTACTTCCCAGATCCCTCTGCAAGGGGGAAAAGGGAAGGGCAGCAAACAACTCTGTTTTTCTCACTGGTGTTCTCAGAAGACAAGAAGGGCCCGTGTTTGCCGAGCAGGGGCTGTGAGAGGCCAGGACTCTCCTGTTTGTTCTTTGTTTGGCATTTCCAAGCAGCGACATATGGAAAGAATATGCGGCTTTGCACGGCCCCTTGGAGTTCGGATAGGTCAGAAATGGAGTCGACGGGAAGGAGGGGATGGCAGGCCCTGCGACTTGGACAACTTGGCCGTTCAACACCCGGCAACAGGAACCACGTTTTGCCGAGGTTTTCCCCAGGTTCGATGGCAACCCCAGGATGCTCTTCCCCACGCGCCGCGCACCGCAGCCCGCCCCGAAGGATGCTCGGAGGGGGCGGCAGGACCCAGAACCACGAGTGGATGTGCCCAGACTTTGCTCCATCAGCCATTGCCGCGGCTGGGCTACATCTCCCCTCCATCCTCCTTCCCCTCGGCTGCATCCCAGCCCTTCCCAGCGCCGTTATCCCGGCTCTCTGCGCCGAAAAGGGGTAGCGGAGCCGGCCCTGGGCTTTGTTCCAGCTGCAACTGGGAGAAGCGCCAGAACATCGGCGCGCACAGCTGGAGATGCTCAGATTCGTACAGGCGGGGAAGCCCCGAAGTTCCTGCTTCGAGAGGGGGCACTGCTGCGAGGCAGAGCTCGGGCAGACACCCCCCATCCCGCTCCAAACCCTAACACGGCTCAGCTCTGCGTCGCCAGCCCCTTCCCAACCCTTACAGCCCCCTTGCAAACCTCCAACTTCGAGAGCCCACCCTGCCGCACGCATCACTCCCCCACCCCCCGCCCCGCAATCCGCTCGCAAACCCAGAGCTGGGAAAGGACCGGGGGACCTCAGAAAGAGGTGATGGTGGCGGGGGCATCCCCTTCCCTTCCTCCCTTCCTTACCTCTCTCCACGCAGAGCACCGCGGCCAGCACGGCGAGCAGCAGCGCCTTCATGGTGCGGGGATGCGGCCGCGGCGATGCGCAGGGCGGCTGGCGGAGCGCAGGGCTGGCGGCAGGGCCGGGCGCCGGGGGTGGGCAAAGGGCGGCGGCCCCGCCCCGCGGGCCGGGCACGGCCCCCGCGCCACCTCCCCCCTCGGCCCACCCGGCCGCGCCTACTTTCGTTTCCCCGATCCGGAGAACCGGGGTCACGGAAAGGGGCCGAGCTAGAGCGCGTGGCAAGGACAGGCGCTGCCCGGCCGGATGGAACAGAGCCAGCTCTCCCCCAGGCGTGCCCCAAAGGCTTTTTCCATCCCCTTTTGGGGTCCTCTGTGTTTCCGCGAACGAAGAGGCAGAAGTGGGAGGGCTGCCACTGTGTGACGGATCCCACTCATGCAACCCTCTGATTCACTACTCCCTCTACCCACAGGACTTGATTTCATGCCTCCTTCCCCTCGTCCGTGCACCATTCACAGATTCCCCGAGCACACACACCCCCTCCATGCACTCCGACCACCTTGCACCCACCCTGTGTCCAGGGCTCCCAGCATGGATCTCCTGCATGGCAAGCCCCCCTAAATGCATAAACCCACCCCTGCATGCATGACATCCCCTCTTCATTTATGACCCCTCCGCATGCACAGCCCCCATCCAAGCTCCAGACACGTGAAAAACCAACTTCCCCATCTGTTTAGCAGAGCCTAAATTGGATTAGACATAGAGGATCGGGAAGCTTGAAGAGCCCAGCAGCTGGGGTGGCATGGGGCAGCCTGGGCTGCTTGCAGGATGAGTCTTCAGAAGGTAAATAAGTCCACCAGAAAGGTTTGTTGGAGTGGCCCAAATTCATTAGGTCCCATAGAAATAATTAAATCCTCCAAGAAATGAGCTTCAGGAAGGGCAGTGGGGGAGGGCCCCTGCCAAGCTGGCTGTCAGGAAAGCCTGGGAATGGAGGAGATGGCTGGTAAGCCAGCAGGAAACAAGCAGGCTTGACAAACTCTGTGCCACAGATGGGTTTCATTCTGCAGAGTCAGCAATTCCCAGCAAATGCATCTGTCAAGAAATTCCAGCTCCTGTCTCGTCAGAGTGCATTCAGAGTACACTGCCTGGGAAACAAATCCATGCCTGCGAACTCCTGCTTCCTTCTTCTCTCCTATGGCTCATTTTTATTTCTCGTTGTAGAAGGAACTGACTTCTGAGCAGTCTGTTTCTGTGGTGTAATATCTTCCCCTGGAATGAGCTGCTGGGATTGTTTGCTTCACAAACCACATATTTTAAAAAAATGGGAAGTTTCAGTTTTGTGGTAACATGAGAAATGGTAATTCAAACACACTCACAAACCCCCTGTCTCCCAACAGACCAGGCTGAGGTTGTGCCCATGAGAGTCTGTCTGGCTTTTTGTAGCTACACATCTCCCAATGCTTTGAGAGGCAGCACTTGAGGTTTAACTTGTGGATATCAGGAAGTCAAAGGTGCTTTCCTGCAGCTCTTCTCTTTTTACAATGTCTACTAAACTGAACAAAAGTACATTTAGATGAGATGTTAGGAAGAAATTCTTCCCTGTGAGGGTGGGGAGGCCCTGGCATAGGTTGCCCAGAGAAGCTGTGGCTGCCCCATCCCTGGAAGTGTCCAAGGCCAGGTTGGACAGGGCTTGGAGCAACCTGGAAGAATGGAAGGTGTCCCTCCCCATGGCAAGGAAACTGGATGATCTTTAAGGTTCCTTCCCACCCAAACCCTTCTGTTATTCTATGAGACACTCTCCTCATCCCCAGGAGAACTGTACAAGGACCTTCAGTTGCCTGGTTTTCTCCCACACATAAATACAACATTATCAGTCCCAGTGTTTCCTGGATGGGACCTGCCTGTTGTTAGGTCTCTTAATAGGAAGGAAGAGGGAGGACCAAAGAGTCACATGGGACTCAACCCAGCCCAGGATCTGGAGTCATGTCGATACTCTGAAATGGCTGGGCAGGGACAGCCTTAATTACAGGGTGCTGCAAATGAACAGGTGACTGGAGCAACCAGGGACCAATTAATTCCTTGTGGTGGAAAATGCACCAGGTGAGGAAGGAAACCCTTCTGAAGGCTTACTTGAACTCAGTGATCCTTGGTGAGTCCCTTCTAGCTCAGGACATTCCATATTCCATAGTCTAAGCTTGTATCTCCCACCTCCTTACCAAGGTTATGGAGTGGGACACACTGCAAAACTCAACACTGCTGGCAGAGATTTCTGCTCTAGACCAACACACAAACCCCTGCCCTGATTGCTCCAGCCTCTTCTTGCAAATTTGGGGGTTCTTGGAGGCTTCATTGAACCATTAGCTTCATATTGAGAATACAAGGCCAAAAAATCGCTCTTCCCATGACAAGGGACACAGGAAGAAAGGCAGAAGGGAGGAGTGTCCAGCAGCAGGAATGTGGTCTGTGCTGGGGAAAGGCAGAGACAGGTACAAAAACATGCCCAAAGGAGAAAGAGATAAGGCAGGGGCTGGATCAGAGAGCAAACTGGTGCTTGGGTAAATATTTCAAGGTCGTTGGCATGTGGGGGGAGGAAGGGGTGGTGTTAAAATCAGAGAATGATTTCCACAGCTCCTTTCATGGGCCAGGGGAGCAGAGATGGTGCAGCAATTAAAACTACACTAACGAGCTCTGCAGTGCAGGGCTTCCCTGTCCAACAGGCGCTGGAGGAGTTCAAGCTTGAAATGTGGGCTCACTGAAAGCTTGCTCAGCTGCTGTGGAGCCAGGTGGCACCTGCAGAGGTTCCTTCCCCACCCTGCTTGTCTTTCAGGCCCTGTGTGGGACTTCCTGACACGTGGATCTGTCTCTGTGGGGCCCAGTGGAATTTGCAAAGATGTTTCCTCAGTTAGTGGAGCAAAACTGCTGACACAGGAAGGGGACAAAGGCCTTTCTTTTTTTGTAATTGCCTCATTCTCTGGAGATGAGAATCATAGCATGGATTGGGTTGGAAAAGACCTCCGAGATCATCAAGTCCAACCCTTGGTCCAACTCCAGTCCCTTTACCAGATCATGGCACTCAGTGCCACGGCCAAGCTCAACTGAAAAACCTCCAGGGTTGTGGAATCCACCCCCTCTCTGGGCAGCCCATTCCAATGCCTGAGCACTCTCTCTGCAAAGAATTTCTTTCTGATCTCCAACTTCAATTTCCCCTGGCAGAGCTTGAGCCCATCGTGCCCCCTTGTCCTATTGCTGAGTGCCTGGGAGAAGAGACCAACCCCCACCTGGCCAGAATTTCCCTTCAGGCAGTTCCAGACAGTGCTGAGGTCACCTCTGAGCCTCCTCTTCTCCAGGCTAAACACCCCCAGCTCCCTCAGTGTTCTGATTTCTTCTGCAGAGCACAGGAACTGCTCTGTGGAAGAGCCCTGTCCCACCTGCCAAAACCATGTCACTGTAGAACGTGGAGGATCAGTCTGGCAGAGGACTAGGAGGACATGATCCATTCTTTAACCTGGAAGAGCAGGAGCCCAGGATCTCCATCCTTGGTACAAGGTGTGTTTCCTCTCACCTCCAAAATTCTCTTTGCCCAGACCCATCAGCTGCAACAGTCATGATATAAAGGTCTTCACTGCTGGCACAGCCTCTGGCACTGCTGGAATTGTGGTGGGCCATCCCTGAGACTCCTGCTCACACCATCCTGCTCCACCTGAATGAATGAGAGGCCTGACTCCATTTTCCAGCCTTTCCTCGTCATCCCACTCTGGATTTTCCTCCTCCTGAAGGCCCTTCTGGTTGCTCTGGATCAGAGTTACCCAGAAGACCTTCAGGAACATATTTGGAGCATCCAAGGATGCTCCAGATGCAGGTTTCTCATGGACTTCTTTGCTGTCACTGTCCTCCACCATACTGACAGGCCACTCTGCTCCATCCCGTGGGAAAAGACCTGAGATAAGTCTGTGGTTATTTTGGGGAGGGAAGAGGCTTTTCAGTCCTTTCCCTATCCCTTCCATCAAAACTGACCCTCCCTCTGAGCAAGGAATTCACCCAGATCCTGGGAGGCAACACAAACAGTGCCGGAGCTGAAGGCAAAGGACTGTGGAGATTTATGGTAGAAATGTTGAATTTGGTGTAAAAAACATGAGAAATGGGAATGTTCCAGGGCATGAAAGGACTGAGAAGAAACAATAGACCGAGGGTTAATAGGATGTTTTCATTGCTGTGGAGCTTCCTGTGCTTGTATTCAGTCGAATGAAGGGGAGGTACAAACTGACCGTAGATAAACCGATCTTAGATTAAGAGTCTCCAGAGGACTGAAAGCAGGGTGGGAGCCATAAAACACCCAGATAAAGAAAACAAAAGAGCTGGAATATATTCAGCTGTTTCACCCAAAAAAAGGGGAAAGGCAAAAGAGAAAGGGAGCCAAGAGGAGCCAAGACAGAATCGTCTCTCTAAAAGCTGTAAAAAACAAGTTCAAAAATCTGGAGGGGGTTTGTGTTCTGCCTTTCACCTTTTGCCTGGCTGCCTGTGGCACAGAAGTGACACTGGCCAGATCATCTGGGTGCTTGTGATCGAATTAAAACCATCAGGAGAAGTGTGAGAGGGCAAAAGCCTCTTTCACACAGATCTTTGTGTGACAGAATTGCTTTCTTCTCCCGGAAGATCTCGCAGCGAGTTTTATGACTCCAATTTCCTGCAGACTGCAGAAGGGAGTTTCTCATTCCCAGGAGCAATATCTGCACGTTCTCTAATTGCTGATTACCATCTAATGCTGGAGGCGGCCCTGGAGCTGCAGGCAGGTCCCAGGTGAGTTGTTGGGAGCGCTGGGCACAGAGCCAGGATCAGTTTCCTGGCTCTCCTGGACCAAGGAAGAGTGAAGCCCTGACACACCCCAGTGTATGATGCCAATGCTTTGTGTGATGCTTAAGGACTTGCCTAAAGGAGAAATCCCCTGGAGGAAGGAAAAACCATCATCCATATGCAGAGCTCTCTCCACACACTGCCTTGGCACTACTTTTATGGTGCCCGAGATCCTGGGAAGCCTGGAGGTGTTCTGGAAGTTGGACAAACATCCGTTGGAGTGAAGTTCCTACGTGATGTGGAAGAGCATCTTTGGGACACCTTTGCTGCTGAACATGTTATATGTTTCACTTGGAGCAACCTGGTTTGGTGGAAGGTGTCCCTGCCCTTGGCAGGGAATTGGAATGGGATGATCTTTAAGATTCCTTCTCACGCAAAATGTTCTGTCATAAAGCAAAGCTGAGGTTGAACACCAGAATTCTGCTCTAGGGAAGGGAACCAGCTCCACATGGGAATGACAGAAAGGGCCCCTCAGTCAGGAAAAATCTTGAGGGGCTGGAGCGGGGCCAGAGAAGAGCAACGAGGCTGGAGAAGGGAGTGGAGCACAAGTGCTGTGGGGAGAGGCTGAGGGAGCTGGGGGTGTTTAGCCTGGAGAAGAGGAGGCTCAGAGGTGACCTCAGCACTGTCTGGAACTGTCTGAAGGGAAGTTCTGGCCAGGTGGGGGTTGGTCTCTTCTCCCAGGCACTCAGCAATAGGACAAGGGGGCACGATGGGCTCAAGCTCTGCCAGGGGAAATTGAAGTTGGAGAGCAGAAAAAAATTCTTTGCAGAGAGAGTGCTCAGGCATTGGAATGGGCTGCCCAGAGAGGGGGTGGATTCCCCATCCCTGGAGGTTTTCAAGGTGAGCTTGGCCGTGGCACTGAGTGCCATGATCTGGTAAAGGGACTGGAGTTGGACCAAGGGTTGGACTTGATGATCTCGGAGGTCTTTTCCAACCCAATCCATTCTATGATTCTATGAGGCAGAAAGAACCAGGAGAGGCAACTGAGTTCATTCTCCAGCCCCAGCGGAGACACCAAGGAGTTGCTGAGTGCAGTGTTTTTTTACACTTTGATGCATCTTGATTGTGGTGCTAAAGCTGCTGATTCTGGAGGGAGTTCTCCAGCTCTGCACCACGTGCCAGATGCCAGGAATCCTCTCTGATGTTATCTAAATGCCTCTTTGCTGCTGTGTGGACCCTAATGCAAAAAGTGGGGAGAATGGAGCAACTCAAGTCTTCCCTTTGGAGAAGAGACTGGAAGGATCTCATCCCATCACTCACCAGTTCGCACTTCCCAGCACAATGGATTGCAGAGTTCCAACAAGGCTTTGTTTCACAATTTTCCCCCAGGTTTGACACTTGTTAAACTTGTGATCTAACAAATCATCTTTTCCTGCCAAATTGCTGCAGGGGAGGTTTCCTCATCCCTTATTTGTGCAGGTGATGGGTCCACATTGACTGTAAAGCTTTGTGCTGTCCTTCCTAAATTACCTCCTCTTTCTCGGGCTATCACTTAGATCTGTCAGAACCACCCAGAACTGTCCTGTTTGCAGATTCTCTCTGTTTGTCACCCCTGAGCTCAATGAATTTATTCTCTAATCCGTCATTCAAACCAGCAATTAAAACTTTGCATCAGCCCAGAACCAAGACAAGCTCCTGTTTAATAAATCACTCCAACCTGACAGCAAATTGGTGGTGGTTATTTGCTCATGAGTTTTAGCTCGACTTTGTTTTCTTGGGTTTGCTTGTGAGACCATCACGTGTCAACGGTGCCAAAAGATTTCTTAATGCTGAGCTATGTGACAGGTACCACTTTTGCCATAACTACAGATTTTGTTATCTTGTCACAAGGGGGGAATAACACTCACCTGTCACAAAATCCTTGCTGCTCGTCCCCATCTCCTTGATAGCCTTTACACCACTGCAAATTGTTTGATGGTCTTTTTCAGAGCTTTTTTTTCCCAGTTCTGGAGTCTGGGTTGACTGCTCTGTGTGTTCCTAGAGTCTTCCCAGCTCCCCTTTATAGCGATGGATGCTGCATTTCTTCATGGAAAGGATTGCCAAGCATTGGAAGGGGCTGCCCAGGGAAGTGGTGGAGTCCTCGTTCCTGGAGGTGTCCAAGGAATGACTGGACATGGCACTCAGTGGTCTGGGTGACAAGGTGGGGATGGGTCAAAGGTTGGATTTGATGATCTTGAAGGTCTTTTCCAACCTCAGTGACTCTGTGGGTCTGTGATTTGTTGTTATTAACACCCAGATTTCCCAATTATGAGGACACAGGGGCAGGTAAAACAGGCTGGGCATGGCAATTCCAATGGATGCCCCTTTTCCCAATGCCTGGACACCTCTTTGCCTGACATCCCTCACTGATGTGCATATTCATATTGAAAACATCGGTTTTATTTGCTTTTGATGTGTTAATTGGTTAATCTCATTAATATCTGTGGCAGCAAAGTGGTTCTTGCTCTTGTGTTAGATGTGGTTTGTGTCTCCACACTCGGAGCGGGCTGGGAGCACAAACACAACTCAGAGTTGTTGTGGGATTGCAAAACAAATCCTGCACTGAAGTGGCACCTCTGAGCATCACCTGGGTGACTTCTGACAGCCTGGAGAGCACCATCAGCCAAACCTCACACTGCAGCTCCATAGGAGAAGTCAAATATTCCATGGAGGAAGAGGAGACTTGGCTGACCTTGGCTGATCTTCTACCTGCACCTTCCTCCAGCCCAGGGAAGGCAGGTACCAGTATGGAAAAGGAGCTGTGACCTTATCATGAGGCTGTTTCTCACGCCCAGTCATGGCTGGCAGCTCAAAAGTGTCCCTCTTCCTTTTTTATTTGAACAAATTTCAGTGATTTTCCCCTCACAGCAAAGTCCATTCATAAATCCCACCCCCAGACTCTCTTTTCAGAGACCTTCAGCTCCCACAACTGTGACCTTTCTCTCCAGGAATCATGTGTGTGGACAAGACAACCTCTAAACCCTTTTAAATTCAGTCCCTTCACCTCCAAAGGATCAGTGTAATCCTGGTATGTCCAGGTGGTTTGGCATCCATGAATTTCAAGAAAAGAAAGAGTTCCTTGAAATTTGTAGACAAGGACCCCCAGGAACCACTCTTTCCATTTGGTGTTGTTGGAAGCAACATCCTATCAGTGGGCAGCACTTAAACCAGAGTGTTGAAGAGGAGAGGAAGGGCTGGAGAGACAACAAAGGGTCTGCAGAAGATCTGGATGAGGTTTGTTCTCTCTCCTTTGCTCTGTCCATCCTGGTTCCACACACACCACCACCCTCAGTGGAATTATCTCAACCCTTGACTTGTCCCCTCCCCTCCAGCTGGTCTCCCCCATCAGGTCTTTGCTTTCTCTGGTCCAGTGAAACTGGTTGAGATATAAATTGCTCCTTCTGCTTCCTCTTTCTCCTGCCGACTTGACAGGTGGTGAAACAGTCACAGCTTTGGCCCAGAGCCCAATTTTCCTGGAGTTTTCTGAAGGCACACGAGGTATTGCAGGGAAGGACTGACTTCCCTCTGTGTGAACATCCATGGAGCACCTGCCCATGCCATTGGGATGCAGCACAGCCACCACAGCCCCTCCCAGTGCTGCCAGCACCTGCCCTCAGCAGCTGGACATCTCTTCCTTCTTCTTGGTATAAAAACCTCTTACTCTTCCCCTTCTCCATCATGAATTTCCTTCCCTTTTGTGGTTCTCTTTGGAGAGGAACAATTAGCAGCGGGTCCTGCTGGCAAGTTTGTGTTTGGTTCCTTTCAACATCTGTCACCACAACTCCCCAGTCTGCTCAGATGGGTGGGTGTCAGGGGCTTCTTGTCCCTTCCCACCACTGTGGGGTCACCTCCTTCATTTTCTCCAATTCCATTAAACAAAATGTTTAAAATCAGGCTCCAGGACTCAGAGTTCACAGCACAAAATAAAGAGTTGATGTGGCATTTGGCTGATCATCCTCTTGGAAAACCAGTTGCTTTGTGATCCAGACAGCCTGAAACATCTGACAAGTGGACATCCTTCCACATGTGCAACCAAAGCACAGCAGAGTGTCGGCATCTTCTTGTCCTTTCCCACCATTGTGAGGTCACCTCCTTCATTTGCTTCATTTCTCCCTGTCCATTAAACAAAATGTTTAAAATAAGTCACCAGGATTCAGAGTTCACAGCACAAAATATAGAACTGATGTGACATTTTTGGCTGATCAACCTCTTGGAAAACAGTTGCTTTGCCTGAAACATCTTAAGCTCTGCCAGGGGAGGTTTAGGTTGGATATCAGGAAGAAGTTCTTTACAGAGAGAGTGGTCAGAATGGTCTGCCCAGGGAGGTGGTGGATTCTCCGACCCTAGAGGTGTTTAAGGTGAGACTGGATGTGGCTCTCAGTGCCATGATCTGGTGACCACAGTGGGGCTAGATCAAGGGTTGGACTTGATGATCTCAGAGGTCTTTTCCAACTCAACAGATTTTATGATTCTATGATCTCAAAAGTGGACATCCTTCCACATGTGCAGCCAAAGCACAGCAGAGTTCCAAGGCCATGCTTCAGATCTCACTCACCCATCGAGTACAACATCTCATCCTACAAAAAGCACACCACACTCCCAATTGTTTGGAGCAGCTCTGGTTTCTCCCAGAGCACAGCTGAGATGGTGATGCTGCCAGCTTGTCCTTTGTGTGTGTTTTCCAGGAAAGTGAGCTTGCAGCAGGGCTGTGACCCAAGGAGCTCTGGGTTGTTTGTGTTAGTGTCTGGCTGCCTGCCCTTCTTCTTCTCTGTGACACTCCCAGCCCTCCTACAGAGCTTTTCTGTCTTCCCTCAGCTGCAGCTCTGGCAGGGAGAGAGCGGAGAGCTCGGAGGGCAAAGCCAAACAAAGCCCAGGCACAATCCATTGTTTCTATGCCAGGCATGTGGTTTTGTAGAAAGCAGCTCACAACCTCTGAATGGCTGGGGTTGGCAACAGCTGTGAGGTTGGTTTGGCCCTGGAGAAAAAGAGGGAAATGGAGATGGGGATGTCTCTTCCAGCTGGACCAGGTCCATCAGGAGGTAGTATGTGGGCAATTCCTAGCTCAGCGTGCTGCCCCATCCCTTCCCTTCTCCCTCCCATCTCTCCACCACCTTTCCTCTCTCAGCCACCTTGATTCTTCTCTGCCTTTCTCCCTTTTTCTCACAGGGGTGGTAAAGGATGATTGTTTCAAAATGTAATGCTCCTATGAGCACAAAGAACTAGAAATTGCTCCCCAGTGAGGCTGGAGAAATGTCCAAAATGCTGCCAGAAAAAAGCTTTCCCTCTACTTTTTTTTGTTATAAAACCAAACTCAGCGTGAACAGAAGGTCCTGATCACCCCCCTGTGCTGACAGAGCTGTGGAGCCATTACTTGTGTTCTGGGCAGGGTGGGCTGTTATTTCTCACAATGCTTTGAAACTTAAAGGGACAAAAAGATGCCTTCAAGGATCTCTTCAGAGCAATAACGATTGGAAGCCCGAACATGTCAAAAGGCCCATCTTTTATGTGCTTTCTTAGGTGAGATGAATGTCTGGGGACACTTAGGATTCAAGTAGGCTTAGGAAATCAATAGGAGTTCAGCACCTAACTTATCTAGGCTCTCTCAAAATCCCAGGGGAAGCTCAGCCACAAAACACGAATCTTTGAGAGCACAAATTACCCCAGAGCAACACGCTTTTATTTCAGCCAACAAAGCCATCACGAGGAGTTTTTTTTTTCCTAAACCATCACAGTCCACGTGCAAAGATGTGAGTGACACTGGCCAGGACACCTAGGGACATCACTCCGTAGCTGCTTTGCTTGCTGCTGGCTCCATTCACGTTGCACAAGGGTTTCTCACAGCAAGAAATCCTCTGAGAGCTTTGGTTTTGTTGCTGGCTTGTTTCTGGACATGTTGGAGAACACATCTTAGAGATGATGTATTTTGGCTTGTTGGGTTCTAATGCAGAAGAGAAGAGAGGGGAAAAGAAAAAAAGTAGGATGTCAGAATCATTGGTAAAATGTTTTCATGGCTAAATCTGTGAATAAAAGAAGGCCAGGCACTCATCCTCAAGGAAATTTCATGGAATGAATCATAGAATGGCTTGGGTTGGAAGGGACAACAAAGATCATTCAGTTCCAACCCTTGGCATGGGCAGGGACACCCTCCACTAGACCAGGCTGATCAGAATCCCATCCCAATGTCATAGAATCATAGGACTGTTAAGGTTGGAAAAGACCTTCGAGATCCTCAAGTCCAATCATGACTTCATTCCTCTGCTCAGGACCAGCATCAATGTGGCCATGTCCACCCTGTGTGCCCACCAACATGACTTTGGTCTTCTCTGGGCTCCATGTTTCTTCTGTTCCTAGAGGAATTAGCACCTGTGGGTGCCTTTCAGTCCAAGCTCCCTAAAGTGACACCCAGGTTGGGTCACTGCCCAGCAGGATGGTTTTCCCACAGCACAAAACCAGGGGGAATGTGCTGTGTGACCTCAGATTTGGGCTGAGAGCACGTGGAGGTCTTTGAGGGCACAGAGCCCCGAGGACAGCCCTGAAGGCTTGGGCATGGCAGAGGGAGTCAGCCATGGAGCAGTTTTGCCCAAGGGAGTGAAACCTGCACAGCCCAAGAGCTTGAGTTCACTCTCTGGTGCTGCTCTGGATCAAACATAGCGCGGCCAGCAGGCCCAGGGCAGTGACCCTTCCCCTGGACTCTGCCTTGGGGAGGCCACACCTTGAGTGTTGTGTTCAGTTCTGGGCCCCTCAGTTGAGGAAAGATCTTGAGGGGCTGGAGTGGGGCCAGAGAAGAGCAACGAGGCTGGAGAAGGGACTGGAGCACAAGTGCTGTGGGGAGAGGCTGAGGGAGCTGGGGGTGTTTAGCCTGGAGAAGAGGAGGCTCAGAGGTGACCTCAGCACTGTCTGGAACTGCCTGAAGGGAAGTTCTGGCCAGGTGGGGGTTGGTCTCTTCTCCCAGGCACTCAGCAACAGGACAAGGGGGCACGATGGGCTCAAGCTCTGCCAGGGGAAATTGAAGTTGGAGAGCAGAAAAAAATTCTTTGCAGAGAGAGTGCTCAGGGATTGGAATGGGCTGCCCAGAGAGGGGGTGGATTCCCCATCCCTGGAGGTTTTTAACCTGAGCTTGGCCGTGGCACTGAGTGCCATGATCTGGTAAAGGGACTGGAGTTGGACCAAGGGCTGGACTTGATGATCTCAGAGGGCTTTTCCAACCCAATCCATTCTAGGATTCTAAGTGTCTCCAGCACTTCCCCACCTCCTGGCAGCAACACTGACACTGAGTGACTGAAATGTGAGCCACAAGGTCGATGTGTCCTAAAAGGTGGTGATCAAGGCCTATTGTTTCCATGTGGGGCTGTGACTGGGATGAAATCCCATTCTTGGGACTGCTCTTCTATGGAACAAACAAGGTGCTGCTGGGAATCCTACTGGTCCTGACGTCGTTCCTCACGGTCACGCAGTATTTGTCTTCCTTTGCACACATGGAAATGGTCAAACAGTCCTTGTTGGACTCCTGTTCTTGGCAGATGTAACACATGAATGGATAAGCTGCGGGAAAAAAAAAATGGAAAAAAAGCACATGATGGTTTAAGAATCACAATATCTACAGTCCAGAGATCTCCATTTCCCTCGTTACAGCCTGAGGAATGTTTTTGTGGGAGTGACCACTGACTTTCCTTCTCCCTTGACCCTTGGCAGCCCTGCTAAATCCTTCCCTGTCTCACATGGCTCAGGCTGCGAAGTGCTATCGATCTGTTTGCATTCTCTGGGAGCAGGAGATGTGAGTGGAATTCAAGGATTTGGGGGGGCTTTTCTGATGGAGATTCTTGCCAAGCAATCGCCAGTCTGTCCTGAGGGCTCTGCCAAGCAAATTGCCAGTTACTGCTCAGTGCTTTCTCCTGGGCAACACTAAGCAGGGCTTGGCAGGGAGAATTTGAGGGTGCCTGGAGCATTTTGAAGAGGTGGACAATGCCCAGTGTCCTACTTCTCTTTCCTCTGGCTCAGACTCTACTGTCACGTCTCCCTTCTTGTGGTCGAACGTCACTTACTGACCTGGCCTAACCTCGGTTCTAGGAAGTCTGGGGAGAGCTGCCAGATGATCTGCAAATCTCTGTTATTAGTATAAACTAGAGAATAAATGGGAAGTCTAAACCAAAAGTTTGGCTTAAGTAGTAGAGGCAGATTTGGTGAGATAATTCATATCTGCAGCCCCATCAGAGGACTGGCAGGAAGGTCACTCAGGGATGAGTTGTCTTTCCTGTCAAGAATGTACATACTTGCCCTCAAAGCCAGAATGGGCCAGGACAGACCTCTGGAAAGTCCTGAGAAAGAGGAAGAGGAGCAAAGACACTGTCTGAGTGAGAGAACACACCAAAGTGTCTCTGGGCAGATCAACTGAAAGGTTTTATGGTGGTGGTTGAGTTCTGGGCTTGTGAAATCACCCAGAGTGTGGGTTTGTGTGAAGGGGAGGGGATGAGTAGCTTTAAAAACACAGACAGGTATTGAAGGGAAACAAACACAGCACCAAGTGATGAGTCTGTGGTATATCTGGGGACAGTCTGTCAGCCTGGAAAGGGCAGAAAGCAACCAGAGGGTGCGTTGCCGATAAGGAGTTGACAGAGGTGGAAGAACAACATAGATCAGACCATCAAATGAGAAATTTCTGATAGAAGGGAAGGGAAAAGTCATCAATTGTTGGTCCTGTGAGGGTCATAACAATGTGTAGCTTTTTTTTGCTTTGTTCATCACTGAAAGAACTTGAATTCTCATGTGCAGAGTTGGGGAGACTCTGTGAGGTTTCACCAAGTTTTTGGCACAGTCTTGAGTGATGTTTGAACAAGCCCAGGAAAGATAAGCCAGTGAAAAGGCCACAGAATGGGTTCAAAGCCAGACATGAAAACCCCCTCACAGGGTAGTTCACAATGATTAGTGGGCAAACCAAATGGAGTAATGCAGCTCCTGAGGTTCTCCAGAGCTCTGCTGTGACATCAGGTCTGTCCAGCACCATCATTGGTGACAACAGGAATGGGACAGAGGACGCACATCACGTTCTCAGATGCTGCCAAGGACAACAGAGCTGAGAAGGTACTGTGAGTAGAGTTCTGTAAATACTGTGAGTCCAGGAGTCCTGAGGCAACATCCAAAGCAGCATGAGCAGCAGGTCAAGGGAGGTGATTCTCCCTCTCCAATCCCCTCAGGTGAGACCCCACCTGCAGAGCTGCCTCCAGCTCTGGGTTCCTCAGCACAGGAAGGACATGGAGCTGTTGGAGCAAGTCCATAGGAGGCACCAAAATGATCAGAGGGATGGAGCAGCTCTGCTGGGAGGAAAGGCTGGGAGAGTTGGGATTGTTCAGCCTGGAAAGAAGAAGGTTTCAGAATGACCTACTTGTGGCCTTCCAGCAGCTGAAGGGACCCTACAAGAAACAAGGAGAGAGACTATTTATAAGTGACAGGGCAGGGAAGAATGGGTTAAAATTGGAAGAGAGTAGATTTCGATTGGATATTAGGAAGAAATTCTGTACTGGGAGGGTGGTGAGGTCCTGGAAGAGGTTGTGGAGAAGTTGTGGCAGCCTGGAAGTGTTCAAGGCCAGGTTGGACAGGACTTGGAGCAGCCTGGGATAGTGGAAGGTGTCCCTGCCCATGGCAAGGGATTGGAATGAGATGATCTTTAAGGTCCCTTCCAACCAGGCTATTCTATGATAATATGCCTTTCTGATTCTAAAATTCTAAGTGGTTTTGACAGATGGATGTAATAAAAAAGTGGAGGGAAAAAGACCCAAACCAAACCAAACAGTGGATGCAGTTTGATAAAGAGAAATAAATGGCACCGAGATGAAAATTAGCCCCTTAAACGTAGGATGACAAACAACTGGCTCAGTCACAATTAAGAGCCACAGTGCAAACAGCAGGAGTCAACCGTGTCACATTCCAGGGATGGAGACAGACGTCACCCAAGGGAACAAGGGCAACAGTGTCACCTGCAAGATATGCAGAGTGGCCTTTTCAGCCTCAGCTGGGATACCACCAGTGCCCAAATCTGTCTGTGGCACTTGAAAAACTATGCAAGGCATTTGGAGAGAGACCAGAGGAGAAAAGGTCGGAGATCTTGGAAAGGTGACCTCGTGGAAAAGGCTGGAAGCCTTTAGGGTGTTTAATAGAATTGGGAATATGCTGAGGAAAGGCACAACGACCACCTTCATGAAAAAAAAATGAAGCAGCAAAGGAGAAAATAATGGTTTGTACATCCTGTGGTGAAAACATGGGAGAACTGTACAAAAAGAGGTGCTGAGAGATGTTAAGACTGAAGTCCTAAAAGGATGAGAGTCTGAGCAATTCCAGGTTGTAGAATCTGCGTTGCTGGAAACTTTCAAGGACACCTTGAATAAATATCTGGCTGGGTTGGACCAACGTTTCAGCAAGGACTTGATGATCTTGGAGGTCTTTTCCAACCTTAAGGATTCTGTGATTCTATGGAAAGGATCATGACCTTTTAAGATTTCTTTTGGACACAGTTTATGTATATTATACATATAACAGTGAGTTCATGGATGGAAAAGGCAACAGACCCTCCTTGGTGGGCTGAGAGATCAAGAGTTTTGCTCAAAATTTGGTTATAAGGGTCTGGGATGGGACCCCAGATACATGAGAAGGATCAAATACCTCCATGTTTTCTGTTGTCCCTGTTTTAGGCCAAAAAGCTGCAATCTCTTATTTTTGATCTGGACTGGACTCCAAAGAGGTGCTGGATAAAAGCCTGTCCTTAAATCCATTTGGAATCTGATGCCAACAGAAAGTGTCATCAGGCTACAACACCAGTGAGGAATCCCACCATGAATCTATGCTTTCAGTGTCTTGGATCTCTGTGAGCTTTCTGCTTCATCCTGGGTCACACTGAGAATGTTGCTTCAAAAATTACTCTCTTCTGTCCATTCTATGGTTTCACTCAGGAATTATGGACACAAAATCCTTTTTTTTTTTTTTTTTTTTTAGAATTAAATAGCCCTTTTCCCACCTCAAAACTGGCCAGAGCTTCTGCTTTTCCAGGTGTGCTGCAAAACTGTCTGTCCCAAAAATGTAGGAGTAGGGGGTTGGTGCATCAGAGAGCAGGGATTAATTAGAGGCCTCTTTCTCAACCCCTGCTAGATATGCATCATGGTTTCTGGGAAACCAGCAGGTGTGGGGACAATATTGGCAATCTGGTCATTATTGCTCCCTGCAAGTAGCGATGGAGCAACACATGGAGCAGCCCCAGGAGGAGGACACACATTCCCAGAGCCTCAGACTGCCCTTTGGGAGAAGGATGCCTTCAACATGACACGTGCACCGAAAAGTTCCTTCACCTCTGCCTCTGATTTAATCTATGAAAATTCCCACTGTTCATTTCCTAGGGTGGAAGACACATGGCAGACCACGTGGATCGCTACAAAGGAGGAAGCAGCAGGAGGGAAAAGTCTCTAAAATGCTCCAAGCTTGATATGGATTTTAAAAATGGTGGGTTTTTATACTTTCTGGCATTTCCAACTTGCAGTATTTGGGAAGATCCCATAGAGCACTGTATGGATTTAACCTGGCAATCATCACCATACAATTAGAGCTCTGTCACTGGAAAGAAGATTTAATTTACCAAGACCTTATTTCTGCATCAAACTGGATGTTGGTGGCAGCAAGAAAACCCTGCAACGTTGGGGAAAACCTTCTGAATTTTTGCCTCATGAAAAATGTTCCTCATCTTCCCCATAACCCTTCTCTTAACACGAAGCAGCATTTGAGGCTCACCTTGTTCCACACACAGGACAGCAGCAGCCAGCAGGGTGACAAGGGGAGTCCTCATCTCCAGCAGATCCTCTCAGCCACGCTGGGGAGATGTTTGGAGAACAGCCTTTATACCTCTGGAGTGGCAGCAGTTTTACAGGTTCCTGACAGCTCACGGGTGAACACGAACTCAACCCAAGGGTGTGTGATGTTCATGTGGGAGTTCTCCATGCTGGAGCCCACGGGACAGCCTGGAACTTTGGGAGAAAGCCCTTTCAGCAACACATTTCTTGCCCTTCCAGTCGTGTGAGTGATGGGAAATCACAATCTGCTTTTTTTTTCTCCTCCCAGTTTCTTGCTTTCCTCACTCCCAGCAGGAGCAGCCACTGCTCAGATGAAATAGCAGAGCCTGAAGGCACAGGGATATAGTCCTAGCCATGGATTTTTCTAATCCCTTTGGGTAGGCAGCACATGATGTTTCAGGGTTTGGACCGTTCCTTTTCCCTTAATTACTCAACAGAACTGTAAGCCGGTTTACCTCAAATAAAAATCAGGGTATGTTGCACTACATTAAATGAGTGAATGGTTGGTTAAACAGGAGATTTTCCTCCAATTTTTATGTCAGTCTTAAT
Source organism: Pithys albifrons albifrons (assembly GCF_047495875.1). NCBI lineage: Eukaryota > Metazoa > Chordata > Aves > Passeriformes > Thamnophilidae > Pithys > Pithys albifrons. The sequence continues at coordinate 28,206,294 of NC_092461.1, read as the reverse complement.
TTCTGTATCAATTTCCTTCTCATTAATCCCTCCCCTTGCTCTTGTCTCACTTGTAATCCTCGAATACCTCGTACACACTTTATTTAATCAAGTCTCGCTCCTGTTTCAAGGATCCTCCTTCAGAGGGGCTGATTTTCTCCCCACCCAACAGTTTGTGAAACCACAAATTGGCACCCTGGAATTGCAGCTCTGCTCTGAAAAAAGCCACCTCTCAAACAGTCTCTTTCTTTTCAATCTCTCCTCTTAAATCAATCCCTTTTATTCCTTCGTGTTGCTCCTCTCTGAATTCCTTAAACTCTGACAGGCTGCAATAGAGATCCTCATACAAGATGCATCACGAGTTGCCATCTCAACAGAACTTCTTCCAAAATAAAATTAGTCCTGGACAGCAGGTAGAGCAGAATGTGCAAGAGAAAATATTGTCAAATCCTTCTTTTCCTGTCAGTTATGGAATCACTCAACAAGAAATTCCCAGGATGTTGCCATCAGGAGGGTATTTTTGTCCCTTTTCTGGTGTGAATCATTCCAGCACTGGATGATTTCCTTATCCATGTGATTGCCTGACATTTTTTTCCAGGTCCTCCTGACCTCAGCAGGTGGTGAATTCCAGAGTTGCTCAAGCCTGACGTCAAACTGGACATTCCCACTCTGGGGTTTGGAGGTTGGTGGGGTCAGGAGGGATGTGGTGATGATCAAATGGAGTCTCCTGCTTCACACAGAGCAACTTTATAACCAAGTGTGTTCTAAACAGGTTTTCCTTCTTGATTAGTGGGTGTGGCTTCTTAATAGCAGTTTGCAATAAGGGTACAAGGAAGAAACCATTTTTTTTCCTTATTTTGGGTCCTGTTTATCCCACAGACTCCTGTGTGGGAATTGTAGAATGGTTTGGGTTGGAAGGAACCTTAAAGATCTCCTTCCATGGGCAAGGACACCTTCCACAAGACCAGATTGCTCCAAGCCCTGCCCAGCCTGGCCTTGAAATGTCTTGTTGACTTTGCCAACATCCATTTCATTCCCACACCATCCAATAGGATCAGTGCAAGTCAAGGAAGGAGTGATGATGTTAAAACATCCCCAGGACATCCAAGGAGAGAAATTTGGCTTGAAAATGAGCTTTCCTGTGTCAAACAACTATCTGGGAGCTTTTTCCAGAACATTAATGTCTTCCTTGGGGTCCTAACACTGGAGCAGAACCTCTTCCTGCTGTCTGGAAGGTGGGAAAAGAGGTTTCTTTCTCAAGAGGATTATGAAACTCCAAAGCTCTCAGAGGCATCACTGAAGGAAGGATCCAGCATGGAGAGGGTGTCTTCTGCTCCTCAGCATCAAGCCTGAAGGAGAGTCTGGAGCAGGCTCTCCAGGGCCTCCAAGAGGAGTAAGATTGAGGAAGACTGAAAGCAAAAGACTCCAATGAAGGTGAGTCAGCTCTGTAGGGTAATCTCATCACTATCCACTTGGGAAAATTAAATTGGACCTCAAATTGGAGCCATGAGGTGGCAATGGACCTTAAACTGGAGCCATGAGGTGGGAATGGACCTCAAACTGGAGCCATGAAGTGGGAATGAACTTCAGACTGGAGCCATGAAGTGGGAATGGACCTCAGACTGGAGCCATGAGGTGGGAATGGATCTCAAATTGGAGCCATGAGGTGGCAATGGAGCTCAAATTGGAGCCGTGAGGGGGCAATGGACCTCAAACTGGAGCCATGAGGTAGCAATGGACCTCAAACTGGAGCCATGAGGTAGCAATGGACCTCAAACTGGAGGCATGTTGTGGCAATGGATCTCAAATTGGAGCCATGAGGTGGCAATGGACTTCAAACTGGAGTCATGAGTTGTCAGTGGACCTCAAACTGGAGCCATGAGGTGGCAATGGACCTCAAACTGGAGCCATGAAGTGGGAATGGACCTCAGACTGGAGCCATGAAGTGGGAATGGACCTCAGACTGGAGCCATGAGGTGGGAATGGATCTCAAATTGGAGCCATGAGGTGGCAATGGAGCTCAAATTGGAGCCGTGAGGGGGCAATGGACCTCAAACTGGAGCCATGAGGTAGCAATGGACCTCAAACTGGAGCCATGAGGTAGCAATGGACCTCAAACTGGAGGCATGTTGTGGCAATGGAGCTCAAATTGGAGCCATGAGGTGGCAATGGACTTCAAACTGGAGTCATGAGTTGTCAGTGGACCTCAAACTGGAGCCATGAGGTGGCAATGGACCTCAAACTGGAGCCATGAGGTGGGAATGGATCTCAAATTGGAGCCATGAGTTGCCATTGGACCTCAAACTGAAGCCATGAGGTGGCAGTGGACCTCAAACTGGAGCCATGAGGTGGCAATGGACCTCAAATTGGAGCCGTGAGTGGACAGTGGACCTCAAACTGGAGCCATGAGGTGGCAATGGACCTCAAATTGGAGCCATGAGGTGGCAATGGATCTTCAATTGGAGCCATGAGGTGGCAGTTGACCAAAAACTGGAGCCATGAAGTGACAATGAACCTCAAACTGGAGCCATGAGTTGCCAGTGGACCTCCAATTGGAGCCATGAGGTGGCAATGGACCTCAAACTGGAGCCAGGAGTTAGCAATGGACCTCAAACTAGAGCCATGAGGTGGCAATGGACCTCAAACTGGAGCCATGAAGTGGCAATGGATCTCAAATTGGAGCCATGAATTGCCCGTGGACCTCAAACTGAAGCCATGAGGTAGCTGTATGTCAACCCAACAGCAGTAGATTTTGGAAGAAGGGTTCCTTTTGTCCCTTTCCCTGGCTTTCAGAAGCTTTTGGACTCAGTGAACACTTCGCTTTGATCTTTTGCATCAGTCACGTCTCTTGGTTTGTCGTTGAGTCACTGGATGTTGATCAGACCTGGGCAAATAACTGGGGAAAAGGAGGAGCAATTTCATGCTGTGAAGGAAAAGGTGGGTGAGATATTCAAGAAGAGGAGAAGGCAGCATAGATCCTTCAAAACCAATGGTCTTAAAGCCCTGAGTAAAGGAGAAGAAGGGCCAAAGTTAAAGCAATTCCTAAGTTAGGCAGGGAAAGGCCTCCTTGGCTGATTCAGGTCCTGGTGCAGCGACTCAGAGCACTGAAAACTGAGCTCTTGGATAACCCACAGGGAGAGGGAGACAGTTACATTCCAGGAGCAATCCCAACTTCCCAAGAGCCCTCCAGGCATCCCAGATGTCTGCTGGGCAGCTCAACACTCTCATGCCAGGAGATGAAGCCATGGGATCCAGCAGAAACACTGGGTGGTGGAGGGATGTGGGATTTGGCACCACCACCAGAGCAGGAGATATCACCTTAGGATTTCTCAGGAAGGCTGATGGAGTCTCCTCTTACACCACACTCCAAGGGAGGGTTCTCTGAGGGAGCTTTCATGTTTTTAGGACCTCCTGTGCCTCAGGGCAGTTGAGCCCCTACCTCCAGATAAGGACCTGGAGATGTGGGTCAGCTGTGGGCCACACTCAGGGGTTGTGTTGTTGGGCAGCAGGGAGTGAAATCTGGGGGATGAAGGAGAAATCAGGCAAGAGACAGCCAGCCTGGAGCTGCTGCTCCCTTAGGGGTGGAACTCCTGCCTTCCCAGAGCTGTTTAGAAGTTCTCCATGACAAAAGCAAGGTCTCCCACGTGCCTCCATCCCCTTGGCCATGCCAGGTTCCTCCCCAGCCCAAAACAGAGGCACCTGCCAAGTTCAGACACCACAAGAAATGACCTTATTCTAAACCTGGTTGCCAAGAGCAGGTCGGTGCTTACAAACCCAGCAGAACAAGACCTGAGGCCATACCAGCCCCACCTTGGCCCTTCCCAGTGCCAACCACTGTTGCCCCTGAGGAATCCTAAACCTGGGGATAGCAAAGGCTGGAGGATTTTTCAAATGGTTCAGTTGTCACCACCTTGTGATCTTGGTGAGGGACAGAAAATGGCCATCCAAGGCCTCAGGGGAGCTCTTGGGTCTTTTGGGGTATTCAGGTCTGTGTGTCACTTGGATAGCTCAAAATTTGGCAGGAGGGGAAGAAAAGTGAAGGGAGTAGATTGGACAGAAGGTGAGAACCAGCTAAGCTGGGAATGGCAATAAAACCCATGAGGAGAAGACAGAGTGTCCTTGGCCAACCTTGAGGTTTACTCTGAGGAGAAAACACTGAGCTGAGGCTCCAGCAAGGAAAGAGTGGTTGGATGGAAAAACTGGGACTAAGACTGGATGGAGAAGCCAAAGTGGAAGTCTAGGAGAGAAAACAGCCTGGAGTGCAGAGCTGGGGGTGGGATGTGGATGGGAGAAAGGGTGGAGAGAAGGTTGGGGTGAGCTGGTCTTGTGACCAAGTTCCCTTTGGAAACCAGTTGTAAGGACCAAAGATGTGGCTGTTTCTGAGAAAATACCCACCAGAGTGAGCAGAACATGCAGCTGCTCTCCCCCCTGCACTGAGTCTCCAGAGAAGACCAGCTGGGTGAGCTGCACCCAACTAATTACCTCAGGAGATTTTCCTTGGGGAGATCCCTGTGGAGATCAGGAGATGAGGAGAAAGCAGCTCATCCTCCTGTGACTCACTTTGGAAGGCTTCGGCTGAGCAAATCTCCCATTCCTGAGATCATCCCCAAGGAAGGTCAGTGCAAGGTAGTGAGGCCCTTCAGTTTTAACCACACTGGGGAACCTGACTAGCAAACATCAAAGATTTATTTTCCAACTTAGTCTTTCCATGGAGATGGGGCTGGAATTTCCAGACTCCAGCGGCCACATGGGAGAAGCAATCTGTCTTTCCTGATGGTTTTCCTTTAAGCACCGTGCAAGATGCTTTTCTCCCCTTTCAGAATAATCCTTAATGCTTATAAAGCAATTTCCACTGGAAGATCTTAAATCAGTTGAAAGGAAACTTAATGCTCAAGATCCCTTCATGGTGAGCCCTGCCCTGTCCCCTCTGTTTGCTGGGGAGCCCAAGAGCCTCTTCCTTTCAGGCACCTGACCCAGAAGAGGAACCAAAAGCAAGTTAAACAGATTTTCTTTTGAAACAGAGTCCCAAAAAATGCCATTTCTGCCAATGCAGAAAAATACAATCTGGGCAGAGGCTTCTTGAAGTGAATGCAAAGCAATTTGAATACGTTCCAGAATTATTCCAATCCCACTTGCAGGCTGACGCCTCCGCTTTTATTCCTGTGAACATGGATGCAACCAGCAGCTCCTCCCCATGTTCCACACCACACAGCCACACAAGAGAAGAAAATAACACTTTATTGTGCCCAGTTGCTGTTTAACAACTCGAAGATTAGAGGCTTCCTCGGAGCAAAATGATACAGGAGAGAAAATGGTATAAAGGAAAAAAAAATGGCACAAGGGACAAAATGAAGGGACAAAAAAAAAAAAAGGGGGAGTTTTAAATGCCAATAGCAGGAGAAATGGGGTGCCCATGATGAGCTCCACATCTTGCCTTTCCCTTCCAAACATCATTTTGAGGTTGGACAGTGCCCTTGGGCATGGAAAGAGCACAAATACTTCCTGATGGGACGTGACCTCCCAGGTGGGAGATGCAGGGTGGCATTGCCACCATCCAGGTGACACCTGGAGCCCTTGCCATGTGAGGCCTCCTTTCCCTCCCCAGGAAACCCTCTAGAAACCCATGGTGAGGATGCAGGCGAGGCTGGCCAGGAGGCCCAGGGCGAGGATGGTGGAGCTGGTTTTGACGCTGCTGGCGCCGCTGATGTTGCACAGGGAGGTCTCACAGCAGCTGGTGGCCACGCCGGCGATGCCGATGTTCAGGTCGATGGAGGGGCAAAAGGCAGAGCATTTCTTGGTGATGCGCTGGTTCCTGTCTCTGCCTGTGGTGGGAGGGGAGAAAACAGGAGGAAAAGTGAGGGGGTTTTATCTTGTGTGGATTTTTACAGGCTCCAAGGACCTCCTGGTTCTGTGGGGGATGGGTTATTCCATACTTAGTGCTGTTGTTTCTGGCTGAATGATTATTTGTGGGGGGGGGACCTCTGAACACCATCCCCAGGCCTCATGACCCTTCTGCTGGTTTCAGGGCCAACTTTGGGCAAGAATTTTTGGGGTTGTAATTCGTTTGTAAAGTGTGAGATGGCAAGACTGGAGCACAAGTGCTGTGGGGAGAGGCTGAGGGAGCTGGGGGTGTTCAGCCTGGAGAAGAGGAGGCTCAGAGGTGACCTCAGCACTGTCTGGAACTGCCTGAAGGGAAGTTGTGGCCAGGTGGGGGTTGGTCTCTTCTCCCAGGCACTCAGCAATAGGACAAGGGGGCACGATGGGCTCAAGCTCTGCCAGGGGAAACTGAAGTTGGAGATCAGAAAGAAATTCTTTGCAGAGAGAGTGCTCAGGCATTGGAATGGGCTGCCCAGAGAGGGGGTGGATTCCCCATCCCTGGAGGTTTTTAAGGTGAGCTTGGCCGTGGCACTGAGTGCCATGATCTGGTAAAGGGACTGGAGTTGGACCAGGGGTTGGACTTGATGACCTTGGAGGTCTTTTCCAACCCAATCCATTCGATGATTCTGAGATTCCAAGACAGCCCCATGCCTTGGGATTGCTTCTTCCACAGTCCTTGGCCCCTTCAAATTCCACCACCTTATAAGCATCTGCTTGAGGCTGGAGTTGAGACAAGGGGTTTGTGGAGAGAAATTCTTCTGTTCCAGTGTCTCCCTTTCCCTGGAGTGGTTAATCAGTGCAGTATTTGGTACAACACATTGCAACAGAGATGACCTACCCCGAGTTCCCACCTTCTGCAAGATCTACTCTACTCTCTGTGAGCTTTGATACTCCACATCTCCTGTTGGGAGGAGGTTCTGAAACAGCCTCACCTGAACCCCATCTTGTCATCAGAGCCTTCAAAAAGCTCCACACTTACCAGTTCCTGTGGTGGAATAGGTGGTGAGACAATACTTCTCGTTGTCGGAGCATGTGGTTGTACTGAGACAATGGATGTTGGAAGTTGCATCTTTGCACGAGAAACATGTCAAGGAGAAAGCTGCCAAAAGAAGCACGAGACACCCATCAGTCACCTCTAGAAATAACTCCAGGAGCTCAACATTGGTGAGGGATGGAGGATCTGTCAAGCCCAGTGGCCACGGGCTGACAACCTTGTTAAACTTGGCCCCAGGGACTCTCCAGGAGCCAGGTTTGTTTAAGCTCAAATTCCTGACATGGATGTGGTTTGCTTATCTTGTAACCCCAAGGGATCTTCCCTCTGGACATTTAGTGGACTCTCCCTCGAATCCATTTCAATGTCTGGCATCTCCACTGTGCTTTTGGAAAGAGCACCCTGGTCTACTGCCACTTGCAGTGTGAAGTTCTTGGGGTCTCTTTCCAGCCTGGATCCTCCAAGCCTCAGTTACTGGCCACTAATTCTTATATGGAGAAACTGGACCAGGTTGCCCAGAAAAGCTGTGGCTGCCCCATCCTTGGAAGTGTTCAAGGATAGGTTGGATGAGGCTTGGAGCAAGGTGCAATAGTGGAAGATGTCACTGCCCTTGGCAGGAGGGTTGGAACTGATTGGTCTTTTATTTCCAACCCAAACCTTTCTATGATTTGTCTGGTTCATTTTCCTGTGTCAGGAGGAAAATCTTGGCCCTGTAGAAAAAACAAGACTGAGCAAATCCCCCGCCCTGGCTGCAGCAGGTTCCCTTTCCCAGCCATCCATGGGCAGGAATGGCCTCACTCCACCAAATGTGCACATCTGGAACACTCAAATGTGCACATCTGCTTGCACTCAAGGAGGCTGAGACAGTCACTCATGGCAAAGACATCCTTGGGGATGGTTTGTTTGCATGATAAGGGGAATTTCCTCCTCATCTGTTTATCTGGCACAAACACTCTGGCAGCAATGTCACCCTCAAGGGATTAAACTCCTTCTCATTTCCAGAACATCCCTCTCTGTGGCCAGTTAATACCCATTTAATTCTTGGAGCCATTTAATACCCATTTAATTCTCCTTTAGCTTTGCCTTGTTCTTCATCTTCCTTGCACTTCTTCTCCCCCTTAGCTTTGTCTTCCTTACTCTTCATCTTCCTTTTTCTTCTTCTCCCCCTTAGCTTTGCCTTCCTTGCTCTTCATCTTCCTCGCTCTTCTTCTCCCCTTTATCTTTGCCTTCCTTCCTCTTTCTCTTCCTTGCTCTTCTTCTCCCCCTTAGCTTTGCCTTCCTTGCTCTTCATCTTCCTTGCTCTTCTCCTCATCAGCTTCTTCTCCCTTGCTCTTCCTCTTCCTTGCTCTTCTCCCTTGCCCAAGCCCCTCAGTGCCT